>NC_137460.1:298632974-299071907 GCF_964235325.1 Thermobia domestica | reverse complement strand
CTGTTGTAGGATATGATCTTCCACTTCTTTTCACTTCTGCTGTTTGCGGCCAAGGTCACTACTACTGGTACGCGTTGATTCCCAGCCCCCTGCGATGGGATCTTCAGAATGTGCTGAGGGGTAGCATTTACGGGAGGAGAGGGAGCAGCTTGTTCTAACAGCCGGATGTAACTATCAGCTGTTTTGTTCCTTTCCTTTTCGTAGTCACTATGCTGTTGTAACGTATATTTCGCCCCATTTACTAGTAGTTTGTCATAACGTAAATTTGCAAAGCACCCGTCATTTCTTGCTTGCACTAGATGTTTCTTTACTTCTTCACGAGTTTTGTTTCACTCCGTCAGAGAAATGTGCAGTTACTGACCCTCCCTGAGATCGAATTTTTTCCCCAACCTTAGAATTTCCTCTTTCTTTTTGAATGAATTAAACTTAACCACAATAGGACGTTTCTTTAATTTACTTCTCATTCTATGCGCTCTCTCAATCATATTACTATTGACAACAATATTATTATCTGGACAGTTTCTTATGAGAACAATGACTTTGCGTTCACTTTCTTCCCACGTGTCGTGTTTATGCACACTCTCACTTATACCATAAAAACATTATTTCTTCTGGACTCTCTTTCCAGATAATCTATCTTCTGCTGCAAAGAAAGACTTCCCCTTTCAAATTTCTTTAATTCGGTTTTTGTTTTCGGGAGTTCGTTTTCGAGTTGTGAGATTTTCTGAAGCACTGTTTTTAATTCAAGCCTCACATGTCTCACGTCATCTATCAGACTGCCCTGTCCTGTTTTTAGTTCCGCAAATAGCTTCTTAATGTGCTCCATATCGGGGCCAGGATTTGGCTCGATTTCGTGGGCCGATAGGAGTATCACAATAAGAAACGCACTGACACCTGCACACTTAGTAATAAGATATTCACTCCCCGCTCTTAAAAATACTCGCTCGAACATTTTTTTGGACACTTTTCCTTTGTATAAAGGAGCCCACGGTGGTTCTCCATTGTTACACGCTGATTCCCATTTCTCACATGTGTTCACCAGACAGAGAGGCGAACCTCCTTCCTCTTCGACGAACTGAACTGAAATATATCCAAGTGTATACAACGCTCAGGAAAGTAAAGTAAAATTAATAATCCTTCAAATTAATTGTTTCTAGGTAATTGTGTGGTTAGGGATTATTAGACTGTGTATTTATCTGACAACAAGATCAGTGTTTTGGGGCAACTTATCCTACAGCTTGCAGGGTGTTAATCGTCATAATTTGAGAATAGTCTGTTCTTTTATTCCTACCAGGATTTACGTAATTATGACGATGACTAGCGGCCTGTGGGCTCACGGTACCCAAGGTATATCTACAGAAGGTTGTCTGGTAACGTTCAGTCAATAGGAGAGCAGGCGGGAAAACGTCACCGAGTATGCTGCGTGGGTTTCCGTCTTCTGCTATCACCGCATGCAATAGGATCGAACTTGAAACATTTTCGCTGTTTATTCTTGACACATTACGCCTTGGTTAATAAAGTAATTAAGAAACTAACGCAATAAGTGTATTTATCAAGCACTTAACTATGCAGCCTCCGTAAAGCAAGTACAATTATTATTATTATTATTATTATTAGAAAGGAAAGTACATTCATCATTGCATTCGTGCGTGCATTTAAGAAAAAAAAAACATAATCAGCAAACAACTCTGGGGCCTAAATTAAAAATCTTGCTGGGATTTTTGCTGGACGAGCAAGAACTTTTAACCAGGTGACACTGACAAAATATTATTAAACATGTGTTTAGTAAACTTACCTATTTGTTGCTTCCCTTTCCGAAGTATTCTATCTAGAACGATTCCAGATGAGTCGGTCGATGACGATGTAAGAAGCAGTAACCACAAAATCTAGCTTGTATTACAGTCAGTTTCTTTTGCAACAGTTACTATTTCACAAAACCACCAACACTACACACTAAATGAACGTAAAATATCGTGCAACCAGTTTACCGCAAAAGTGTTTTAATCACAAAATGTTTATTAAATTTTAATTCGCAACAGTTACGTCTGGATCTTTCCCGAAAAATATAACTATTTCGTAAAGAAAGAAAAAAACCCTATACACTGAATATATACAACATAAAATATTGTGCAGTCTGCTCACCACAATTTTCCAGTTTATACAACAAGCTTCTTGATCTTTTTAACATTTTTTCTGTCACGGCCACTGCCAAACTTTCTCTTCAATGACGGACCTACTATTTCTTTACTGTGCAATTGATTAAGAAATCTTACGCGAATGAAAGTGCGTTGCCTACAAAAGCTTCTAATCAGCACACGTGGAATATCTCGCAGCTCCTTGGAAATAAAGTTTGATGTTGAAAATGCAACTTGCTTTCTTAACTTAAACGTATTTCCATGATATTGCTGGAAGAGTTTGTCCATTTTTTTTTTACATTTTCCATCCAAACGGAAGAAGGTTCAACTAAACCACCAAAAGACAAACTTCTCACCCACGATGGTATACTGTAGGAATGAAAGCTATTGTCTTGAGTTTTGTATGTGTAATCGCCCAGCTCTGGGAATTCTTTCACGTGTTTTTTGGCTAGATATCCCGCAAGATATTCTAACCCATCCTCTTCCAACATTGTTGCTGCAGTTGGAAACGAATTGTTTGAAGATAGAGAGGAGCTGCTTTGGACACTTTCTTCATCCTCTTTGCCTTGCATCGGAGGGTTACAAATTATTTCCCGTCGTTTAATCTTCGCTTGCCTGAGAACGCTGACAAACAGGTATTCGCTTTGGTCTCCACTCCCTTGTGTGTTGGTATGCTTCTGGACAGATCCAGGATTTTTTCCCAATAAAATCATTCTTATTCTGTAAAGGGCATTAAGTGGTGACGGGTGATCATGAAGCCCACCTCTTGTCCTTATTTGAGAGAAAAGATTCTCCAAGCAATCTTGATTTAATCTGTGTGTGAGGAGATATGATATGTCGTACTTCTGTTTCATATCTTCATAGAGGTTACAGAGAGATTTTGATGACACTAGAACTCCTTTCTGAAATATCTGGAGAGATGCTTTCCCTGTACATCTCATTCCTCTAATCATATCAGTCATATTTTGTATTAATTCATTTTGAGTTTCGAAATTTTTTCCATATGGCTGACCTGCAGGCAGTTGACAGACTGGATTGTTTGAATTCATCAAATCAAACCAGTGGCTTACTAATTCAATAAACGCTACGACATTTCGTGCTAACTTAGGATTGTTTCCAGATTGATATCGCTTTAACGCAGTTGCAACTGTGTGAGATAGAAGTTGAGCCGCTAGCAAAACATTCTGTCTTTGATTTCTTTCACAGTTCAAATGTAATGGCGTAAGTTTGTGGCAAGAACTTATTTCACTAGTAGCATTGTTGATTAGGTATTCTATAGGTTCTTTCGTGATCACGGTGCCATCTTGAAGAACGAAGCCAGTATCCAAGAACCAGTTGCGAATTAATTTCAGAAGATGAGGAGCATCTGCAAAGAAGTATATTTTTTCGCCTGTTACCGGATGGAAACTGTGTGTGTTTTCTGGAGTGATTCCAAGTTCTTTCCACAGCCCCATATTTCCCCCCGCGCAGTCCGACACACAGGCAACTACGTTATATTTTATGTTGTGTAAAGCAGTAGCAACTTCGTTGAGTATTTTTGAGGTCATTTTTTCGTCAAAGATTACGTACACTGGTTGTTTCCAATTACTGAAAAGTCCTCTTGCCATTATAACTTGCATATAATTGTGTGGGCCAATAACTTCATCATCTTTACTGTCGTACTCGTAAATAGATGAAACTTTGACTTCATCGAAGCTCAGAACTACAATTCTATCTAGGTCACTTTTGGTTTGACCACTAATATTCATTATATTAATTACATCCTTCAACAAACCATTTTTTAAGCTAACATTCGTAGCCCATCCTTGCAGAGTAGAAATACCCGGAAGAGGATATTTTAATATGTCTTTAACATATAAGTACGCTCTAATACTAAAATATCTAAGAGTAAATGCCTTAGCCATCTCCTCATTTGACCATCGCGCTTTCGTTTTTTCTTTCTGAGAATTTCTATTTGATTTTTTGTTAAATACTCTCCTAAAATTTCATCTATTCTCTGGTCAATTTGTTTTTCGTTGTGTAAAATTTTAGATTCCAATTCCAAATTCTTAGCTGCCAAAATCTTCACTTGCATCTCCTCATCTTTTAATCTTTCTTTCAGCAATTTGGCCTCTTCAAGTAATTGGTTGTAATCACTTTCCAATTTACTATATTTATTGTCGTTCAACGATTCGACATTATTTGAAGAACAGCTACTTTCGTCTGGCACGGGTGAAACAAGAAGTTCCTCTACAATTTCCTTATTTTGCTTCTTCTGAAATCGTTCCCTTCTTTCGCTTAAGAATTCTAACTCCGCATTATTCTGGCTGGGCAATAAATTTAACGATGGAACCGCGTCCTTCTTTAAACGTTTGGGTAACGTGTTCGTCAATTTAGCCATCAGTGCGTCCTCAAAATCATCATGTGTAAAGTGTTTACTACAAACTCGCTTGTTAGTGGGATCGAAGAAGTCTTTTCGGTGGCATTTTTGAACCCATATTTTTCTTATGCTCTTATCACTAGGAAAACAATAAAAAGATATCTTTTCGCCAGTTTTTTTTGCCTGTACCGCATTGCTTTTACAAATTGCGACACTACAGATTGTTCCGGTCATTATTTATGGCATATACTACATGCATAAATACAAATAAATCGAGTCTCTCACCTAAAATAATATCACTCACTCAGCCACTCAAATAAAACAGTCACTCACTCACCACTCACGTAAATCTATTGAAATTCGACCTACTTTCTAAACACAAAGTTCAGTCACAGAATGTTTCTTCCTCTTAAAATAAATTTTAGTTCACTGATAAGTAAAGAAAAAAATAAAACTAAAACAAACTACGAAACGACACTTCAGATGTTTCTCACTAAAGGAAAGTTTGCCCGTGATCGTCTGCTAGGAAAAGGCGGGAAAGTTTGGCATACTTGATGACGCGAG
Source organism: Thermobia domestica (assembly GCF_964235325.1). Taxonomy (NCBI): domain Eukaryota; kingdom Metazoa; phylum Arthropoda; class Insecta; order Zygentoma; family Lepismatidae; genus Thermobia; species Thermobia domestica. The sequence continues at coordinate 299,066,849 of NC_137460.1, read as the reverse complement.
AGTACTTGCCTGCCATCTGGTGGACAAAAGTTACCAGATAACCTTCTGTGGATAGACCTTGCACGGTACCAACATAAATAGGTCTAATTCAGTGTTGGCAGGGTGCACACATTGTATATATAATAGGTATATAATGTGTGAACATTGCTAACATCAAAATTGTATAAAGCAGAAAATGGTTGACACTGAATTAAATACGTGGCCATGCCACAGAAGGTCAAAAATGGCACGGGTTGGAAACCCGAAATCGCCTCGTTCGGCAAAATTGTAATAAATACAAGAATTTTAGAAAAATAATTGCGTGCGGGATGTCCATTGACTAGAAAGTTGAATTTAACGAAAAAGTGCAAAAAACAACACTTGCAAAAAACGAACACATTGCACAAAACTGGACCTTGACACATAAAGCAACCCTGACATCAGGGTCAGTCAGTGCTATCAGATTCAGAATGACAGACTTCAAGCTCAAAGCCCTGAAATTATCCGATCAGTTGCAAAATTTTCCCCATTATATTAATACCTTCAAATTAAAATGAAATAACCGTGAACAACTAGTCAGGTACATCTTTTCTTGCGGGAAGACACATATATTATAGGGGTATCCTTTTATTTTCTGTTTGTAGTTTATTTGGTAATTACAAAAAAATAAAATAAAATGTATTATATTACTGTATCATGTTCACTTTCCTTAGGACTATGAACTGTGCAAATGTATCATTCACTTATGGTTGCGACACCTAGGCTACTGGGCTCCGTGCAGGTGAGTCACCAAAAATCATTGATCCATTCACCAAGCCAGTTGTCGCCGGAAAATCGAACTCAAATTTGCCCAAAGAAGATGTTTCCAGAGCCCCTTCCATCATAACTCACAGCTCGGCATCCAGGTCTGCAGTCTTTCATCCGCAACCCACCGTGAGAAAGGTTGCGAACCACAAACTACAGACACGGGATGTCAACCTCCGAGTTGATTTGGCAATGATGACTACTCAAACTGCAGTTATGTGTAATGACCATAACACCGGAAAAGATCCACAATAACTTCCAAACAGATTTTTTTAGCGCAACGGAAAATAATATTTAAAAAATCCAAACAATTTTTAAAAAACCCTGAAAGAATGAATTTCCCCTCGAGATTCGGTATTTTCAATTTCCTGTTGTAGTCAGAAGAGCTGGATCTTTCACAGCCGTAATTTTTTAATTTTTGGAAGTGAGAGTATTTTCATATACTGCTCTAAGCATTTTCTGTATACCATACACCTTGTAAACATTACTATACTCTCCACTATTTAAAACTAGAGTTGGATTTTCCATTTTCTGTTTTGAAAAAAAATATTCAGTCCACGGCTTGTACATTTTATTTACATAATAGCTCAAAATTTGATATAAAAGTTTTTTAAAAGAAGTATTTAAAAATGAAAATTTGGAAACAGTATTCTCCTTTGAACAGATATGGCAATATTTTACAGTATATTTTTAAGTTTCACCAATAATTGTTAACTGGTAAATTCTTATTGCCATCATTTCAAACTTCACTTGATTCTTACTGTCTTTCTTTTATTTATATATCTTTTTCAGTATTTCTTTGGATAACAAAGTAAAATTTGAAAAAGTAAATGAAACAGACTGGTTGCACAACATTATGAAAATGTTTAGATCACATTTGTTTATTTTGTGGTAAGCTAATTTATTTACCTTCTTATCTTTTCTGTGTTGTGTAAATGACAAGTTATATGGTTACGACTGACTGGAGGATTTAGTAATTTTTTTAGCGACTTATTGTTTACCATGTTCATTTTCACTTTTACTGACACATTTTTCCCACATGGCACAGCGAAACGTACAAGAAAAATCGCATAATATGCTCCTAACTTAAAATATCTAACCTACCCTAACTGAACTAAACTACTTTATCCTAATAAAACAACACATACATGTACATTGTTATTTAAAAAAATCACTTTCTAGGTACCATACTTTTCTCAAGAATGTATCGGTGATTACACCAGTTGTTTCTTATTCTAAATAGATTTTTCCGAGATAATCATTCGAAATTATTTTGCTAATATTATGCATTACGTTTGCTGCTATCAGACTATAGTGCTCGAAGAAAATGAGCTCTTAAAAAAACCTCACTTTACCAGTACTGAACTTCACACATAAAAATCATTTGCGCCGTGATATATAAAATTAATACATTGGGAATCCACTTAGATTTTATCTGGCCATAATAAGGATAATTAGCAAATGGCAACTTTCAGAATTTTAAGCAAAGAAAAAGAACTTCATAGTGACACGGAACACCATCAAGGAAACCATTATACAAATCAAAGTTAATTTGGAGATTAGACTATCTCATTATGTTCACTTTTCTGTCTCACCAGATCATAATCAAAAGGATAACTTACTTGGTTTTACTTGGAATTTCACCTCCTTCCTCAACTTTATCCACCTTAATTGTGTCAGTTCTCAAAAGAATTGTATGAAGACAAATTTGTTCCAGAGTTTTACCTAAAAACTCCCAAAGCACTGTAGCTATGACCGAAAATATTGACTCTAGCTTAATGATTGGCTGATTCTATTATTTAGTGACATATGGTGACGTTCTGGGAGGGATGAGATTGTGTATAGTGTTCTTTGACCCTATGCAAACAAAAGAAATAATAGGACATGGTAATGTAAACGAATATACAATGTTGAATCATTGGGTGAGAACGGATATACAATGTAAACAAAAGAAATAATAGTAGAGGATGGTACGGGTGGGGGAAGAGAACGCGTATACAGTGCTTTGCAGGTGGAGGGTTTTAAGAATAATTGTATAGAAAAGAGGTCGTGTGGGTAAGGATTGTTGTTGACTTGCAATAGGTGAATTGTAAACAAAAGAAAGAATTGTACTAGTTTGTATGGGTGAGGAAGAGAATGCGTATACAGTGCTTTGCTGGTGGATGTTTATGAAAAAATCCGTTCATGTACTTCACACATAGAGGTTATTTACATTAGAAAAAACTTGTTAGAACACGAATCCCGGCGCCAGGTGGCGGAAACGCGGATCGGCGCGAACGGAAAATACTCGCGGGCGTGAATAAAAGTGAAATGGAGTAAAGACATGTATAGATAGAATTTCGAAAAAAAAAAAAACAGAAAAGTGTTGGCCTTGAGTTTAGTTACATACACATAAGAAAAGAGCAGATGAATATCTAAGGTTACTTAACCTTGAATATAGACACGGACATATTGAATTTCGAAGAAAAAAGTATTAGCCTTCAATGGACACATGAGAAGAATTCTTTGAATTTTTAAATTGTTTTTTCTTGAGAATTGCTTGCTTGTATAGAAGATGTTTTGTTTTCAATATATTGGAAAAATGTGGGTGGCGCGAGAAAAAGAATGTCGGCCTTGAACGGAATAAGAGGCTTGTAAAAAGATAGTGTTGTTAGGACGCCATCTTGTTTGACGTAAAGGCTTAAATACTGGGTTTAGGAAAATATTGTTCGTATTTTCTGCTATGGCTTCCGTACGGAAGTTAGTTTTTGAGGAGGACGAAGACAATTTAGTGTTCATCATCCCCGGTGAAAAAGAAGTTATTGACGGAGAATAAGGATTTACTGGGGAAAAAAGTCAAAGCACAGACAGGATTCCCCGGAGTGCGTCGAAATAGTATACTTATTATCTTCGGATGATGATACATGAGACATCGTATCCATTCCACATAAGCTCCCGCCGGAAGTCGAAACCGGATCTCCCACGCCAAAGGCGCGTCCGCTAACCGCTTAGCCACGAATCATCTCTGCTTCTGTGATTAAGTCATGACTTTATTAAGCATTATAAGTAGATCGCTTAAGAAAATGATTCATTATTATGTTAGTTTTTTTTATAACTAAATTGGATAGTCGCTCTTCTAAGATATGTGTTCACCACAGGCGTGCGCAGACCCTTGGATTAGGGGGCAAATCAATACTCCTGAAGATATGCAACCACCTCGTCATTATTACTTTATATTTTTTTTTATATACAAGTGTGCAGGCGGGACATAGAGCCTGATTTCTCAGTGTACACCAAGCATCCTTTCCCTTTGCTCATTCGAGCTCGTTTTCCCTCCTTTTTTTTTACCAGCGTTTGTGTGCAACTAGTTTTCCCCTGTATAACGTCATTTTTCGTTTCCTTTTTTCTTCTTTTCGTTTTTATTATTATGTGTTAACTCGTTTGGTTTATGTTGATGTTGCCATAAACGCGTGGTTGTTTCACTATAAATATTTTATTGGCTGTTCCTTCGTTATTTTGTTGTTCTTTCCGTTTTCTTTGTCCTGTTCCGTCTTTCGTGTCTAGGTATTTTTTCTGTTATTGTTGTTTCACTTGCTTTCATTTATTGTTTCTTTGATCTTTTGGTTCGGTCTTTTGGTCTGCATTAAATTCTTTTTTGCGGTTTCTTTCGATCTCTCTTTTGTGGTTTCTGGTTGGGATGTTTGACTGTTTTAGTTTTTCCTTTCCTCATGGGTTCTAGTTTCGATTTTTTAATTCATTCTCTGTTTCCGATTTTCTTGATTGGATAGGTTTCTGTCTATCCCTCTTTTCGTATTTTCCTTTTTCTATTTTGTTGCTTTCCCTTTTTGCTTTTTTTCTATTCTGAGTCCTCTCCCAGGGTTTCTTGTTTGTTTGTGGGCTTGTAGTGTATTTTTGTCACTAGGAGATAGCATTGTCTTTTCTCTTGCTACAACTTGGTAGTTTGTTCGTGTTTGGTTTGTTTCGATGGTGAGTTCCCATACACCTATGATTTTTGGTAGGTTTTTTCTATGTTTCAAGGTTTTGTTTTGTGCCTGGGATTAAGAATATATATAAGAATATAAGAATAATTTATTGTCGTTAAAAAACATGATGTTGTAATAGACAACGTCAAAATTTAAGTTTGCGTACATATAATATTTACAATTTTAATTAATCAATACAATATTTTATATTTTACCTAGTACTACTTTTCTATTCTAATCCTGAAATTTCTTCCTGAAATTCTGAAATACTATATATACACTTTTCTAAGAGCCACTTTTTACAAAAACATTTAAAATTTTTAATCTCCATTTCTCTCACTCTGAGTGGCAACAGATTATACAATTTCATCCCTATATATTTATAACTATTTTGAGTTTTGCACAGAAGCACATGGGGAAATTTATTTCATTTTTGCGCCTTGTATTGTGTGAGTGAACACTACTTCGAGTAACATAATTTGTACAGTTTTCTTTGATATACATAAGGCACGATAATATGTACAAGGATGGGATGGTCATTATTCCAAAATCTTTAAAAAAATGTCTGCAAGATTCTCTCTCTGGAATTCCTGTTATCGTTCTTATTGCTCTTTTTTGCCACTTAAGTACTGTTTGTGCCCCGGAAGAATTACCCCATAATAGTATGCCATACGAAAGATGAGAGTGAAAGAAAGCATAATATGCAGTGATTAATAGACTTTTACTTACAGATATTTTTAATTTACGTAACACATATACTGCCCTTGATAATTTTTTTTTACAAAGTTGCATAGTATGCACATTCCAGTTTAATTTCGTATCTAAGTATATCCCTAATAGATTAACTGAGGAGCATTCTTTTGTATCAGTTGTGGAGCTGCTGAGATGAAAGTATAACTTCTCTGTTTTATTATGATTCAAATGTAATTTATTGTGGAACAGCCAAACAGTAGATTTATCTATTGCTTTATTATTTTTTGTGTGTATTGCATTGATATTATTATCTTTCGTTATAAATGTAGTGTCATCGGCATACATAACAGTGGTTTCTAATACGTAGTCAGGTAAATCGTTAATATATACCAGAAATAGAAAAGGTCCAATGACACTTCCCTGTGGCACTCCTGTTAATATATCAAGTACGTTTGACTGTTTATTTTGTACACACACAACTTGTTTTCTACTTTCAAGATAAGACCTGATCAATAGGAGCTCAGTTCCTCTGATCCCATAATACTGTAATTTCTGAATCAATATTTCATGTGAAACAGTATCAAAAGCCTTACTTAAATCTAATAATGTTGCGCAAGCGAATGAACTGTTTTCAAAGGCATCAATTATCTCAGATACAACTTTTTCAACAGCTTTAATTGTGGACATACCTTTCCGAAACCCATATTGTGCACAGTTAATGAGTTTGTTATTTTCAAAGTACAGAGTTAGTTGTTCTTTCATGCAATGTTCAATAATTTTTGATACAATTGGTACGAGAGATATTGGTCTGTAGTTGCTGGGACAGTTTTTGTCCCCTTTTTTATGTATGGGAATAGTAACCGCAATCTTAAGACAATCTGGGAACACTCCTTCTACTAGTATCCAATTAATTAAGTGTGTAAGGGGTTCCACTATTACGTCTATAATGTTTTTAATTGTACTATTAGTAAACCCATAATAATCCTCGCTACCAGATGTCTTAAACTTACGAACCACTGACAAAATTGCTTCAGGTGTTACGTTTGTCCATTTAAATGTCAAGTTACTAGTATGATTTCTACATGAACTTAGAATACTTTTAAAGTCTATAACACCGTTTTCTGTGGACTTAGAGATATTGCTTGTATTACCATTTACATACTTAGCACTACTTACAAAGAATTCATTAAAAGTGTCAGGGGATATTGATATTAAATCATTTTCTTTTCGTATCCCTATTTCCCTGTTTATAATTGTCCACCCTGCTTTACATTTATTTGTATGGTTTACAATAAAATTGTCGTTTGCCTTAATTTTTGCCGCACTTATTTCCTTTCTGTAGTGTCTTTTAGCTCTGATGTATTTTTCTTTTCCCACAGGACAGCCCGATTTAGCCCTATTGTACCAAGCAATGACAACCTTACGAAGCTCTGCTAGTTGCGGAGTGTACCAGTTACTAACATTTTGCTGTAATTTGTTTGTAGATAAGTTATAGCGTTTAAATTTTCTTGGACAACATTCGTTTAGGCACCGTGTTAAATTATACATAAAAAATTCACATGCTTCTACTACATTTTTACATCTGAAGAATATTTGCTGCCAGTCAATTTCTTTTAATTTATGTCTTAAACTACAGATATTATCTAAACTAAGTACTCGAAAACTCTTGGTCACCACCCTAGTATTATTGTGTTTGACAAAGGGGTATAACACATATAGGCCATCGTGATCTGACAATGAGCACTGTACTACACCACCTATTCTTATTATGGATTATTCTTATGATGGACTTCAATTCTGTTTTCTAATAAAGGTTTCTTAGGGCCCGTTTCTGTCTTAGCTAACTCCATGTGAACGTAGACGTTCGCATGTGCAACCGACTCCGGTCCCCCTGTAGCTTATGTTTGCGCCGGACAAATGTTTTGCCACCAAGTCTAATGTAATAATTATACATCAGACTATCTAACTCTTTCCTTTCTAGTGATGAGACTGGTGATTACAGAATTTCTCCCCCGCATTTTTTTTTAGCCAAACATGTCTTGAGGTGTGAGTTCTATGTTTTTTTTATGTTTGGTTGTAAATTTTTGATGTCTGTGGTATATAAGAGGTCTGTGGGATTCATTTTTCTGAGCTGTCTTATTATTTGAGGAAGGTTTGTTGTCTTTTAATGTTATTTGGTAGAATTTGTTTCAATTTGTGTGAGTTTCTCAGGTTCCTTTTCAGGACCATCGGTTTGTTTCCTGTGTTGAGGAGTGGTAAGTCTTTTCCCAATATTTTCAGTTGGTAGGGGGTTGGATTTTTTTATGAGAGGTTGTGTATTAGTGATTCTTTTTATATTCTGTTTGTTTTTTCTTTTTGTCGTTATTTCTGTTGGGTTGGTTGTTGGTAATTTTTCAGTTTTGCTTGGGTTGGTTATGTAAAATTTAACTCCGTTTTGAGTTTTGGTGGTACTTAGAAGGACCCTTGTTTTTCTGGTGGTGCTTTTCTTTTGTTCTGTTTTTGGGAAGTTCTTCAAGAACTCGTGAGGTTTTTATCGATTGAATAGTGACGTGAAGGATCCTAGTAACGTGAAGGATTGAATAGCTGAAAATATTTTTTGTTTTTCGCTGTACGACTTTCGTTAACTTTTGGATCCACTTCTGCCCTACCTTACATATAATTGTTTTCGTCCATCGATCATAATTTGTTCTTGAATATGTCCGGCAAATGTTAAAATTATTTCATTAGTACCAGTAAGTGGCGGCTCGTGGAATAAAAGGTAGGGTGGGCCAAGCCTCAAGACAAATACTTTATGGTTACTACTACTACTATTACTACTACTGTTATTATTTGATCATTAAGTGAATTGCTTAAAATGTCGAAATTGCAGTCAGAAAAACTCGTCATACTAACACATTAAGTATGATCATAGGGCAACAATGTAACATAAAATATTTACTGGTACTCACCTAATTATCTGTATATATACTCTGCTATATACATAGATAGTAATAAATCACTAGCGTTATTAATTGCGCAAAGAATATCATTGTTGTATGCGACTAATAGTTCGGATTTGAGCTCTTCTTTGTTCAGCATCGGATAGGAACGGTATACAACTGTCACGTCATTTTCCTGCAAGGAATGTTTAAAAGTGGAAAAGTTCTGAGGGTTCACTATTGAAAACGCGGGTAATACTTTGTAACAACATTCTTACTTTATTTATTTTCCACAACTACACGAAAACACGGGGGGTTGGGGGTGGGAAATAACACAAAAAATACTCAGAAGATGCAAATCTAAACTGAGGGATGGACACGCAGTTGATTTTGGATCCTTTCAGCAAAAATAAGACAAAAGAGCAAGGTCAAGGGTCAATTAAGTGAAAGTGCGGAATAACCTTTCCTCTACAAACTAGGCGAATTTTGGCAACATGCAAGCTTCAAACCTTTTCGTTCGGAAAGGGTCGGGTGCAATCGTGTGGATGAGGGCCTACGCGTTTTGGCCCATACTACCTACATTCAAGCTGGGTTTTCACGTTGTTCGCCACACGAGACTGAATGCAAGACGATACTAAGTCCACACTGAAACAGCTAGGCCCTTTTTTTTATACTGACCGCGTGACCATAAGCGTAAGTAGTACATGGAAAAACTGATTTGAAGGAGTCAGAACTGATGTTTTTGGTTCAGAGGGAGATTATAGCAACAATACTGGCAGGATAACTTAAAATACATACATTTTTCTATATTAATACAAAAAACGATGAGAGGCCCGGGCCCATTGGGCCCTTTATGACGGACTGCCTCTGGTACCAGTCATTAGTTGCCAATTAATTCATTTCTATATAGGTCCATGTGAGCTACAAATAGTTCAAATTCGCTATTTTTGAAGGAGAGGCACGCTAGTTTCTTATCTTTGGATCTGGCAACACTGACTCATCGATTTAAATCAACACAATGTGAGAAACTCAATTTCGTCTAGCGGCTAGCACGCTTGACTTCGGGAGTTATAAGACAATTTACATATTTTGCAAAAAAATTGATTTACACCTTCGGTTACATCTGCCAACGCTTTGTGGTTCCTAGTGCACTTCAATCGTTGCTTCCTAGTTTAAAAATATATGTATGAACAAGGTTTCGTTTTGGTATAACCATTATTCGTGTATCCCTTCAGGTTCAAAAGTTCTACTATCCCAAACTCCGTGTTGCATTGTATATTGAACACCCTGTATATATATATATATATATATATATATCGAGAGACTTTCATTGATTTTTATGATTTTTCTTATTTAGGAGATTGAAAAAATTCTAAATTCGAATTTTCGGACGACTGTGAACTACCGAAAAATTATGTTACGAGACGCCACTGGTCTAGGTCTTCGTAGTGGTTCTCTTCCGATTGTGTTCCCAGCTAAAATTCTTCAATTCCCTTTATATCTCCTGTCAGGTATGTCCTGCTCACCTTAGTCCTCTACACCTGATGACATTAAAACCGTTAGAAAAAAGATAGAAAATGCTTTAACGTATGCTTCCTGAGTCCTGTCTGGCGAGATATTGTTTGATTTTGATTTAACATCCCTTTAAGCAGCGCGATTATATAAGAACGATATATATATATATATATATATATATATATATATATATACACCAGCGAAGTAAGCGCACCTAAAAGTTCTCTCGAGTGCATGAGATTTTACAAGGTTTGCGTAATAAGTTTCTTGAAAACAATTATAACTGAAGGTATTTTTGACCCTAACATGTTCTTATCTACTCATGTAATTGTTACAGTTTCTTAAATAGTTAAAAAGATACCATATCCTTTACAAAGACATGTTTTAAACTTTTAAAATATTTATTTATATATATAAAAAATTTCAATGTAAATTTTTTTTTACGTAAATGACGAAACTAAATGTTTAATGTATTTTAGAAGTACTATACTTCTATACAAATGTATGTATAAACGAAAGGCCAAAGTTATATCTAATTTGAAAGGAAAGGAAAATGCATCTAAATATTTTATTTACGATGGGATGTTAAACAGTGCATATATCGAACTCCGTGAAAGAAGATTTGTATAAGTACAAGTGATTATACTAGGAGTCTGCAATTGTAGAACAATATCACATCCAAAAGTTTATATTTTATGTTTGTTCATGTGATGTCGAAAATGATCAATACGTCTAGTTGTGTATGAACAGATACGACATTTGCGAGTCTTTCCGTCTACATGTGACTTAGTGTGGGACAAAACTGACCCCAGATAATTAAATGACTTACCACAGTCTGCGCACTGATACTTCTTGCTATCACCATGCACAGCTTGTTCATGTTGTCTTCGCGCTGCAAGCTGCTTAAATTTAGAACCACATATAGCACACTGGAAGGGCTTCTCACCAGTATGTTTTAACATGTGCCTTTCCAATTCATATTTCCGTTGAAAAGCTGAACTGCATACGGTACATTTGAAAGAACGAGGAACTGTATGCATTCTTACGTGCATTGCAAGCAAATACCTCTCGCGGAACATCCTACCACATAATTGGCATACATTCTCAGCTTCACGGTTATGCTTTATCATGTGTTTCCTGAATTCCCGTCTGGAGAGATATGCTGTTCCGCAGTCAGCGCATTTGAAAGTTCTGTCCACTGCATGAGCTCTTACATGCCTTGATAAGGGTGGTTTAAATGCAAAGCCTTTTCCACATTCGCCACATTTGAATCGATGGTTACCCGAATGAGTAGCAAGATGAGCTTCGTAATTGAATTTTCGCGTAAATCTTACACCACATACTTCGCAACGTTTATCTATGTGGACTTCATTTGTATGACTCTTTATATGTTTCTTGAGATCAGACCTATGATAAAAACCCTTCCCACAAAGAGTACAATAGAATCTTAATTCCCCCCGGATCTGCCTTAGATGCCTTGACAGATTCTCTCTGAAAGTGTATGTTTTAGAACAATGTGAACATTCATACGGGCCTAGATCCTTCTCCCTTGTGTGCATTTTCATATGTGAAATAAAACCACCTTTGTTTTTAAATTCTTCATTACAGTGATCGCATGTATAAATTGCGGTTGATACATTGATTATTTTGTATTCATGTTTCGTATGTGGCTTACTAATACGCTTAGGCCATATTCTTGTGTAATGAGTTTTCATATGTGTAGAAAGAGCAGACTTTCGTTTAAAACTTTTTGCACAGTGGTCACACTTGAAGTAATTAACGACATTTGCATCGGTAAACGATTCACATTCCCGTACTACTTCATAGTTTTTATTTTGACTTGGCTTGTCATCCCTCCTTCTAAAGCATGTGTTCTTCCATGTGTTGCTATTCACATCGAAGTCGCTGAAAAAAATAAAAGTACTGATATTAATATACCAGTTTTTAACATTTTGGTTACTGCAACACTTCTTTTATTTATTTTCTGTAAAGTACGATACGTTCTACAAGCATTTCTGTTATTTAGTATTAATTTTAATATAACAAACAAACAAAAACATACTAATTTGTTTCGTAGCTTTCGAATAGTATTGCACTCCTCTCGGCACAGCGATCGGGTGCCAGCGGCTAGACTCAATGACACGGACTTATTCATAGTTTCATCTTAAGGGGTGATAACTTCTGCATACGCGATAGGGTGTGCTTCTGGTCATTATTAATTGCGTGAGTTCTATCTCGAATTGTGGAATGACTCAAACTACAGATTTATCTGTCCCACACGTACAGTACGTATTAAGTTTAATGCATATAAACATTTCAAGTGCTTCTTCAACCATCGCTCCTAAGAGGTCAACACAAAGACGAGAACTAACAAGACTCAATGAGGTGTTTCTAATTGCTTCTACGTAAATCGAAAAATACATTAGAACACCAACGATCATTTGTACTTTTGAATCATCCAGGCGTGCACGAGGCGCATCCAGAATGTAAAATGACTGACGAATGTAAAAAAAAATGTGTTTATTACTGTGGAGTTATTGATATAAAATGTACTTCAGCATATGTATTATCCTTGCTGAAACACTGTCGTAACGCGGTATTAGCTCTTGTATGTGTCAAAGAATTCTGTAACCGAAGATTGGAACCAAGGTGTCATAACCATACGCTGTAGAAACGTCCGACAAGATACTGCTTCAGGTCGAACAGGTGGAACTTGAGCATAGGTTTGAGCTGTGGCAGTAGGTCACGTACGACACTTATATTTCGCTCCTGGTAACGATATGTTCGAGGAACTTGTGCGCTTCTTGGTAGTAACGCAGCATATGGGCAAAGTGAACGAAAGGTAATTTTTCATGTTCTCGACTGTCACTTGTCTCGGAACACATTCTTCTCTTAACTGGTAAAACTAGAGTATCTGGATGACGATCTAACGCGCGAAAAACAAAGGAGATCTGCGGAACCTACCATGAGAGTTCGGATATTTTAAGCCACTGGTTCTGCGGAATTGATTCCTCCGTACTTTCCATCAATTAATATGTAACCATAAACGGTTCAAACCCACGGTGTTCGTCCTGCAGATTGACGCGGTCTGTTGTCAATTGTCTGCACTATCTTGTGACCATACCTTCGCCCATGACATCAAACACTGACGCTGACGCTGATAGCTTTTCAGCGTTTAGAAACTTAGTTATTGCGCGTAGGTCGAACTCGGAGGAAAAGTGTGCGCACAGCATTGATTATTGCTCACAGTTCTCCCATCACTGACCTCATAAAATTACAGGTACGATACGGTTATGCACTCTTTCTCTACACCTGAATAAACGCATCGCGCGTTTCAACTGTGCTATCTTAGTAAATTTTAGTGCATATTTTTTGGATGTGCCTCACATTCCGTGGATTCGCACCTCTTGAACTTTCAAAAACACTGTCAACTGCTCTAAATCTTCAACTTGAAGTGCTTTTTAATTCGGCAAAGCTGTAAAATTTCCTTCTCGATTCTTTGGGTTAGCCAAGGTACGCTATCTGTTGCCTATTTCAACATGGCAAAACTAAGAGTTAAAAAAAAGGAAACTTGCTCTTGTCTTCTCCTCCTTGGACTGGCCCAAACAAACTCTTTCTTTTCATAGCAACTACGTAAAAACTGATCCAAAGCTTTTACATATTTACTATACAGAATCTAAAATAAATAACACTGCAGACTTCCAGGCCTCAAAGTTCTATCTGTCACACTTTGGTGCAAGCTGATCTTGGCAAAGCTTGAGAGAAATGGAACGTACAACATAGATCACGATATTATACGGAACTAATATTATTTCAAATTCTACTTTCCGTTCTATTGTCTCGATACATTTTTAAGTTTACGAAGACATGTAATTGCATTTATCAATTGTTAACAATATGCAACACTGCGCTTGAGATCAGTATGACAAACCCTTTCCCTGGCTTTCTTGAAATTACACTTGTACAGTATCTGGTTTATCCCCCCCCAAAAAAAACTTAAATTCTTAAAACAATTGGAACATCTATAAAAGCGAAAGCAAAATAGCACAGTGAATTTTTAAGACATCTTGGCACAGTTCCGAGGCACTTTTTAAATTTACACTACGCTTTGTCCCTATGTTTGCTTTATGATGCAATATTTGATACGCTTTCCTCACTCTTTGTAACTTTAAAGTTTCCACTAGGAAACTGATCGATTACTCCACTGAAAAGTTGCATTCGAGATTAAAGCACAATTCTACCGTTTAAAATTATAGCCACATTTGATACTTTTATGCGCAGAGCTCTTCAATAAATGATAAATTGCTTATAGAAGGCACTGTACAGTATATCTATCTATCTATTTATTTATTTATATATATATATAGGCAAAAGACAAAAAGCACTGGTTGCTCAGTGAGGGATCCATGATTCAATCTTACGATGTGAGTTTTTGGTGCACCATCGTCTCCATGACTTTCACGGAGTTCTCTCGTTTGTTCGCACATTTTCAATTCTTCAAAATACATAATTTTACAAACCATTCTCTTCTATAGACTAGAAGATGTGGTACGTTAAATATTACAATGCGAATGTAGATACAAGTTGCGCAATGTAACTTAAATCACAGTTGTAGCATGGTGTTTACTGAAACTGAATGAATATTTCCAGTATTTTGTTAAGAAAAAGTATACTTCTATGGGGAAAAAACGTACGTGCAAAATACGACTGTGTGTTATTTAACAGCCTGTAAAATATGTTGAGAATGTCATCTTCAGTATCACATATAGAAGAAAGTGTACAGAAACTGGTGTGTTCAATCGGAAGAAAAAAAATATGACGAGAAGAATAAATGTTTTCTGTTCATTATTTCTCAGAGAATGCTTGTAATAATGTACACTGATCTTTGTGTGTGCTGCTCTTCACTTACCCCTCACAGCGAAACCTTTCGTTACCTACATATACACAACATTTATTATACATTCGACACAGAAACTCTATTATGTAAAAGATTAATTAACTACAACTATCAAAGAGTGTTATGCTAATGTTCATGCTTACAAATTAATATCTGCAATTGTCTTGACATTTCACAGATATTACATAAATACAAACTCCATATAAATTAAATGATAATATTATACAAATGTTCTAATTAAAAATACTTACAATAAGAACTATTCATTTTATTATGTTGTAAATACTATCCATTTTCTTTCTCGAACTAGCTAGTTTTTTCAGTGATTACCAAGTTAGCGCTATCACCATCTATACCCACATCATAGGGCAGCAATCTTAAAGGTCAGAAAAGGAATTTTTAACTTCTCAAGCTTTACACTACTTCCAGTATTTCCAATATCCATACAAATTTCCAGTAGGTTTCTAGTATCAACGGACATTTTATGTAACTATTAAATATGTGTAAAACGCTAAAGTTTTTGCTGCTCAGGAACCGAAATGCAACATTCACATACTAACAATTAAAACTCACAATACCACGTTTATTATTCCATGTCAATAACTGAGGATCCTACAAAAGAAAAAAAAATCCAAACATAGGGAAATTTCGGAGGCTTCTAGAACAGTAATAACGTAAGTAAGATGTGGTGGCATTGTAGATCGAAAAGATTTTAGTATCGATACTAAAGCCATACAAATAGTTTGTAATAACAAGTAATAAAGACTTATAAATTTGACATATTTAAAGGAAACTGAGAAGGTAAGTATCACACCCGATTATTAGATGATTTTAAAGACCACAAATCATGTTTCCATAATCTCAATCACAACAATTTGCTATTTGAAACAGTTTAAGACATTTAAGAAATGTGTAGAGAGATTTTACAGTGCTTAAATGACGTACATCTAGGAAATTGTTGGAAGATTATGCTCTCCTCTTTACATGTAACACTACAGCGGCAGGTTTGGTAAACATAATAACTACCACTTCTGCCAAGTGCACAATTTTAAGCAGTTTCTCACAATTTTTTAACGTTAATCAAATTGGGGATGGGTTTGGGATATCGCATTGCTCAGAATAACATGTTCACGTTTACTGGAAACCATTTACATGATTTGATGTGATAACTGTCGAAGAGTAGAGGCAAAATCTACTCAAAATCTTTAAATATTCAATCCCACGTAACGTTAATTTCTCCTATCAGAAATACATCATTTCATGGTGATAGTATAAAAGTCTCAAGCATTTTAAGTATTTAATTTTGTTAAGATATTGACCACAGACATTGCTTTACAACCTCATATTCTGAAAACCGTACGTAGGAATTTCAGGTACTTCGACCTTAAACAACTATCTTACTTTGAGAAAGAAAGTATATGTGATCTTGAAGCTTTGCTGGCGTCTACTATTAATCCAATGTTCTCGGGATTGCTGCCAGAATGAGTGTTGCTGTGCTGAGCTTTCTTAACATACAGGGCAACATCTTTAGAGCTGTGTTGGAGTGTGCTGGTCGTACAATTTATATTGTAGTCTAGGAATTGCTGTGTTTCTATTGGTTGTTTTTGTTGGCCAATGGCGTGCTCTGATTTTGCTGGTGAAAACTGCTCTCTGATTAGCTGATGGTTCTTTTCGTACTGAGAAGCTGGATCCAGATATCAGGTAAATGATAACCTTCGTCTCTGTTGATGGATGGCTTGTATGTACGTATGAATATAGATTCATGTATTTTCCTGTCCCAGAACTGTTTGCTTTCCTTTAGTACTTCAATTTGGTCACACATGGCCGTATGATTGTATTGTATGCAGTGTTCGGCTATTGCAGATTTTTCAGGTTGTTTAGGTCTGGTGTGTCGCTGGTGTTGTTTCATTCTGTCTTCAATGTTACTTCCCGTTTCACCTATGTAAGCGGCGTTACATTCACATGTTATCCTATAGATGCCCGGTATCTTTAATCCCAATGAGTCTTTTCAGTTGGTAGTAAACTCCTGATCTTCGGTGGAGGGCAGTTTACAGTCCTGATGTTGAATTTTTTCAATAGTCTTGCTAGTTGGTTGGAGGTTTTTCCCATATATGGAATAACTGCAATATTTTCATTGTCTGCCGTGTTGTCCTCTTTTGTGGTGCAATTTCTGCTACTGTATTTTTTCATGGCTGTCTAGATCTGTTTCGATGAATATCCGTTGAGTTTGAATACCGTTTCCAGGTGAGACGGTCCTGTGCTTATATTATCTGGATCTGCTATTTGGTATGCTCTGTGTATTAGAGTATTTAACACCCCCATCTTCTGTGCAGGATGATGAAAACTGGACGCATCGAGGTAGAGATCAGTGTGCGTGGTTTTCCTGTAGATTGAATGGCCTAGACTTCCATCTGGTTTCTTGTATACGAGTACGTCCAGGAACGGGATTCTTCTTTCTGTTTCTGTTTCAATTGTGAACTGGATGTTGCGGTGTATAGAATTCAGATGCTGCAGGCATTCGTCGAATTTCTGTCTGCCATGGGGCCATATGACGAATGTGCTGTCTACATATCTGTAGAATACTTTAGGTTTGTATGTTGCTGTTTCTAGCGCTTTGTGTTCAAAATGCTCCATATAGAAGTTCGCTATTACTGGAGAGAGAGGAGAGCCCATTGCCACACCATTGTTTTGTTCATAAAAATTGTCTTGGTAACTGAAGTAGGTAGACGTTAGGGTGTGTCTGAAGAGATGTGCTATATCCTTGCTGAAGTGCGATTCCAGGAGTTCAATAGAATCTTCCAGTGGTACCCTCGTAAAGAGAGAAGCCACATCAAAGCTGACGAGTATGTCATCTGCGTTTGTCTTAATGCTGGGTAGCAGTTGTACGAAATGGCTGTAGTTTCTGATATGGTGTGTACACTCTCCTGTTAGTGGCTGTAGCAGTCCTGTTAATTTCTTGGCCAGGTTGTACGTGGGGCCTCTATGGTGTTAACTATGGGTCGTAATGGAACTTCTTTCTTGTGTATCTTCGGAAGGCCATAAATCCTTGGTGGTATTGAACCGGAAGGTTTAAGCCACTTGTTTTCTTCTTCATTGAGACTAGAACTTTGTATTAATCTGGAGGTTTTTTTTTCGATGGCCTTGGTTGGATCTCTGTCAATTTTTCTATATGCTGGATCTTCCAGTAGGCATGTCAATTTGGAGCGGTAGTCTTCCCTGTTGAGAATGACGGTCGCATTCCCCTTGTCTGCTGGTAATATTATGATGCTATCATCTGCTCGTAGGTCATTGAGAGCTTTCCTTTCTTCTCTGGATAGGTTGTATTTCGGCTTCTGCTGCTTGGCCCTCATAAGGACCGTAACGGCTTGTGTGCGTATGTGGTCTGCTGCTACTTGGTCTAAGTGTTTTATTACTTTTTTAATACCGCTTATAGTTTCCGGGATGGGAATGTGTTTTGGTGTTGGAGCGAATTTCAGGCCTTTGCATAGAAGACTTGTAGTTGCTTCACTTAGTCTTTTGCTGGAGAGATTCACCACTGCATTTTCTCTGCTTAGATGAGATGGTTCAGGGTTTTGTCTTCGGTTTCCTAATTTCTCTTCGAATTTCTTCCTAAGATGAACAGTGTGTAATTCATGCTGCCTGCTACTATATGCATAAGTGATGGAATCTACCCATTCCCAGTCCCAGGTGTGGAGCACTGTTGGTAGATACAGAAATAGATGCTTCATTTCCCTGCCGTGCTGGTCTACTCTTCTGTGAAGTTCCTGTATCTCTTCCCTGACTAGAGCGTGGCTGGCCCTGATAAGGATCGGTTGTGCCTTCTGTAACGTCGATTACATAGGTGAAACGGGAAGTAACATTGAAGACAGAATGAAACAACACCAGCGACGCACCAGACTTAAACAACCTGAAAAATCTGCAATAGCCGAACACTGCATACAATACAATCATACGGCCATGTGGGACCAAATTGAAGTACTAAAGGAAAGCAAACAGTTCTGGAACAGGAAAATACATGAATCTCTATTCATACGTACATACAAGCCATTCGTCAACAGCGATGAAGGTTATCAACTACCTGATATCTGGATCCAGCTTCTCAGTACGAAAAGAACCATCAGCCACTCAGGGAGCAGTTTCCACCAGCAAAATCAGAGCACGCTATTGGCCAACAAAAACAACCAATAGAAACACAGCAATTCCTAAAGACTACAATATAAATTGTACGACCAGCACACTCCAACACATACCTCTGAAGATGATGCCGCTGTATGGTAACGAAAGCTCAGCACAGCAACACTCACTCTGGCAGCAATCCCGAGAACATTGGATTAATTAAGAAAGTATATATTTATTTAATTCCGCCTTTGAGTAAGAATGGAAAATTTACTAAATAGAACGCGGTGAGCAAGTTTCCTTGAACAATACTGTTCATTAGCCATGAGTCTCACTTACATCGTCATTGATGTAGTATGCTCCAAAATTATGATATTAATGTTTGTGGTACTGAAGCGTCTTCGGTTAGAACACTGAATAATAAGAGTAGTATTGTAAGTTTGTAAATTTGAGTTACATAACAATTTGACGTAGTGGCATTTGAAAACAAAACACGATTATGTACGGTTGGCAACATTATCATTATGGTGCCAATAGAGGGAACGTTAACGATTATCGACTCTTGGTGTTTCCACTGTACCAAATTTGAGTGTTTTGCAGATATTATTTTAAGAGTAAGAAAAGCGTTTGAAGATAAATAGTCGACCCTCTACATAAATGATACGAAAATATTTTAGTTCTGACTATTATCAATATGATACGGTAGACTTCGAATAACTATAGAACAAGTTGGAAAGAACTGAAAATTCGACATTTTTCAAGACGTAGTTTCGAAAAAGCTTCTTAAGTAATCAACACATCAAATCGCAAATAAGACTGTTTTCAGTAGATGCAAGGATCTGAGTGCTATTTTGAAGAGTTCAATACCTGAAATCGTTCCGGAGATGATAAGGAATATTTGTAAAGACTTTACACTCCTTAAAATGACAAATATTCGAGAGATTTATATCACTGTACCTTGCAGCTGATTATGCAATACAATAGCAGAAATATTTTGTAGCCGTAATTAGAACAAATCCTCACAAGGGCACAATTTTTATCTTTCATATTGAAAAAAATAAAAAAAACAGTGCATTTTTTCTTACTTTAACATATGACAGAACATGATGATTCCAAACCACGCCGTTCAACACCTATATTCAACGCCACAAAAGCCAGGTCTCCAGCGAAAAGCCGCTCTACGGAGATCCTAATGATGGCAATGAGTTCTGGAGCCTTCATCGTAACGGACGTGGCAGATGGAAAGTTCATACAGTATTGCAAACACTACCAATCTTAATATAAAATACTTGCTAAGTATGTCTTCATCTTATTACCAGGTTTAAAACTACCATGACCAAAATATGCATTTAAAAAAATCTATTCAAACATACCTTACTGATACATCGGGTGATACCGTCCTCAAGTATCCATTGTTCAAATTGGATATGTTTGGATCAAAAGTTGTACTACTTCCACTACATTCAATCTTGACTTGCACATCTACAGGGATGGAAGTCTCAGTCATTGGTTGAAATGCATTGAATAAATCAGTTTGCTCTAATTGTACACTGTCATTTTCCAGTTTGATTTCATTTTCCTCTGGGGCAGAGAGCACTACCGTTAAATCCGTTATATCTAGAGATTCAGATACGGCAATTGTTTCCTCTTTAATGTCTAAATCACTTATTACGCTGCTTGATTCTTCTTGTTTGACAAGCTCTCTTGCACAGGATGGGACTGCTAAATCATCTGTTTTCGGTGCATCAATCTCTTGAATACAATATTGCTTATGGGTTTCATCATCATCATTATCTGAGACAATGCGAATATCCTCAACATAAAACGAAGAAACATTGTAACCAGATTGAGACGAATCGGAGTCATAATCTAAATCATCCAGACAAAATGATTCAATTTTTGGAACACAAGATATAGTCACCATTTCCACGTCAGACATTGTCCCATCTACTTGTTTGTTATCCATGATAATAGACGTATGTTGAGAAAGTTTACAATAGAGTACTGGTGTCAATCAACCTGCAAAATATACGGTTTTTACATTAAGTATCAGAGATTGCACAATTTCTATCTCGAAAATATTTTCCTTTAGAGGCTTATAACTATTTTCTGTCTTTATCTTCTTTGCGGTTGATTAAAAGCTTAGTTATTGATTACATTATACTAAGGTACGTGAAACAATATGCGTTATAGCTATATCGAAAACAATGGCAATACCCACTTGAAATTTGGAAAAAGTAATTTCTAGACTTGCACATAATTATATTAATATACCAACAAGTTAACATCAGAAGTATATAAGAGTTGGAAAATATTCAAGATTTTTGCCTTATTGCGCACATTAGCCATGACGAAATCAAAGTTTGCGCTAATATATTACTCGTACGCTTATGTTGACACATTTTAGAGTTCAATTAAGAAAAAATAAACTCTCGTATGAACTTACAATGAAAATTTCGAGAATGGGAGCCAGGCCAAATATTCTCCAAGATAGGTAAGGAGAATGAAAAATACATAGAAGGTTATAGCCATGAAAATGTAAACACTTACCCGTACTAAAAGCTATATGCAAAAGTGTTAGATGAAAAGGCATGCCTTATGATGTCCGTCACCGGCGGCTTCGCCCGTTCAAATTTTAAATTCAGTAGGACATTCGATGTCACGATTAACTGGAGATTTCAAACCCATATAACTCCACGTTCAAATGAAATGTAAATATAACCCATTCTTTCTTCAGCCATTACAAGTTCCTTTGTAACTAAGTGGTTAGCATACACACTTCTGGCGTGAGAAGTTTGGTCTTGGCACCCGACGGGAGCTCCACGGGAATCCCACGTTGAGCTCTAGGTTCATTTCCCATATATATTCTCGATTTTGAAAGGAATGCTAAACTCAAAATCAACTCTGCAGCTGTTACCTTAGATTTTGGGAATTTATTATCTTTCATTGTCAGAAAAATATTAGACGGAGATTAAAATGAAAGTATATGCTTCTTTTGCACAGTAATTGTTATTACATCAAACTGATATGTCTTGGAATTGATGACACCTGTTCGCAAATATGAGTAGCTAACTTTCAACTTTAGAAAGAATTGTTAATGACGAAGTGTGTAACTAACATGTCACAACATATATACGAAATATTAATGTGGTGGAATCAATGGAGAAGCCTGAAGTTTACATTAGGGTATTGTTCCGTATTCTACCCTTCGCAAGCAAGACATCATTGCAAGCTTAAGTGGAAAGCTATTGATTTGGTACGAGCAGTAATCTAATACTAGTACTTCTAGAGTCAACAAAATTTCGGAAATATCTTAAGTTCAATTTTCCCTAAATTACTAGCAAATTCTAAGTGAGAAGTTCACTAATACTGAACTCAAATTTTAAATACCTAATATCCTGAAAGGAGATAGTATGGTTCTCGTTTGAAGTAATTTGCATAAAGAAATGACTGTCACAATGCGTGTTTTTTTGCTTCTCTTTATATTAATTTTGAAGAATTCAATAAAATGACAGCATTAACTTCAAGTATACTAATTTAATAAAGTTTCAAGTGCGGCTTTCATTACATTTACAATGACTTAGAAAAAGAAGATCACAAACTGTGTACCTTTGAGTTTATTTATGTATTGTCTTCGTAACCATGAAAATTTTAATGAAACTACTAAGTTCCTCTGCTTTGTATTGCATGTTCTTCTCAGTGTATAAAGTTGGTGTAGCAAAGACAGTTACAGAGGAAAGAAAATATCTTATATATCCTTCATAAATAAGAATAAATTGTAACAGGTTTCTAAGTCCTCAGCTGGATGTGCATACGATGATTTCTCTTCCTTTTTTAAAAAGTATTTTCTTTAATGTCAAGTCAGGCATATCACTTGAAAGCATCAAATTTCTTACAATGTTTGTTCATTTTTCAAAGAAGGACGAAATAAATTAAGTGATTTTATGTTTATCCTATATTAAAAAACTAAATGCAGTGGAAGGAAAACTTAATGACTGACATTTAATGAGGTTAGTACATACTGAAACTAAACTACATACGAAAATGGAAGTATAAGAGCGTGTACAGAATGGTCGTGAAATGAATGTGTACAGAATGATATTCACATAGTAGGCCTTACTAACGTACTTTCTTTTCTAGTAGTAATGCTCGAGGTTAACTTTTAACTTAAGTCTGTGTAGTCCTAATCCAACTACAGACGTAAGTGTGAATAATCATAAACTAGTACATCTGTATAAAATGTATTTATATTAGCGTAAGAGCTCACACATTAGAGCGCATAAATGTTATTCAAAAATGAAAAGTAAAACGTGTACAGTATAATTTTACAATGTGAAGATTAAGTATAGGTTAGCTGTAGTACTTCTAACGTAATGTAGAAAGTAGGCGAAGTTCTACTGGGAAAACAGGCTACATCTCTCAAAGAGGTTATTTGGTCACGCGTACAAGGCCTCGCCGAGAACATACGTAAGAATCGTATGTAGGAACTGAATCTAAACTGACAATCTATACACATGTAACGTTATTTGGACTTTTTAGTGAAACGACGCTAATGTAACATATAGGGAGGAAAATTTATGTTCAGTGTAGTTGCGAAAGCAAGTGCAATCCTTCAGGCGTCCCCAACGTGTAAGGTGGCAAGCTCCTGAAGTTGCTTTAATTTGGTGAAAACAAAGTTGCATCCACTTAGTTCAGACTCAGAAGTTTGTCTATTGCTTTATGGCTCATGAGTCAATTTTATTACTTTGCATTGAATGGTCTTGGGAGGCTTATTTAAAATGAGAGGTTAGAATTATTAATTATCAAAGATAGTTCGAGATATAATATACTCATGCCATTATTTTTAATAATTAACGTGCTAGGTCGTGTATTTTGCTTACAAATTTCTTGTTTTTGTGATTTGAGAATTGTAAAAAAAAAAAAAAAAAAAAAAAACTGGAAAATCTATATGTAGAGTGTTATCTAGGTTCATAATTGTTTTCGTTGTATGTTGTTTTTAAATGTGCGAAGGGATTAAGACGAAGCACTGGTTTAAATTTCCATTAACTTAAAGCTTGAAATAATTGGGGGAGAACATAAAATTATTTTACTACTTATCTAGTCAGGCGGAGTAACTATTGAATATTTTCTATTGTAATTTTCTTTAGTAGTCTTAAATCTGATTTAGGCTATGAGAAGTTTCGATAAAATGTGAGATGGTGGAGTTCGTTGATGTTAGGTGTTTCATTAAGAGAAATATGAATATCATGTAGTAGACATAGTTGATGAGCGGGTAAAATTTAGTTTCTCAGTTTATGGATTATAGAAATTCCTCTTCGTCCGTTATATAACTTAAGGTGTGTAGAGCATTAGGAAAGGGTGAATGGGAGTGCGGCACCTCGAAACAACTTCTTGCCCCTGCTACAGGATCCCAGTTATGTAATGGTGGAAGTTACTAGTGGTTATAAATAAGAATACGGTTTTAGCAACCTTCTCTTAACAGGAATCTCGGTAGCAAGAGCACACGCTTCGAAAACAAAGTGTATCCAATACTAAAATACTCTTGAATTGTAATCGTAATCGTCAACTTACCATTCAATCCTTTAATTTAATTCTCCAGACTGCTGACATCTAGGACGTCAGACGAAGCGTTGACTGTCCACTGGAATGTCGCATGCAACTTCGACTCAGAGCTTTCAATATTCATTTAGCAAATCTATGCGTCAATGTATTGTTTGAGTAAACATGCTACTACAGACTCTCTCTATATATATATTCACAATATTTGTTTCTATAATACCGTAATATACCACCGAATTGTATTGATACATAAGACTGGTAACGCTCACTACAAAGGAATGATGTTTTGACGCGAAGTCACTTCAATAATGATTTGAGAATGTCACTGACTTTAGTTAGTGTTACCGCTTAACGCAAAACTGAATCAATTCACCTTTTAACTGACTGACAAGTATTCAAAAAGAGAAGATACAATAAAAAAATACAAAAAATACAATATACAACAAAAATGACACATGCAATAATGTTTCACTACTGCAGTAAAAATAGTCTTTGCAGGATAAAGGAGAGTCCACACTGCAATAACTTACTATATAACCTCTTATCTTAAATATCTAGAAAGACTTTTTCCTATAAACTTCTTTATTGTCTTTAATTTCTTATTTTCATTTTAGATATTTTTCCTGTAGGCTTCTTTATTTTATTTAATTTCTTATCTTCATTTTATTTAATCTATCTTCTTTCTTGGATGTGGAACGCAATTCTATCTGTTATATTCGAAACTTATATTCGTATTCTATCAAATTTCACTAAACTGCGATTACGTTCCTACGAACAATACTAATTTAGAATTGCAAAGATGTAATTAAAGTCTGATTCACATTTATTTTCATTTACGTTCTCGATTTTCATCTGAATTGGTATCGTACTTGACGAATTCTAATCTAACACGATTATATAATATAACAGTAGGAAAATAGTATTATAATACGTGAATGCTTTACAGATTTTTATATTAAATTCGAGTGACATCACTGTATTATAGTTACGTGATTTCAAAGTAAGCGCATTAAATGCAATCACTTAATGGATAAACAGCTAGTAATACCGTTGATATGTGGTAACTCTGACTTACTTAATTGGCCAATATTATACTCATAATTTGTAATATTTCACGTTACGCGTATTTTTAAGATGCAGATGTATGTATTCACTTGAAAGTCTACATTGCCAAAGTATTACGAGATGTTAAAAGCTTTTTATATTTTGTTGGCAAGTAAGATTTAACATTTAAAAGCTCTTTATTTTATTTTTGACTGTTAGCAGTAATCGTGTGACTTGAACAAACGCCTAATAAAATATACTTTTGTCTGCAGCGTGCTTCAAGAACAATATATCTTCATTTTTCTTTGCCTGTAACGTAACTCTGCGGAATGTTTAATAAAATGGACGTTTCACTACAACTGAATATAATGCAGGCAAATAATACCGATATGCCGCACGACGTCTTAGGTATTAATATCCTATTTCTTCCAAAAAACTTTATATGAAATCTCGTGCTCGAACAGGCTGGATGCATGCACACCAGTTCTAATTTTATTCACTTCTTACCTTTGATGTTGACATGAAAAACGTTAGGAAGTAAATCACTACTACAATTTGCTTAAACCATTATATATTTCCTGCAGATGGACGAACGCACATAACTCAAGTATTATTGCAAAATTTGGGACGACTGTTTTACCTGTTTGTCTCGTAGCTGCCTGCCATACTATATATCAATGTTGCTAGTCAAGTTTAGAGAGCGAAATTGGAGTTTAGAAAGTTACCGAGTGGAGCGCTCAGTCACACTGCTCGAAGTGAGCGAAACGCAAAATTCGCGAAAACGACTGGTTCAAAATTACTGATGGGACGGCGTGTCATGTCACAGCTAAAGGAAATGAAGAACGTGTGTAACAGAACCAGCTGAAGTGTTCGCTCTTCTTGTTGGAAGAATATGGTTTAATGAATATAAAACCGAAAATCTAGATATTAAAAAAACTTTTGCACCTTTAGAAGCAGAATTTTCGAAAATAATACGATTATATAGATTCTTCACTGATAGGCAGTATTGGAGTTTTGGTAACTAAATGGTTATTAATAAGAGTTCGCCAGTAAAGTCAGTAGCGGATGCAAGAGCCCAGCTGAAATTCGGTAATTAGATAATTGGATTACTTTTTAATTATTTATTAAATTCGTTTCGTAAAGGTGTCCATAGTTTCCTGATTTACTTTGGTAGTTGGCCCCGTTTAATAGAGTCAATAGTGTTTGATTAATCTTGTTAGTTGTTAGTTTTGTCACTAAACATTCGTGATATTGAATGGTAGATTAACGCCGAGGAATGTATTGTTAATTCATGTCGAATCCCATCTATTTAACATTTGATGGTTTGATTTCCGCAAAGCGCGATTGCGTTATTGAAGCATTAAACTTGGTATTTCCAGAAATGAAGTTTAAATTAAATTAATAAGACTCGTGCATTAAATTCAAAATTCAGTTGTATATTTAATTTAAGGCTTTTGTGTTGTATTTGATTTACTGTTGTCCTTCGTTGGATTGGAATATTATTAGTGTTATTATAATTTCGTATATTATTGTCCGAATTATCTTAATATTGAATATTATTATTATTCGTTGAAAATTGAGAATTTATATTTATAACAAATTATAGTTTTTTTTTGAAGTTTTGAATTTAAATCTTTGTAATAGTACGTCATTTGATAATTACATCATTTCTAGGATATTTTCGTGTCGGTTATCTTTCTTGTTTGGAATTTAACATAAAACCGATCTATAGAAATCCTTGTTGAACGCATCTTTCGAAAAGCATCATGCAATACCGTATATTCAACTAAAGGTTAATTATAATAATTTGTTTCTTCAGTAAAGTTACCGTCAATTTTGAGTAAAAGCTGAAAGTGTTCTACAACTTCGGACGAGAATATCTATTTCCTGCTAAGATTTTTGAAAAACATTAAGATGATTGTTTCATGAATTACGCACGTTTATAGTTGAAAAACAGACGCTGTAGAAATCATTTTGTTGCAATGAACATTTATTTCTAGAATCAGCCAGGTTGTAATACAAGGAAAAGCACGGATGAGAAGATACGTTTTTCTTAACACTAACATCATTCAAGTGGATAGGGAAAAGGTAAGTAAATTGAATACAAAGCTTTCATAAAAGCTCAATCAGTTTAAAGAAATATTTTTAAATGTAATTTAGTGGAGCAGAAACGATATATAATTATCGAGGTTTAAAAAGATTTAGCTTACAAACCTTTCGTTTCTTTGAGAATAACTGATAATGTATAATCTTCAGCACTGTCCTTCATTGATATACTTAAGAAGTCTGTAGCATCACCATACAATTCGTCGTCTTTGTATTCAATTTTTTCTTGTTCCAAATCAACAATCGATACGAGAGAATTATCAAGGAGATAACAACTAAGGAAAATTTGTATCACCCTGACTGTCCTTGTTGATATCCGGCTAAAGAATATTTGTTTTGATTTTTTATAGTAGATAACTCTTTAGAAAAAAGTATTTGTCATTAAATCCTGCTTGGACCTGTACATATACACAATAAGAATCATTTCTCATTTAAATTTCCATTTTTTCTCTTTTCGTGACCTTTTGTTTCTAATCTCTTAACTTATAGAATTTATGCACCTACTCTATACACGTCTACACCACCTTATGTACGTACTCTACCACATACGCAGGTCGACCCTTTAGGTCGTATATTTGTGTTCGTAAATGTCTTCCTTTACATGTACTAGTATTTAGGATTTAGATTTCTGGGCATTCAGCATCTATGGCCATTTTGGCCGTTATGTATAAAGGACAACGTCCCTCGGCGATCACACTTCTATCAGGAAAGGGAATGATTGAAGCGGCTTGGGACCTAAAAGTGATTTACCACCCCGGTATTTGCCTGGTGTGAATGAGAAAAACCCAAGAAAACCTCAATCAGATTGGCTGGTCTTATAAAGCTTCTTACACTTTTCGGAATGAATGCCCTTACGGGGCATTGAACCCTGGATCGCTCGCACCGAGGGCGAGAAAGTTAGCGTCTGCACTATGCGGGGCAACTTTTACATGTTCAATCATAAATTGCTCGTATCGTAAAGTAACAGTTGTAGATTAAAGATACCACTTAAAACACGGCTGAAAATTACACTTCATTCATTACTGCGAGTAAAATATTGCAAAATGGCCGCCAAACCGTGGTTTATTTAAAAGTTATAATTGGTTCTCACCTTAATAGCTATAACTCACGTTATATTTCAACTATTTATGTTATTTTACTTCTTTCAAATAACAGAGGACTACGCTTACACACCATGCATCACACTTACCAGTTTACTATACACGTAGGAAGTGATGGAGGGATTTCTTTTTAAAAATTCCGAAAATTTTCCTTCTTCCGATAAGTTCTCTTATACAGTGACTCAGAAAAAGATCATAACAAGCTAAAACCTTGTACATACTTTTCAGAAGGTGTATATAAAACATACTAAAAGTCCAGAAATATTCGATGACGGATGTGGCCACCATAATGGAAAATGGCCGACAAAGTGTGGTTTTTCAACGTAATGATTCTCACTCGAATAGCTACAACTCAGGTTGTATTTGCTCTATTGGTGTTATTTTTACTTCAATCAAATAACAAAGGACTCGTAAATTATTCATTGCAGCTTTATAAAATTCAATATTTCTAATAAAATTGCAACTGACCAAACCAGTATATATATTTTAAGATTATATATTTGTGTTAGTTTCGGCTATGTAACACAAATATATATAATTTTAAATATATATACTGTTTTAAAGAGTTGGAGTTTTATTAGCAACAAAGGAGTATTCTCACAGATCACGTATTGTACTTACCAGTTTACTTCATATACGGGAAATACCGGAGGGATTTCCTTTTGATTCCTTCTTCCAAACAGTTTTCTTATATATTAGCCCAGAAAAAAAATCATAAGCTGAAATTTTGCACATACCTTAAAGAACGTGTATGTAACCATATACTAAAATCCTGAAGTATCTGATGACGGCTTTGGACGCCATATTGGAAAATGGCCGCCGAATAGTGGTTTTTAAAGGTAATATCTGTTTCTGACTTTGATAGCTATACTCACGTAGTAGTTGCATTATTGATCTTATTTTCACTTCATTCGAATAACAAAGAGCTACGCTTACAGACCACGTACTACACTTACCAGTCTACTCGACAAACGTGAAGTAACGGAGGGGTTTCTTTTTAAAAATCACCAAAATTTCCCTTCTGAATAGCAGTTTTCTTATACATTAACCCAGAAAAATTCCTAACAAGGTGAAATTTTTTAACATACCTTTGGGAAAGTGTGTATGACAACATACTAAAAGTTCCGAAATATCTGGAAACAGGTTTGGTCGTCATATTGGAAAATGGCCACCAAATAGTGGTTTTAAATGGTAATAAGAAGTTCTCACTTTAATAGCTATAACTCTCATTGTATTTGGACTATTGATGTCACTTTTAGTTCATTCGAATAACAAAGGACTACGATAACAGAAACTTACGAGTCTACTACAGACATGAGAGAAATTATATATGATTTTTTTAAAAATCCCTAAATTTTTCTTCTTCAGATTCCTTTTAATTAGTTAACAATCTCGTCCTCTGAGAGTAGCAATTAATCTTACATTAAATACACAATAATACGCACAATGTAACGTCCAAGTTTCATTCAAATCATAGTGATAGAATCGTAATAACAAATAAAACTTCGTTAAGTACTGCTCATTGACTACGCATAGAGCGAATAAGGCATTCTCTCAAGCTACATTCCCCAACTGTTATGTTTACTTCTTCAACGCTAGTTGTCACATCTCCAGAGAAGTTCTTTGCGAATCTCAAAAGCAAATCTAAATTTATTGGAATACTTCCTAATCATCTCACGGCTGCTGGCACCAGTGTTCTTCAAGCATCTGGAGATGCAAATACCCAGATTTGCGTACAACAATAGAACTCTCTTTCAAACAGCCACATCCAGTATCAATTATTGGGGAATATATTGATCTGCTTGCACTTTTGGTCTCATTAGCAAGTGAGGAAATATAAAAGTAACCAAGAAAGTACTGTCGCTTTTTGTGGAAGTCAGTGTTCATTTGGCAATCACATCGTGAGTTGAATGCGAATGGAATCAAGGCGAAGGTCAGTTGGTGTGGGTATATCCAACATACTACCTGGTTGTGGCAGTTTAGTTACACCGTGAACTTGCGTAAGGACAGTTAACAAGAGATGTTCGCAGACCGTCATAAGGGAGTGTGTGCTGTTACAGTTGCGGGGTCAAATGTCGCTGCAGCGGGTCCGAAGATATGCTACACCGTGCAAAGGACTCCCTAGGCCTTTGGTGTGTCGTGACTACGCAAACAGTGCAGCAATATTTTAACAAGCTGAAGGACGGTGACGAAATACTCGAAGATCTACCACGTGCCGGAATACGAACAAATGTACAAAATGATCTTCAGGCAGCAAGTGAGGCGAATAGTGGCCAGATATGTGAGGAACTGGGACTACATTTCAGTGTGAGTGGAGAAACATTCAGCACAACCGCCAAAAGAGTCGAAGCCAACACTGCACCAGGTCCTCCTGTGTGTTGGTGGACTGCTCGTGACATCGTGCATCGGGAACTGCTACCAGCTAGTCAGAGCATCAACGCAACAGTGTAGTGTTAGCAGTTGAGCCATGTTCAAGAAAAACTCGAAACTCTGAAGCCAGCACTTCTGAATCTCAAAGGTGTCCTCCTGTTACAGGACAACGCTAAGTCCGACGTGGCTATGACGACGCAATATACCATTCTGCGCTTTAGATGGGAAACTATTGCAATCACCATACTCCCTGGGCAATCCACCGACCGATTATCACTTGTTCCATTACTTGGACAATCACCTTAGAGGACGCCAGTTCAAATGCCAAGTAGAGGTGCAAAATACACTTGATACTTTCTTCCCTCCACGACCCACCAAGTTCTATCGAAGCGATGGAATCCATTGCCTCTTATAACGTT
Source organism: Thermobia domestica (assembly GCF_964235325.1). Classification (NCBI taxonomy): domain Eukaryota; kingdom Metazoa; phylum Arthropoda; class Insecta; order Zygentoma; family Lepismatidae; genus Thermobia; species Thermobia domestica. The sequence continues at coordinate 299,035,367 of NC_137460.1, read as the reverse complement.
GGCAGAAGGTCGTCAGTGTTGATTAGGACTATTTTTTATCTTCCAGGTGCGTCTTAGGTGACATAACAATGTCCGAAGGCAGTGGGTGAAAAAGCGACAGAACTAACTTGGTTACTTTTATATTTCCTACTTGCTAATTAAGTCATAAGTACAAGCAGATCAATATCTTCTGCAATAATTGATACTTGATGTGGCTGCTTGAGAGAGAGTTTTATTGCTGTACACAAATCTGGGTTTGTGCATTTCCAGAGGCTTGAAGAACACTGGTGCCAGCAACCGTGAGATGATTAAAAAGTATCCCAATAAATTTAGATTTGCTTTTCAGATTCACAAAGAACTTCTCTGGAAATGTGACAACTGGCGTTGAAGAAGTAAGCGTAACAGTTGGGGAGTGTAGCTTGAGAAAATGCCTTATTCGCTCTATGCGTAGTCAATGAGCAGTACTTAACGGAGTTTTATTTGTTATTACGATTCTATCACTATGATTTGAATCAAACTTGGTTGTTATATTGCGTATTAAATGCAGGGTGGATTGATTTAAATCAGTCTGATTTAAATCACGATTTTAATCAAGATTTAAATCACTTGATTTTTTAAATAAAAATCGTTGATTTAAATCAAATTCCGAAATAAATTAATTTACTTAAAAATCCCGTTTCTGTTCTGTTATTTGGACTATGGAAGATAATAATCATTGTACAATGAGACTCAAATGTATGTAAAGCACAGTATGAAAACGAGTATCATGCAGAGGATGATTAGGGAAAATCCCACTTTGAACGGGTAACGGGAGAATCTGCTTTCTTCTCTTCGTAACATAGGGTTTTTAAATCGTTAACTATTCGAACGGAGAAATCACCATGGACATTTAAGACAAAAATTATTTTGTGTCCACGTCTATTTGTTTGTTTCTAGATAATATTTAGAGGGGCCCGATCCCCTTTCCGAAACAAAAAAATTTAAAACTTTAGGCGAAATTTATGTACTAAATACATAGAAGTTCCTCAAGATCGTAATACGGCAAATTTTGGATGCGTTAAAATATCGAATAATACTTTTGATAAAGTGGATTCTTTCAAATATCTAGGATCAGTATTAACAGACGAAAACGATATTTACGAAGAAATAAAATGTCGACTAAAAGCAGGGAGTTCTTATTATTATTCAGTTCAAAATCTCTTGTCACGAATTCTGTCCAGGAATTTGAAGATTAAAATTGTAGCGTGGCGCCAGCCAATTAAATTTTTTTTATTTTGTCGCCACACTCCACGAATAATTAAATAGTTTGCTACAATTATTAGAAATGAAAGTGTGAATTATTTTATATTTTTTTTTTTAAAAAAATCTTAAAATGAGAAATCAGTTCACGAGATGAGAATCATCTTTTGCTTTCCTCAAAAGCTTCTTCTCCCTATCTCTCTCTCTTGTTGTATATTTTTTTTTTGTGCGTCAAGCTTCCCCAGTTAGTCATCACACAGCTGCGTGAAACCAACCCTCTATCTTAAGTAAATAAAGGTTGTGATCTTTCAGTTGCAGGGAAATATAATAAGTTCTTGTAGGAAAAAGAAAGTAAATTTATCTGTCAGTACTAAAAACATTTAGATAAACACAGAAATGCTAGAGTATCAATTAAATTGTATCCTCTGTCTGAAAACGTACAAGAGGTTATTTTCTTAGTCCTCAAACATCTTTGGTAATGACATTAATGTATTTTATTGTAGACTTCGTCTATAAGAGTGCTTTCATAATCTAGAAAATAGCTATGATTTTGGACATTTACAATGTTAGACTGTCAGTGAAGTAAAGAGATATTACTTCCCATGTTACAGCTGCTAATATGAACTTTTCAACTTTCTAAACTTTGGTCAATCTCAATGGTTCCTATGAGCATCTGTAGTAATCAAAATTGTCTTAATAAATTTGGTTTTATGTATCTCTGTGCTCATATTGTTAGTGCAAGGTCGAAGGTTACTAAACCTACAGGTTATCTAAAATTTAAAGGAAATGATGCAATGTTAAAAGGAAGTCTTTAAGGGCGTATCCGAACACCTCATTACGCAGCGCGAAGAGTAAACTTTGGAATTTTCGATAAGCCGGATCCAATCCGAAAAGATTCTCTTTTCTTCTTGGACCGTCCCCCATTTCCACACGTAATTATCAGTGCAGTGTGAACCAGATAAGCGTAGAACAAAAGTCGTTTGCAGGTTCGCCCCAAGAGTGATTCTAGAGTTATTCCAGGAAAGTTATTCGGGTTACTCCACGAGAAGGTGTGGGCCTTCGCCCATCGCCCTTCGGGGTAAACAGTCTCTTCTACCGTCGATGTTGGACTTGTAATTTTTTAAAGACCGTTGCTCGCACGGGAGAACTTAACTTTTCTCTTACGGCTGAGACCCCCGGACTCTGTTAACCACAGGTCTCTTGTCATCATCCGAGGCTTAGAGTCCAACCACAATACCGGCCTTCCATCTTGTCGGTAGTCGCTTCATAAACATGACACTACCGTAGAATATTAACCATCACCACGTGCAGACGACTAAGCTTGTTTGTTCTTAATAGTTTTTCATCGTGACGACTCCTCGTCACTCACACGACTCTCTACAGCATAATTTTACAAGGGGGGGCACGGTGGCTCAGTGGTAGAGCGTTCACCTCTGGTGCTTGGGGTCCCGGGTTTGATCCCAGCCCCCGCCAAGTGAACTTTGTGGTGGACAAACACTGTGCTCGTGGGTTTTCTCGGGGTACTCCCGTTTCCTCCCACTTTCTTCATTCCACCATTTCACTCATCTCTCATTATCACCGTCTCCTTTAGCCTAACCGGCATAACTGTGGGACGTAAAACTCAAAGATTTCATTTCATTTCATAATTTTACAACAGCGTTGTGTGTTTGTTAAATCTGCAATCGCAAGATTTACATTGGAACAGTTGCACTCCGTATAAGTGAGTATAACGCCAAGTTCATTCTCATTATTACTAACTGAACTTACTTTCCCTTCGTTGGATTTTCGTAATCTATAGTTAAGTGACTCTTAACGGCTTCCTTGCCTACGCAACTCTGTATTTCAATATCAATCTGCAAAGTGATATGAACCTTGCACCTGTGAACTGTGTTGTACTAAGTCTCCGGACTACGTGAGTCACTAATAAAATCTCCACTTACTCAAATCTGAGTTACGTCATTTAAAACTACTCACATCAACCTCACCATTTATTTGTTTCAATTCGCCTACTTTGTTCTTACGAACTTGGACTACGTTCTAACTACTAGTCGTTGTATGATTTCACTTCTCCAACCCATTTCTAAAGTTTGATCAGCCTCCATCCTTGGTGAAGCACCTTGTGGTCTACAGGAAGCCCAGAATCCCATTGGAACGTCCTTCTTCGAAGCCCGCGCTCAATTGGATCTGAGTTACCTTCCGGCACTGCCAACGATTCTCGACAACCTTCCCAACAGTGGCCCGGCGTGTGCGATGTCTCCACATCCAAAGAAGCCTAATCTGGTACGCAGTCCATGAAGACCTCTTTTCGTACGGCCGACTGGGAACATTTTCCATCTCCTTCTCTTAGCGTCTCTGCCGCTCGAGACACTAGTGAGTATTTACATCTTAAGTGTTGTCCCTTGTGAATAGTGATTTTGCTACCAGGCGTGTTTTACGGAATGTCCACAGGAGCACCAAGCTAACCCCCCCCCATTGGATTATCGTCATCTCTAATCCGAGACTTCTGGATCTAGGAACCGAATCTCAGGTGGGTTATTATTGTCATTTTATTTTAGTTTATTCAGTGATCACTAGCATTCCCAACATAAACTTTCTGCTTAACTGTAAAAGGGGAATCACCTCCCAAGGAACTTTGAACTTTTACTTATTTTGTTATTATTTGGTAATTACCTGTCTTGTAAAGGAAAGACCTCTGAAGCTAATTTAATTTTAATGTTCAATTTATCTTATTCTTGTTTGATAAACCGATTATTGTTTATTGGCGCATAGTGGTGGTACTCCAATCACTCCGCCTTTGTTAATGTATTTGAAGTCATTAATTAAAGCTTCTTACGTGATTTGTAATATTGGTTAAGTATAGTGTATCGGCCAGTAGTGGTAGTATTCTAATCACTTGCCGTGCTATACTGTTTATTGTGTTAAAGATATGAGACTTACCCTTTTGCCTAAAACTTGATATGTAAGACAACTCTTCCTCTGTGTACCAACCCGCTCGTCTCATTCTCATTCGACCGCCTAATTTAGTTCTTTAATTGTGTCGGGACCTCCACTGTTCCCCCTGACGAGTGTATTACCCGATAGTCTATTGTAGAGATGAACTCGGCGCCTCTGCGCCCCAAAGTCGCTTAATTATAATTTAATTGTTGTTTCGCTAATAGAGCTTCGCAGCTCGCCCTGGTGTTGGACTCAGGTCAGTCCCTGTAATAAAACAGCCCTTTTGAGGGCTACCCAATGCGTCAATTGTATCTTAGTATCTATATAGACCACCATCACAAAGTGGTTATTATTAGCGACAGATCGATACACACGATCCTTCGATCTCATTGTGAATAACTAACACCTGGGTGAGGATCTAAGCCGATCCTACCCTTTTCTCTTGCCACTACCACAATCTGGTGGCTTGTTTGAGACACGATCCCCGATTGGTAACGAACTGGTGATCTGTAGTAGATTATACTCGTTATTGTCACTCATTAGTGACCATTAGAATAAGCTAGCGACTAAAGTTGTTTCCCCACCATCTCTCCGAGTGGTGGCCTTGTACGAGAGCATTATATTATACAATTTCTTAATAATCACCCTGCGGTCATACAATTGTTAATTGATTGGCTATCGTTCTCTTCCGGTGTAACATCACCTTGTTGGTACCATCATAAATCAGTTAAGCTGTCCATTTCTTTACATACTTGTACATTTCGGTTTATTCTCGTAGTCTGATTGATCTCCTACTTGGGAGCGTGAAAGTTATTGGCTACCATCCAAAACCTGAATGCCAGTGGTCTAACCTATATTTTGGTACTTTTAAACCATTCAAAATTCCTGCAAGGAGTCGCCCCAGCCACTCTTTCCTCCCCGAAAAGATTAGCTGGCTCCGCGACACCACAAAATATATATGACTGTTGTTCTCAGGGTGTCTACCAAGCAAGCATAATTAAATTCCCTGACAAAATTATAATTTTCCCTGACTATCATTCTTTTTTTCTTAATTTAACTCATGAAAAGTAACTTATATTTAAATCATGAAAATAAAATCTTTCAGTTTTACGTCCGACGCTTATGCCGGTTAGGCTAAAGGAGACGGTGATGATGAGAGATGAATGAAATGAAAAAAGTGGGAGGAAACGGGAGAACCCCGAGAAAACCCACGAGTACGGTGTTTGTCCACCACAAAGTCCACAAGAAGCGAGCTAGGATCGAACCAGGGACCCCAAGCACCAAGGAGAATTCTCTACCAGTCAGCCAGCGTGCCCCCAACTTATATTTAAAGTAACTGTAAGCTTTCATCATTGTTTATATGCTTATACAATATTCTACAAACGTACAAACGAACCAATTTATTTACCTGTAATTTATGACTATTTTAGTGACATTCCTTCATCCCTCACAGCCTGGGAAAGATTTTTCCCTGAAACAATGAAATTCCCTGACTTTCCCTGACCCTGCAAATTTCCTGACTGGTAGGCACCCTGGTTCTGTATGGTTGCGGAACATGGTCGCTTACTATGACGGAAGAACATAGACTGAAAGTATCTGAGAACAAGATCCTGAGACGAGTGTTAAGACCCAAGAGGAACGGGAATGGTGGAAACTTCATAACGAGAAACTACATAATTTATACGGTTTACGAAACATTGTTAGGGTCATCAAGTCTAGGAGACTCAGGTGGGCAGGTCATGTAGCCAGGATGGAAGAAAATAGGAACATTTTCAAATTCTTAACTGGAAGACCAATCGGCAAACGACTATTAGGAAGATCTAGACGCAGATGGGATGACAATATTAAGATGAATCTCGCAGAAATAGGAATACAAAGTAGAAACTGTATCCAGTTGGCTAAGGATAGAAGTCAGTGGAGAGTTTTCGTAAATGGCATTGAACTTCCGGGTTCCATAGGCCATCGAGTTAATTAGTTAATTTTAGGCGAAATTTATGTACTTTACATGTATTTCGTACCGCTGGCTATTTCCGATTTTTTAAAAATATACCCCTGCCAAATATCAGAAACTTTCGTGAAAAGAAAAGTTTCATGTTGATAAACGTTGCTGTACGTTTTTTCCTTAATGCTTAAAAAACATTGTTTGGGATTGAAATAGGTTAACGATTGGGGTTTAATTAAAAAAAAAAAAAAACCAAAATACTTTCACATAAATGGCATAATTGTCATTTAATATTAATTCCTAATGTATTTTGTCCAGTTCGCGACTTGCATTATACGAGGAGAAAGATTTGATTTAAATCAAAAAAATCGATTTAAATCAAAAAAATGAACAAAAATAATTTTTATTAAAAAATCATGATTTTTTTCCACCCTGAGTAAATGTAAGATTAATCGCTACTATTAGAGGACAAGTAATTACGAAAAAGTAAACTGAAGGAATTTTAGGTATTTAAAAAACAAATCTCCGTAACTTAACTTATGTGTGTAGTAGATTGGTGTCTGTAATCGTAGTGCTTTGTTATTCGAATGAACTAAAAATAACATCAATAGTACAAATACAATGTGAGTTACAGCTATTAAAGTGAGAACATGTTACTACCTTTAAAACCACTATTTGGCGGACACTTTTCACTATGGCGGCCAAACCCGTTACCGGATATTTCATGACTTTTCGTATGTTGTTTAACACTTCTTCTGAAAGGTATGTGCAAAATTTTACCTTGTTATGATTTTTTCTGGGTTAATGTATAAGAAAACTACTATTCAGAAGGGAAATTATGGTGATATTTAAAAAGAAAACACTCCGTTACTTCCCGCGTTTCGACTAAACTGGTAAGTGTAACTAGTGGTCTGTAACCATAGACTTTTTTTATTCGAACAATGTGAAAATAATATAAGTAATGCAAATACTACGTTAGTTATAGCTATTATCGGCGACCATTTTTCAACATGGCGTCCAAACCCGTCATCAGATACTTCACGATTTTAATATGTGATTAGATACACGTTCTCAAAGGTATGTGCAAAATTTCAGCTTATGATTTCTTCTGGGCTAATATATAAGAAAAGTATTTGGAAGAAAAAAAAATTTGGGGGTTTTCAAAAGGAAATCCCTGCGGTACTTCCCGCATATGAAGTAAATTGGTAAGTGTAATACGTGATCTGTAAGAATACTCCTTTTTTATTCGAATGAAGCAAAAATAACATCAACAGTGCAAATATAACCTGAGTTATAGCTATTGCAGTGAGAATCAGTCATTGCGTTGAAAAAACACACTTTGTCGTCTATTTTTCAATATGGCGGCCAAAGACATCACCGGATATTTCCGTACTTTCACAATGTTGTTATATACAGCTTCCCAAAGGTATGTACAAAATTTTAGCTTATGATTTTTTTCTGTCTTTAGCCCCCCCCTTTTCTGTCTCACTCGTATAGTGATTATATTAATTTACTGATAATAAATAAATCTCACTGTTTAAGAGATGTCCACAATGAAACAGGATTTTAACTATATTTCGCCCAGGAAGGCTGACGGATTGGAAAGCTTCGTCATAGTTGAAGGGAATTAGAGAGAGAGAGAAAAAAAAAAAAGATTTTTCCAACTAAACTTGTTACCCGTTTTTCATATATTTGAAAATTTGCCTTACTTAGATATTTTCAATTCATTGGTCTTTTTTTATTTTTTAATGTAGAGTTAAATTCCGATGAACACCGCCGACCCAAAGCAACATACTACGGTAATTAAACGGAACCATTCAAAACAGACTAACCTAATATAATCATAAATTATTATCAGGCTGAAACGCAGAGCTTAACAGAATGCATGTCTTAATCTATAATGGATTTACTTTCGGTGAGTATTTTTGAATTGATTTTAGTTTAGGATTCAGCAGCGAATTTTACGAGACGTGCACCTTCTACTTAAAGTGGAATCCGAACCAGATAGCTCCGGTAGAGAATCGAACCCAGGTCTCCTGCGCCAAAGACATTTACGCTAGCCACATAACGACGGAGCTCTTGCATGAGTCCTGTAATCAGGTACTGGTAATCATGTTTGCTGCGTAAACACACTACAATTTTTAGCTGCAAGAATCTAGACTAAGCTGCATAATAACGTCTGCATTTCTCTTCGAGGATGGAGTCAAATTTATAGATGTTTTCATACACAGATAGATGCTGGTAGTACTCTTTAATGCTGCATGTAGAATATCCAAGAAAGCTTGAACAAGACCATTCAATACCTCAAATTTACACGTTCAAAGGAGTATTGTTCGAGACACTTGAACAAGAGCCTCGAACGGACTTGGATCAACTTTTATACGATCATAGAGGTATTGAATCTGTTTTATATTCTTGTTAATAGATGGCAGTCCAAAACAAGACTGTAACTATGAAAACAAATTAAAGCGAAACTGCGTACTGATTCAGTTCAGACCTGCGCATGAATAGCTGTAATATTAGCATTTTTTCGTAACTTTCTGCACTCAGTTGTAATTTAATAGATTATATTAAATAATTTAGAAAACAGGTCAATTGATTTTGCAGCAATCCCATCGAACTTTTTTACTTAATGGACTGTTCTTTCTTAATTCACACCCGGTATTCTCTTATATTAAATTCTCAAATGAATACTTATAATTCTCATTGACTCAAAACTTAACAGAAGTTATTGGCATGTAAGCATTATAACTATATAAATCGTGAATATTATTAACAAAAAATACTAATAATATCTTCTGGCGCAAATATTAGCTTTGTTTATTATAATACACACTTGGAATATCACATAATTATGGAAAAGAGTAACAAAAAGATATTTATTCAACTGCAGCTCGGTCTCACGACGCCATCATACTTGTTTTGTATTTTCCTGCACTCAAACTCAAGCGCTGATTGGCTATTACATGCTCTTGAATTGGATTGTTTAGAAGAGGACCGAAAGGAAATTTCTTGAACGAAACTATTGAATTCAAGAGAAAAATGGCGTCAGTGCTGACGTCTTTTTCATCAAATAGTCATGAATGGTCTTGAACAAGATTCTTGTTCACGCTTTCTTGGATTGTCTACAAGAAGCATAACACACTTAAAAAGTGGGCCTTACTCAAGCAGACGGTTCTACCAAATTTTGACATATTTCTTACATTTGCAGATCAGGTCAGAAATATGTATTTGTCTCAGAACAATAATGATTAGTTATAACACTACTTGGAGATTTACTTCAGAAAGGCTTAATTTAAATGCAGTGTGGAATTAAAGCATAAGCCACAATGTAAAACACGAATCAAATTGTACTCAGTGACCACTAAAAAGCACGAATGCTATCGAACCAAGCCAGGGCACCACTGCCGGATTCGCATGGAGAGATTGAGTCCGTACGGAGCAGGTGCATCGGCAGTGATGGATATAAACATAAACGAGGGTGCTGACGTAGTTTTGGCGCACCAAAGTTTGGAAGATTTATAGGTAAAATTGAGTACTTTGTATGAAAAGACATACGTATAAGGAACACATTTCTGCAGGTTAAAAAAAAGATTTCTGCCAAATGTAATACAGTTGCGTTTCTGGTTTACAAGTGTAGGGTTACTAGTGTAAAATCATTACAAGTACTTTACCATGGATAAAATGAGTGAGTGCATATGAATGATGACTCTATTAGATGTTATGTTCCACTGGCTGTGTATTTCTGTACAATGCACAGAAGCAGTATTTTATATTTACAAGTGGAGCGTTACTAACGGGAAACGATGAACAAGTGCTACTAAAACTGGTGTCTTTGATAAAAACCCATTTCTTTTTACTCTCTTTGCTTGTGTGTGTGTACCCACCATCACTGACGCGCCTGCTAATTTCGGATTTGCTTTTTCGCTGCCGCTAGCTTCGCCCGGTCTCACACGGTTAAATAGCATCCATGCTTTTTACTGGCAACCTAGTACAGGTGGTTTCTTTTTTTGCACTGCAGTTCTTATGCCGTACATACGGAAGCCGTATTTATACTTCTGGAGGCCTCTTTGAATTTTATCTATGCCAAGTGAGATATTTTGATGTTGCCCAGGGCAAATGTTTTAGGAGAAAAAGATAGAAATATAGTTTTTCAACTATTATTTCAAGTGGTCCGCCAAAAGTAAACGTGCACATACACGAGGAGTGAAACTGCACGAGTTTAAGATATCACACGGTTATAGTTAAGGAGCCGTACTTCCCATTTAGGGAAGGACGAGAAACGCCATACTTTCAGGAATTATTCAATGACTATCTAGGATGTTAAAAAGTAGGTAATAGACTGAGTTCTTGCCCTTGTACTTAGGGTGTTTAGGTAGTGCAACAGTAATATGTATCCTCGTGCACGGGAGATGAGAAGTAGCTGTTCTTAACTATTACCTATCACACTTATAATACAATCAGTATCGCTCAAAATTAATGCTCATGCTGTACACGACAGTATTTACTTATATTCACACTCTCATTCCTTCAAGAAAAAGATTTCACCTTGTATTTTACGTGTCAATATTCTATTTGTAGTTATCTGCTTGAGTGAACCTAAAAAGTACAAGTAACGTTATAATTAGCACCTTCTTGCTTTCAATATATGTTCGTAAAGAATACCTAACTCCTGATGATACTTACGGAACAGTAATAGTTACATTTTCACCCATAAAAAATATGAAATTCACTCGTATTTCGTACCGCATTGTATGATGCCTCACGACTATTCATTAATCGAAACATAAGACATTGTGCTTTCTCCTTGTTCTTCCAGTATATTACTTTTCAATGTGTGCTTCATTACAAATAATAAAAAAAAAAAAATCGTGTAATATTTCCAAAAATTAATATAACGCATACAAGCATACCAAAATAAAGTTACAACAGCTGTGCAAATTACCGCAAATTTTGTTCCAGTCAACGCTAGCCGTAGCCAGCGTTGCCACCAACCTCTGAAGAAAATAGGCTATGTGGCCTTCAGAAATAACCTCTTTTTTTTCGCAAAAAATGGATAGATTTTGAACTGGTAATCTACAACCCACATTGTAGATTTTAAAACTCCTTCTTGTGTGTAGGATAATAAGTGAGTTATAGCAAAATCTTAAATGTTGAATTTTATTCGCTGAGGACTAGTGGGCCATTCCACAGGAAACTGAGCCTGAACCCAAATTTCAAAAACTGTCATAACCAGTAGCGTAGCCAGGATTTTTGTTTGGCGGGACCTTAGTGTTGTTATATATATATATATATATATATATATATATGGGTTTGTATGTGTTTGTCAAGGTAGACATTTAGGATAAACTACTAATAAAACGAAATATAATCAATTAGTTAATATACCGTAATAAGTTTATATAAAATGTTAAACTGCATTAGACAGATAACAGAAATAACCACGAAAGTAATCCAATAAGTAAATTATAACAGAATAAACAATGAGCAACGATCGAAGCTGCGTAATTACTAGTAATAAATGCCCTTGCCCAGTGGTAGACAAAGGTTTTGCAAGTTTCGAGTTGTTGCAATACAAGATAAGAACTCAAAAAGAAAAATAAGAATTAAAATATTCTCTGAGGGTAATACGATGGCAGAAGAAACATTTGAAACTGATAAAAGCACTAAAACATAGATTGAAATTATAATATCTATATGAAAAATAGTTATTAAACTACATAAATAGCCATTCTATACGTGATAAGCATAGCCACTCGGATAACCATTACTTAAAACGCAGTCTCCTGGAGCTCTGTGCATATCGGTTAACGACAGCTTCAAAGTCATGTGCACTGTCATAAGTGTTAGAGCTGTCAGTCGATCTTCGTTTGTTTTGTTTCTCAAATAATTTTTAAGTCGTTTTAATGTAGAGAAAGTTCTTTCCACAGAAGCTGTTGTAACAGGAAGCAGTGCTAAAATTGTGAGAAGGACCTTTATGTTTGGAAACGTTTCCTGATCTATTTGTTGTAATGTCTCCACTACACATTTAGGAACACGAGCTTCTATCTTCCAATGTGCAACCCATAAATTCCACTCGGTTTCTAGGATATTAATATTACTGTGATAAAGATCTTTGTAGAACTCAATTGCAGGCAACACATCTTTAAATTCCCTACACAATGTTTTAGTAGGGAGCAAACTGTCAAGACCGAGTAAAATAAGCTTGTGATTTGAAAACCGGGATTTCAGTGCACCCAAAATTTCATCTAGGAAAGGAATAAACACTGATCTTCTATAATATTCTTCAGGTGTTTCAGCTTCTACATTAGACCGAAACCTTTGAGTCCCTACTCTTCTTGGTATGGATGGAGTAACCCCTACTTTGCTTGACATTTCCTCAGCGTTGATATATAGCTTCCGAAACTTATCTATTGCACTTTCTCTCATGTTACTTATTGTTTCTTCTACGAGACTCACTCTTGACATAGCCGATGCTAGATCTATTTGCTCTTTCTGCAAAGCTTTGGATAATGGATATGTTGTCGAGAGAATCTTTGACATTATTGTCAGAGCAATTATAAAAGGCAAATTACACACACTTGCATGAAGAGTCTCGGCTTTTCTGGATACATCACTTTGTGTTCCTCTAGTAATTTCTTCTAGTGCTTTAACAACGGAATGAAATGAATCTTTAAATATGGCAATGGCATCGTGTCTCTCGATCCAACGAGTTTCACAATAATCATGAATTGATGAGTGGGTCAGTCCATCAGCTAAAAAAATGTCTTTAAGAATTATCGACATTTTAGCTGACGCTCGAAAAAACTTACACACTTCAGACACAGTTGAAAAGCAATTACGAACACAACGACATTTTGCCGCATCAGTTAAGCACAAGTTTAAGCAGTGCGATGAGCAGCGTGTGTAAACAGCTTTAGGAAACTCTCTCTGAATATGGGATTGAGCTCCGTTAAATGATCCTCGCATTGCTGATGCACCGCCATAGCCTTGACCTTGTAAATAAGCTAATTCAACACCCAGCTGAAGTAGATTACTCTTAATTGTTAAGCAATAGCTGATCCTTTAACATCATATACAGGAACAAATGTAAGAAAATCTTCGCGAAGTCTTAGAGTGCCTCTGTCAATATAGCGAACACATAGAGAGAATTTTTCGATACGGCTAATATCAGTTGTTTCATCTGCCAATACACTGAAATATTTAGCACTCCTTAATCGTCGTATTATTTCATATTGGATATGACATCCTATTATGTTTAATAGTTCGTTTTGTACTGTTGGACTTACGTACATAGCATTTGCGCCCGAATTTTCTATATGATCACTTAGAAGAGAATCACGTCCTCTTGCACGGTAACGCAATAAGGCGCGGAAGTTTCCGTCATTGTGAACAGGGTCCTCCAGCGTCAAACGTCCTGAACCCCTATGCCCACGAAGTGCTATTTCCTGTCTTCCGCATAATATAAAAGTCTCCACAATAACTGATAAAATGGCTTTGTTCTTCTCGATATCACTTGCATCTTTACTTTGCATTTGTTGCACAACGTCCTTTTGTTTACCGTCGAAAACTTTGAGAAAATTTTGAGCTGATGTTCGTGAATGTTCATGATATTTCGTTCTAGCATGTTCATCAAGAGTTTCGATTGCGTCTTTCCATTTGTTGAAAGGTTTCTTTACTAAACTTTGGCGTGTTTCATGAGAGCCACTTCCTACGCGGCCTTTGCAAAATAAAGAGCAGTATTTGCAAAAAGCGCCATTAAGTTTATCGGAATATGCCAACCAAGAATACCGCTGAAACCATCTGACTTGAAAAGTTCTTTTCTTAGACCCTATCATTTGAACATAGCATTTATGTGAAGCAGAAGGTTTCCACGTTCTTCGTAACAGCATTTCCTTTTCGACGTCTGTAATATTTGATTTTCCAATGAAAAGGCCAATGTCATTTGGAGCGTACACCTCGTCCTCATCCTTTTCCTCAGTATAGTCACAGGGTTCTTGAATTTTTAATATGAAAGTCGCACTGTTCTCTCCACTCTGCAAAGATATAACATGATGGCCAAATCAATTTCATGTATGTTACATCATTTGTACATAGAACGAACAACAAAAAACTAACATAGTTTATCAATTTTTAAGGACGATATTAAAGAAAATCTGCAACTGTTCCATTCAGTACGTATCAATCTTAAAAATATCTTGGGCATGGGCAGGTGGTAAGTAGTTATATGTATAAAACGTAGCCATTTCGCAGTGTTGCCTGTACTGAGAATAATTACAGTGATTCTTTTTTCCCCTAAATAGGTAAATTTTCCTGATTTTTTAAGGGATTTTTAGTGATTTTTTGCAGTGTTGCACCGAAAAGTAACTAGATTTTCGATAATTTTTGTATGTAATGTAATTATTGTTCCCTTTTATGACTTATTTTAAGTACACTTCAATTAGTTTTTTCAATTGAAGTAATGATATTGCAATTACACCAGATTGATAATCCTTTATCTTATCACGCAAATGTGACCTTTGCGCTGTTGCCCTTACTATTGGAGTCCGTCGCGACTTTCCTTTATACTTTTACAGCTCGCTTTGTATACTTTATTACGTATGTTTGACCTTTGCGCTGTTGCCCTTACTGTCGGAATTTGTTGCGATTTTCCTTTATATTTTCACAGCTTGCTTTATATATTTTATTACATATGTGTGACCTTTCCGCTGGCGCCCTTACTGTTTGGTTATGCTGCGACTTTCCTTTATACTTTTATTGCCTACTTTGTATATTTTATCACGTATGTGTGACCTTTGCGTTGGCGCCATTATTGTTGCGAGTTTTTTGCCCGCCTGCTTTGTATATCCGCCGCCCGGCAGTCACGGACGCTAATGGTATTTTCCTTTATAGATAACGACATACTATGTATGTTTATTTAATACTTTAACTCAAGTAAGAAGACAAAGTTCACTTACCTTTGATAACACCTCCGCTGCTGCCTATTTTTTTAGTTGCGGTTGGTGGTTCATTGATGTTGACAATTTTTTTTATGACGTAGAAGAACTTGTTGCGCGAACCGAAAGCAAACAAATATTGCGATATCGCCGTTGTATTCTCCGGTTTTAGGTATATTTATAACCTCGGTTGACTATTTGATTTAGGCTATTTTTGAATTTAATAAAATAATAATTAATTGGGTGAATATATAAATTTGATATTGTAATTTTATGAAAAACATAATTATTGTGCACTTATGTATTGAAGAATATTTTTAAAAAAGTACGAGAAACTATATATTATAGGAATGTGGATATTTTTATGGCGCTTACACGTACACTATCCGAAACTAACTATGTTTACAGGCTAACGTTGTATGTTGGTATTTTTATGTTGCCTTTTTCCGGAAACATGGCTTATTTGACACTGATTGCAGGTACAGCATTTGATTGTGGGATATTTGTTACACCTTGCAAGTCAGAACCATGTTCTTTATAGACAACTCTTTTTGTTGTTGTTAATACAGCTTGAATTGGAGTTTATTATTATTATTATTATTATTATTATTATTATTAATATTATAAGTAAATAGAATTGGAACTTGGCTCTTTGAATTACTACTTCGTTATGTCAGGATATATTTGCCTGGAAGAGAGTTAGTTTGTATGTTGCAGGAAATTATTATAAGCACATGATTGCGTTTTTAGTATATGAAATTGGATATAGAAATAACAGTACATAACATGTAGATGCGATTGTTTTTATTGCCCGCTCCTATTATTTAATTGTGAAATTGCACGTTACAATTATTTGATATGCAATTATTATTTTGTTACTAATTGCGGAGACCATATGATTTTAGTTTACTTTTGGATTGTGATATTCAGATTTTAATGTTTAGTGTGTGTATCCTACTAGTTATGTAATCGGTAGCAACGAACAATCAATTTGAAAAATGCGTAGAAGTCTTGTTTGCCAACATAATTTTGCGCTGTTTAGATTTCATATTATATATACATAAGAATAGTCATTCCATATATAGGTTGAAACTGAAATTGTATTTTAGATATTTGGAGGGTGGATTTTAAGGATACCCATTTTTTTGTTTTGTTAGATACTTATTTTTTATTTAGGGTGCTGCATTTTTAATTTACAATATTAATGCATAGACATTTAAGATATAAGACACGAATTTAATAATTTTATTACTAATTAATACAGCTTGTATTCAAAATAATGGTGAGATTATGGATTGTCAAGTCAGGCGTGAATTTTACTAATTAAACTATATTTATTACGTATGGCACTAATTTTACTAGAACCTACAATGGTTTTAAGCTGTTTTGCCTACATGAAATTAGCATTAACGGTTTGATTTACATTGAATTTATTTGAATTATGCTTTGAAATTAGAATTTTTTTCTTTATAACGGGAAACTTTATAGTTGAGTTTACTTAGAAAACTTGTTACAGCGTTTGAATGATATATACGTTTATTGCATGATGGTTATTGTTTTTGTAGGTGAAATGAATATTTGTTTACTGAATGAAGACATGATTACAGAAATATTTGATTTTTGATAGTCTTATGAGGAATTGAACTAAAAATCTTACGCTCCAGAGGTTACAATTGTACACTAAATAATTATAAGTTTATCGTCCTATGATTATGCGTGTTAAGGTAACTTGTATCAGAACACTTTGTGGTGACTTTCCCTCTTAAGATGAATGAAACGGTGGAATGAGAATGTAGGAGGAAACGGGAGAACCCGAGAAAATTTCATATGTACGATGTTTGTCCATTACAAATATACATGGTCCAGAATTGAACCAAGAGTATTGACGATACTAAGTACGAAGTGTGTTCACTATAAGTAAGAATAGAGGGTATTTCATTGTTGGAAGCGATTTTAATGGGAAATTGTTGATAATTGTAGGGTAAAAGTTATTCAATTTATGTGATAGATAGTGTTGCAGAACTATTTATATATTATGTGGACTTAAGACTTACAATGGATACAGTACCGAGACTATTGATTTAGGCGAAGATCATAGTTGATGCCTTTTATAGGGAGTTTTTAGCTTAACCTTGCCGAGGAGTGTATTATTATACTTTGAAGTAAATATACTACGAATATTTAATCTTGTACTCACAACTGGGCTTGATTCACAAGCCTTTTGGTTAACACTTGGATGTGCTAGCTGATTATTTATTTTTATGTTGTACAGCAATATTTTAATGTATGTGCTTTATTTGACTTAATTTATATATAAATCACTAATGGAATTATTATAGGTAAAAAATTGTTTTTGTCTTGAAATTTTATGTTAAGTGTCTTGGTTGTTTACCGTAAAAATATTTTTATGGAGTATATGTGAATTTGATTATATCTAAGACTAGAGTATATTGTTATTGACAGAGTATTTGACATCGGTTTAATTGAAGTTGGGAATCAGAGATTCACAAATTGACATGTGATGCATATATGATACATTGATATTTAGTATAGTGTAGATATATTTAAATTTACAATGCACGATAACATTAGAATTTGACATGAATTGCATTGTGGTACCCTACAGAACCACCATATGAAGATTTGGCTGATTACACTTTGTATTTTGCTGAACCAGGTCCTTTAGGAGATTAGTTTTGTATAGAGATACAGATGAACTATATGCTATTACTGTATGATGGTGAAAAATGATTGATACTTTATTGTTTGGAAATTAGATATAAGGCTTAATGGTTTCTAGAAAAGAATTTACGGAAACTTGTGTGCATTAAGATTTTGGAATTTTTAGATTGCAAGATAGAACTTTGTTTGATGTTATTTGGTTTATTTATGGATGTTGATTTAAATTTGTTGAATTATAATTACAATATTCAAACTTGAAACCTGTTTAATGTATTATATTTATGTAACATTACCAGAAATAACTACAAATTAGTTTGTTATATCACATTAGGCCATATTAGAAACTATTTATCAGAATTGGTAACTATATTTGAAATAAGATTGAAGACAAAAAGAACTATGCTTGAATTTAGCGATGAATAATATTTACTTATTATATTGATTAGAACTTTAATTATGTGTCCACTGATTTACTATTTTATTGTTAACATATTGCATACATTTTAGGATAAATTAGTTTTCTACGACTATTTGTAGATATTACAGTAGGATTAGAATTTATTTTATATTGAAATATGACACAATATTAATTATGAACTATTCATAAATAATACTAACTACGGTTTACTAGGAACACAAGTTCAGACTATACTTTGTAGGTTTGAAATTACTAGTTTTTTAAGAAGTAGATGGTTACTATGTTTTAAGAGCAAGGACAATTGATTTGAACAATAGTGACAGCTATTATACTGGATTGGAGATACTCTATTTATATAACTTTATTAGTATTGCAATTAGCAGATAGAAGTACATTATTATAAATATTGATGATATTGACTCTTTTAATTATCTATAAATGGTATGTTTATTAATGTAATTTAGATTTACTTAAATGGAATCAACTAAAGTAACAGTTTTAACTATGTTCAATATCAAGATTCATTGGAGAATGTTTTTGAGTTGATATTAGTGAAAATGTACGGTAGAGACTTATTATATCCTTGGAATTAAAGTTTTTACTAAGAAATGCTTTGATTATGAATTATTATGATCTTGAGAGATATATCGATATGTATTGCTTTAATAATAAGAATTAATTGATTTAGAATATTAGGATTGACAGATAATTCCTGGAATATTGTTATTTATTTCTTTATTTATATACAAAGCACCACAGCTAGTGATAAGTATTATCCTCTTAAAGTACTGAACACAAAATTGACAGATTGCCACATAGTACTTTATAACATAAATGCATTGCAATTACATGTAATGCTAACTGAAGAGTGTACTATTGACATTTAATTAATAGATAATCAGGCCACCACAAATAGTGACAACTATTGTTTTGTTTAAAACCATTTAAATATAATTGACAGATAGGTATGTTTTGCTTTTATAATAAGATATATTTGGTTTAGATTTATGGAGACACTTTTGTTTTCGGCATTAGTCACTTATTTTAGATATGAGGCAGCGCAACTAGCGACAGCTATTATTTTATTTTATTTGAAGTATTAAATACATGAATGTTAGCGTGATTTGCTCTTTTGTCATAAGATGTATTTGTTTTACATTAAAGTTGGATATTTTGATTATTACAATACTGAAATCTATATATGTTAGATAGAAGGCAATACAACTAGCGACATCTATTAACTTTTTTGAATTATTAGAATGTGTGAATGTCAGTTTGATTTGTTTCCTTTTTATTATAAGATATAACAGGTTTACATTTAAGGATTGATATTTGATTAGTATAATACCAAGATTACTCATGTTAGATAGGAGGTAGCACAACTAGCGACATCTGTTGACTTCTCTGAATTATTAATTGCATGAATGTCAGATTGAATTGTTTTACTTCAAATATTCATTTATTAAACCATAAATATTTTAAAATGCCTGTACAGTAACAAAGTATATTGACGTTAAATACGACTTAGTATACGTCATTACCATGTACTGCATCGTATTTAAATTATTAGATTTTGAATGACAGACTAGGACGTTTTGCTGTTATACTAAAAGACTAATTATTTTGAATATTTATTCATTCAATCAATAAATACTAATGGATAGGTATTATATTTTCTTTTACATAACTTTATATTTCATTTATTTTGCTGCTTATATTAACTTGTTATTGTAGACATTTTCTTTTGTTAAAGAAATTTGATAAGATAAATATAATTGTATAAACACAGGTAAATTGAAATTATATAGTTATAGCCTACATATTGAATAAATAATGGTTTGATTTACGAGTTGATGATGAAAGTTGAACAAACACACTGTGAGTTTTATATTTGTATATCAGTAAGCATAACATTAAGGATAACTTTCTATGAATATAGACTAATTTTTGTACTGAAGAACACTGTATCCTTATTGAACAGAAATTTTTCAAATACATGAAGTTTAAAGAATCATAAGAAATATTTACAAGTAATTGGTAAAGAACTAAAACGATGAGACCTGACTTTATGATGTGGAGACATATCAGGAGAATATGATGGATAAGAAAATAGCAATTTTTACTTATGAAGACTATGTATTTTTGTTTAATAGTGACATTAAGTATTTTTTATTTCAGATTGTTTACAGACACAAACTATACACTATTTTCACTACTGATAAATTACATGATAATTTAATTGTATTATAGATTATGACATTTTCAGTATTAAGTGCTTTGAAGGTTTGAAATCCTCCCAAAACAATGTTTGTGAATAGATGAATGTTATGTCCATTTATAAATGTTTTAATAAACGTATTAATCAGGGGATCAACACATTGTAGGATTTGTTCATAATTTCAGCACATACAAAGAATAATTTAGTTATCAGTAACTATAAGCGCTTGTTTATCTTAGGTGACAGTTTTGAGACTATATTGACTTTAACAATTGCATATTATTGTTTTCATTATAATGATTCCTTTATTTTCTACAAGATATGTTTTATGTTACGTTTGTTGAAATGTTTCAGCATTTCAGTCCGACAATCATGCAGACAAAAAATTTCGAATATTATAATATTTGTCAATTGGTATGATGGTTCATATTTAATGTTGATACATAACGGTTCTGTAGTAATCAAATCCAGAAGAACTTTGTTGTGGACAATCACCGTGTGTGTGGGTTTTCTCGGGGTTCTCCCGTTTCCTCCCACATTCTTCATTCCACCTTTTTCATTCATTACTCATCATCACCGTCTCCTTTATCCTAACCGGCATAACCATGGGACGTAAAACTCAAAGATTTCATTTCATTTTTTCATTAATCCACAAAAAATTCATAAACCATACCTTATTTTAAAAGTTAAATTAGCAACTATCATATGTGCTTGTCATATTTCAAATAATATAATTATTGATACTAGATATGATATGCTGTATCTATTGCATATGAATAACAATAATATACTAATCAAATATTGTTCTGTGACATTATAAATCAAATAGTTCTTATCAGAACCTAAAACACATTAACGTGTCAATTAAACTCTCCATATTTAATTTATTTTTAATTATAATATGGTGCATCTATCGATAATAAAAATTCTCTACCCTATCTTTCTTGATGCCAACTCCCAAGTATAAACTGTCAAAATGTATCAAAGTATCAATCGTAACCTTAGTAGGTACCAATAATTAGCGTAAACTTCCTGCCTGCTCCACTAAAGTGGAAGAAATGCAAGAGCAGTCACAAACCATATCTGGTCGTACCAGAAGCTCTGTTATATCTGTGGCTTCCCGCTCTTCAATCATGCAAACTTATTCTAACCGCTTGCAATTCTCACCAGCTGCAAAAAAAATGCACATGCTACACCAGATATAGTAAACAACAGTATGAACATGGAAACAAATTCTACTGCGACTCCAACTTTACGTCAAACTTTATCTCAGTCAATGTACTCGTTTCTGTTGACCCGTTTCGATTCACGTTTCTCAACTGAGAAAGAAGTTGCTCTACAACTGTACAAGTACCTTCCTCGTGCGTCACTCAAAGAAATAGTCAAACTAGGAACGGCTTTACTTTCAAAACAGAAAAGGCAAACATGATCAGCGCTATAAAAACAAAGTACATATAGATACCTTCGACAAAAATGTCAACCACAATGCATCTCAAGGCAAGCAAATACCATCACCTCGCCGTCTCCTCCTCTCCTTTCCGTGATGAATCGTGGTGTTAATCCTTATACCGATAAAGAAATTCAGGGGGAACTTACCTACGAAGGATACACACTCCTGAAGGTTATACGAATTAGAAATGTTACATGTCACACGTACATTGTTCAAGTACTAACACCTTCTCAAACCACTAATGATTCTCTTCTAACTAGTGAGGCATACATTTATAACAAAAACAAAGTTAAATTTTCACGGTCACCAACACCCCTAACACTTCAATGCGAAAAATGCTATACATATAATCAACACTCTACCACAATATTGCCAATACTTCTGTCTGCAGCTATTGATCTAGTGATCACTCCAGTCATTCATATCCCAATCTACAACCCCGAAATTGTTACACTTGCCATGAACAATACCCGACATATAGTTACAAGTGTAAAGGCAAATCCGTCCATACCAAAGTTCACCCTGAATAAGTGGTGCCACTACGTATATACAACTATTCTGCAAACGTTCTACAATCACTGGACTCTTCTATAACAGTATGCAATATTGTTGCCTTTCTAACGCTTACTCTTCAAAATATTCAATCAATTCATCGTTCACATGTCTTAAAACAAATCACCCACGCAGCAAAAGAAATATTCCATGTTACATCTCATACTACTTATTCTGGTCAAAATATATATTTTCATACAGTACCTTTGGAAACTACTGTCTAACCTACTGATCATGGATATAGCCTTTATATTTCTCAATATTGGATCCATTCATCGAAATAAAGCTTTATTCGAAGCGCTGTTAGTGAAAGAAAAAAGCTGTAATCTTTATCCTTACCAAAACCTTTCTCACTCCCTCCATCATTTGCCATTTTTCTGGATATACATTAATTCTACAGGCTAACACCTTCCTAGGAGACGCACAAACAGATAAACAATTGTGAAATTTTCTCCACGTATTCCATCATGCCAACACTTTTGTAGGCTGCTAGATCTTCCTGAATATCTCATCATTACTTTATACTTCTGTAATATAACTATAATCGTTGCTACAATTTATATCAGACCTGTAAAACCACTACCTACTGTAATCGTGCAACACATTTCCGATAATTATAAAAAATTCATAATTATGGTTAAATTCAACATGCACAGCAGATCAGAAATAAACAAATCTACCTTTCAAATCTTTGTCATAACTTACATATCTGGTATCATTCATGATCTTCCAAACCCACTTGGCCTGTATCACAAAGCATACCAGCTATTGTCATTACTTCTGCTAATCACGTTTCACAAATCCAAATTGATGTTCTCGATCCATTAGGAAGTGAGCCTCTTCCAATCAAATTACAACTTAGTACTCATCATACGACTCAATCTACAGAATTTCGAAGAACTAGCATCCGTTTTGACAAATTCAACTGTGAACAATACAAAACATATCTATCGACAGCAGTAGAGCCATTGCAACCTCGTACATCAAAGGACAAACTGTATCATGACATTCATACCATCACACTTTCAATCCAAGAAGCTAATTCACTTTACATACCAATAAGTACATCAACGCCTTATCGACCAACATTGCCACCAAAATATCTTACATTTATCACTCGCTCTCAACAGTTTTATCGTGACTATCAATGTACAAAAAAAATCCAAAATCACTCTTCATCACCGACAACTTCAGAGGATGGTCAAAAATTACATCTGTGGTTACAAGCTACCGTGTCGGGTTAAAATCTGTAATACTCTCTGACGTCAGTCATCCTAACAAATAGTGTAAACATTTCAATGCGCTTTGCGAAACATAGTAAAACACCATATCCATTATTAAATGATATCTTCCCCGCCAAGTGAACTTTGTGGTGCACAAACACCGTGTGTGTGGGTTTTCTCGGGGTTCCCCCCATTTTCTCCCACTTTCTTCATTCCACCATTTCATTCATTACTCATCATCACCGTCTCCTTTAGCCTAACCGGCATAACCGTGTGACGTAAAACTCAAAGATTTCATTTTAAATAATGTCTTACCTATATAGACAGACTCCTCCAAAGCTGATGCTTTTGGTGATTTCCTTCAAAACATCTTCACACCACAAGTCCCACATATTCATATAGACATCCAGCCGACACAATCAATCCATCTTCTCCTTCATTACAGCCTCATATCCTTCATACTCTTCCGCAAAATGAACCTCTAATAATAAAAACAAATTGGTTGGTATCATTTTCATTCAAATATCATAATACAGCTGAAACATTTGTCACTATACTAAAGAGATAGGATCAACAAACGTAACATAAAACATATCTTGCAGAAAATAAAGGAATCATTATAATGAAAACAATAATATGCAATTGTTAAAGTCAATATAGTCTCAAAACTGTCACCTAAGATAAACAAGCGCTTATAGTTACTGATAACTAAATTATTCTTTGTATGTGCTGAAATTATGAACAAATCCTACAATGTGTTGATCCCCTGATTAATACGTTTATTAAAACATTTATAAATGGACATAACATTCATCTATTCACAAACATTGTTTTGGGAGGATTTCAAACCTTCAAAGCACTTAATACTGAAAATGTCATAATCTATAATACAATTAAATTATCATGTAATTTATCAGTAGTGAAAATAGTGTATAGTTTGTGTCTGTAAACAATCTGAAATAAAAAATACTTAATGTCACTATTAAACAAAAATACATAGTCTTCATAAGTAAAAATTGCTATTTTCTTATCCATCATATTCTCCTGATATGTCTCCACATCATAAAGTCAGGTCTCATCGTTTTAGTTCTTTACCAATTACTTGTAAATATTTCTTATGATTCTTTAAACTTCATGTATTTGAAAAATTTCTGTTCAATAAGGATACAGTGTTCTTCAGTACAAAAATTAGTCTATATTCATAGAAAGTTATCCTTAATGTTATGCTTACTGATATACAAATATAAAACTCACAGTGTGTTTGTTCAACTTTCATCATCAACTCGTAAATCAAACCATTATTTATTCAATATGTAGGCTATAACTATATAATTTCAATTTACCTGTGTTTATACAATTATATTTATCTTATCAAATTTCTTTAACAAAAGAAAATGTCTACAATAACAAGTTAATATAAGCAGCAAAATAAATGAAATATAAAGTTATGTAAAAGAAAATATAATACCTATCCATTAGTATTTATTGATTGAATGAATAAATATTCAAAATAATTAGTCTTTTAGTATAACAGCAAAACGTCCTAGTCTGTCATTCAAAATCTAATAATTTAAATACGATGCAGTACATGGTAATGACGTATACTAAGTCGTATTTAACGTCAATATACTTTGTTACTGTACAAGCATTTTAAAATATTTATGGTTTAATAAATGAATATTTGAAGTAAAACAATTCAATCTGACATTCATGCAATTAATAATTCAGAGAAGTCAACAGATGTCGCTAGTTGTGCTACCTCCTATCTAACATGAGTAATCTTGGTATTATACTAATCAAATATCAATCCTTAAATGTAAACCTGTTATATCTTATAATAAAAAGGAAACAAATCAAACTGACATTCACACATTCTAATAATTCAAAAAAGTTAATAGATGTCGCTAGTTGTATTGTCTTCTATCTAACATATATAGATTTCAGTATTGTAATAATCAAAATATCCAACTTTAATGTAAAACAAATACACCTTATGACAAAAGAGCAAATCACGCTAACATTCAAGTATTTAATACTTCAAATAAAATAAAATAATAGCTGTCGCTAGTTGCGCTGCCTCATATCTAAAATAAGTGACTAATGCCGAAAACAAAAGTGTCTCCATAAATCTAAACCAAATATATCTTATTATAAAAGCAAAACATACCTATCTGTCAATTATATTTAAATGGTTTTAAACAAAACAATAGTTGTCACTATTTGTGGTGGCCTGATTATCTATTAATTAAATGTCAATAGTACACTCTTCAGTTAGCATTACATGTAATTGCAATGCATTTATGTTATAAAGTACTATGTGGCAATCTGTCAATTTTGTGTTCAGTACTTTAAGAGGATAATACTTATCACTAGCTGTGGTGCTTTGTATATAAATAAAGAAATAAATAACAATATTCCAGGAATTATCTGTCAATCCTAATATTCTAAATCAATTAATTCTTATTATTAAAGCAATACATATCGATATATCTCAAGATCATAATAATTCATAATCAAAGCATTTCTTAGTAAAAACTATAATTCCAAGGATATAATAAGTCTCTACCGTACATTTTCACTAATATCAACTCAAAAACATTCTCCAATGAATCTTGATATTGAACATAGTTAAAACTGTTACTTTAGTTGATTCCATTTAAGTAAATCTAAATTACATTAATAAACATACCATTTATAGATAATTAAAAGAGTCAATATCATCAATATTTATAATAATGTACTTCTATCTGCTAATTGCAATACTAATAAAGTTATATAAATAGAGTATCTCCAATCCAGTATAATAGCTGTCACTATTGTTCAAATCAATTGTCCTTGCTCTTAAAACATAGTAACCATCTACTTCTTAAAAAACTAGTAATTTCAAACCTACAAAGTATAGTCTGAACTTGTGTTCCTAGTAAACCGTAGTTAGTATTATTTATGAATAGTTCATAATTAATATTGTGTCATATTTCAATATAAAATAAATTCTAATCCTACTGTAATATCTACAAATAGTCGTAGAAAACTAATTTATCCTAAAATGTATGCAATATGTTAACAATAAAATAGTAAATCAGTGGACACATAATTAAAGTTCTAATCAATATAATAAGTAAATATTATTCATCGCTAAATTCAAGCATAGTTCTTTTTGTCTTCAATCTTATTTCAAATATAGTTACCAATTCTGATAAATAGTTTCTAATATGGCCTAATGTGATATAACAAACTAATTTGTAGTTATTTCTGGTAATGTTACATAAATATAATACATTAAACAGGTTTCAAGTTTGAATATTGTAATTATAATTCAACAAATTTAAATCAACATCCATAAATAAACCAAATAACATCAAACAAAGTTCTATCTTGCAATCTAAAAATTCCAAAATCTTAATGCACACAAGTTTCCGTAAATTCTTTTCTAGAAACCATTAAGCCTTATATCTAATATCCAAACAATAAAGTATATATCATTTTTCACCATCATACAGTAATAGCGTATAGTTCATCTGTATCTCTATACAAAACTAATCTCCTAAAGGACCTGGTTCAGCAAAATACAAAGTGTAATCAGCCAAATCTTCATATGGTGGTTCTGTAGGGTACCACAATGCAATTCATGTCAAATTCTAATGTTATCGTGCATTGTAAATTTAAATATATCTACACTATACTAAATATCAATGTATCATATATGCATCACATGTCAATTTGTGAATCTCTGATTCCCAACTTCAATTAAACCGATGTCAAATACTCTGTCAATAACAATATACTCTAGTCTTAGATATAATCAAATTCACATATACTCCATAAAAATATTTTTACGGTAAACAACCAAGACACTTAACATAAAATTTCAAGACAAAAACAATTTTTTACCTATAATAATTCCATTAGTGATTTATATATAAATTAAGTCAAATAAAGCACATACATTAAAATATTGCTGTACAACATAAAAATAAATAATCAGCTAGCACATCCAAGTGTTAACCAAAAGGCTTGTGAATCAAGCCCAGTTGTGAGTACAAGATTAAATATTCGTAGTATATTTACTTCAAAGTATAATAATACACTCCTCGGCAAGGTTAAGCTAAAAACTCCCTATAAAAGGCATCAACTATGATCTTCGCCTAAATCAATAGTCTCGGTACTGTATCCATTGTAAGTCTTAAGTCCACATAATATATAAATAGTTCTGCAACACTATCTATCACATAAATTGAATAACTTTTACCCTACAATTATCAACAATTTCCCATTAAAATCGCTTCCAACAATGAAATACCCTCTATTCTTACTTATAGTGAACACACTTCGTACTTAGTATCGTCAATACTCTTGGTTCAATTCTGGACCATGTATATTTGTAATGGACAAACATCGTACATATGAAATTTTCTCGGGTTCTCCCGTTTCCTCCTACATTCTCATTCCACCGTTTCATTCATCTTAAGAGGGAAAGTCACCACAAAGTGTTCTGATACAAGTTACCTTAACACGCATAATCATAGGACGATAAACTTATAATTATTTAGTGTACAATTGTAACCTCTGGAGCGTAAGATTTTTAGTTCAATTCCTCATAAGACTATCAAAAATCAAATATTTCTGTAATCATGTCTTCATTCAGTAAACAAATATTCATTTCACCTACAAAAACAATAACCATCATGCAATAAACGTATATATCATTCAAACGCTGTAACAAGTTTTCTAAGTAAACTCAACTATAAAGTTTCCCGTTATAAAGAAAAAAATTCTAATTTCAAAGCATAATTCAAATAAATTCAATGTAAATCAAACCGTTAATGCTAATTTCATGTAGGCAAAACAGCTTAAAACCATTGTAGGTTCTAGTAAAATTAGTGCCATACGTAATAAATATAGTTTAATTAGTAAAATTCACGCCTGACTTGACAATCCATAATCTCACCATTATTTTGAATACAAGCTGTATTAATTAGTAATAAAATTATTAAATTCGTGTCTTATATCTTAAATGTCTATGCATTAATATTGTAAATTAAAAATGCAGCACCCTAAATAAAAAATAAGTATCTAACAAAACAAAAAAATGGGTATCCTTAAAATCCACCCTCCAAATATCTAAAATACAATTTCAGTTTCAACCTATATATGGAATGACTATTCTTATGTATATATAATATGAAATCTAAACAGCGCAAAATTATGTTGGCAAACAAGACTTCTACGCATTTTTCAAATTGATTGTTCGTTGCTACCGATTACATAACTAGTAGGATACACACACTAAACATTAAAATCTGAATATCACAATCCAAAAGTAAACTAAAATCATATGGTCTCCGCAATTAGTAACAAAATAATAATTGCATATCAAATAATTGTAACGTGCAATTTCACAATTAAATAATAGGAGCGGGCAATAAAAACAATCGCATCTACATGTTATGTACTGTTATTTCTATATCCAATTTCATATACTAAAAACGCAATCATGTGCTTATAATAATTTCCTGCAACATACAAACTAACTCTCTTCCAGGCAAATATATCCTGACATAACGAAGTAGTAATTCAAAGAGCCAAGTTCCAATTCTATTTACTTATAATAATAATAATAATAATAATAATAATAATAATAATAATAATAATAATAATAATAATAAACTCCAATTCAAGCTGTATTAACAACAACAAAAAGAGTTGTCTATAAAGAACATGGTTCTGACTTGCAAGGTGTAACAAATATCCCACAATCAAATGCTGTACCTGCAATCAGTGTCAAATAAGCCATGTTTCCGGAAAAAGGCAACATAAAAGTACCAACATACAACGTTAGCCTGTAAACATAGTTAGTTTCGGATAGTGTACGTGTAAGCGCCATAAAAATATCCACATTCCTATAATATATAGTTTCTCGTACTTTTTTAAAAATATTCTTCAATACATAAGTGCACAATAATTATGTTTTTCATAAAATTACAATATCAAATTTATATATTCACCCAATTAATTATTATTTTATTAAATTCAAAAATAGCCTAAATCAAATAGTCAACCGAGGTTATAAATATACCTAAAACCGGAGAATACAACGGCGATATCGCAATATTTGTTTGCTTTCGGTTCGCGCAACAAGTTCTTCTACGTCATAAAAAAAATTGTCAACATCAATGAACCACCAACCGCAACTAAAAAATAGGCAGCAGCGGAGGTGTTATCAAAGGTAAGTGAACTTTGTCTTCTTACTTAAGTTAAAGTATTAAATAAACATACATAGTATGTCGTTATCTATAAAGGGAAATACCATTAGCGTCCGTGACTGCCGGTCGGCGGATATACAAAGCAGGCGGGCAAAAAACTCGCAACAATAATGGCGCCAACGCAAAGGTCACACATACGTGATAAAATATACAAAGTAGGCAATAAAAGTATAAAGGAAAGTCGCAGCATAACCAAACAGTAAGGGCGCCAGCGGAAAGGTCACACATATGTAATAAAATATATAAAGCAAGCTGTGAAAATATAAAGGAAAATCGCAACAAATTCCGACAGTAAGGGCAACAGCGCAAAGGTCAAACATACGTAATAAAGTATACAAAGCGAGCGGTAAAAGTATAAAGGAAAGTCGCGACGGACTCCAATAGTAAGGGCAACAGCGCAAAGGTCACACTTGCGTGATAAGATAAAGGATTATTAATCTGGTGTAATTGCAATATCATTACTTCAATTGAAAAAACTAATTGAAGTGTACTTAAAATAAGTCATAAAAGGGAACAATAATTACATTACATACAAAAATTATCGAAAATCTAGTTACTTTTCGGTGCAACACTGCAAAAAATCACTAAAAATCCCTTAAAAAATCAGGAAAATTTACCTATTTAGGGGAAAAAAGAATCACTGTAATTATTCTCAGTACAGGCAACACTGCGAAATGGCTACGTTTTATACATATAACTACTGTGATAGGTAGATGACTTTCATTCATAACTTTGCTCCCTGATTTTTAAAGCGAACGTACAAATTTTTAGTGAAAAGGAGGGTTTCCATTTCTCCCACCTCTCCCAACAATTGCATACATTTTCGTGAAGTTTTTAAAGTATCATATTAAACCGAATCTTACTATTTCAGAATTACAGAGGTCGAAAATAGAACAAATGAAAGTTAAAGACACATTGCTTGGGGGCCGTTGTCCCCCAGAACCTCAACTAATTTGACCTAGCTTTCCAAAGACCAATATTTAAACTAACATCAGTATTTGTTTGCAAATTTTAGTTTGATTCAGTTAAGAAACGCACCCGACAGAATGAATTAAATATAAAATTGAAGGGACGGAGAGTATGGGGACCAACTGGAATGATTTCGCTCATCTTCGAAAGGAATGTCTGATACCTTATATTCGTGTGCAAAGTTTGGTTTGATTCAGTGGAGATGTGCAGATTTGTCGTGATATTTTTTTAATCCATGAAAACTAGTTTATATAAACTATCGATTCGACTTTTTAGTAACACACACCTTGAATCTGAATCTTTATTTTCTATTTATTTATTTTATTTTTGTTATAACAACAAATCATGAGGAAACGAATAGAAAAGCCTAATTCTTCTGCTAGTGGCTTAAAATTTCCATATCAGACACTTTCTTAGAGTTATATATATAGTACATCCGATCGAAAACAAAAGAGATAAAAAACTCAGCCTAGTTAGAGGGTCCTAAAATGTGGGAAAATGGAGGATGGATGAGAAAAGTTACTTGGCGACAGCATGTAAAAGGAACATTGGAACAGAAAATGGAAACTTGACTCACGACCCACTGACCCACAGCCCATCATGACTCAAAACCAACTTGACCTGCGGCCCATCGTGATTTATTATGACCCACTCTGACCCAGCACCCACGAAAACCCATAGTTATCAACTCTTACCCATGATCCACGCCCTTTTCTCCACTGACTAGAATTTACATTTGTATTAAAACAAGAATGTAAAATTATCATTAAGCGGAGTTTGAATTTCTCCAGTCAAACACTCAAGCACCGCTCTGTTACAATGCCGGTAGATGTAACATTTAAGATATAAATGAAATGAAATGAAATCTGTGAGTTTTACGTCCCACGATATGCCGGTTAGGCTAAAGGAGACGGTGATGATGAGTAATGAATGAAATGGTGGAATGAAGAAAGTGGGAGGAAACGGGAGAACCCCGAGAAGATCCACGCGCACGGTGTTTGTCCACCACAAAGTTCAGTTGGCGGGGGCTGGGATCGAATTCGGGACGCCAAGCACCAGAGGTGAACGCTCTACCACTCAGCCACCGCGGCCTCTTACATTTACGATATAAAATGGTAAAGTGTTTATCATGGGTCAAACTATTCAATTTAATTACCGTATATAATTATTTCCTTGTTGAATTACTGATACTTTTCATTGCAAAAGGTCGACTTAAAGGGGGAAAACTAAAATTTTCCATATATTGAAGCACACCGTACAAACTTAAAATTTCCATGTAATTAGGATTATCACAAATTATGTCTATTCTTCTCCAAATCTATACCTATATTGTCTTGTGCTCTGAACGCACCATATAATAAACACAAGCTCCATCAATTAAAGGTAACCAAGAAAGTTCTTTCACTTTTTCACTCACCACCTTCGAACATCGATATGTCACCTAAGACGTACATGGAAGATCAAAAATAGTTCCCATCAGCATCGACAACCTTCTGCCAACGTTCTGGAAGGCCACGGATTCCATCGTGTAGTACTTGGTGGGTCGTGAAGCGAAGAAGTCAAGTGCATTTTGCGCCTCTACTATGGTTTTAAACTGGCGTCCTCTAAGGTGATTGTTCAAGGAAGGGAATAGGTGATAATCGGACGGTGCAATGTCCGGGGAATATGACGGATGCAATGGTGTTTCCCATCCAATTCGTAGAATGGTGTCTCGGGTCATCCTAGCCACGTGGGGCTTAGCGTCGTCCTGTAACAGGAAGACCCCTTTACGATTCAGAAGTGCTGGTTCCAGAGTTTTGAGTTTTTCTTGAACGCGTCCCAACTGCTGACAGTACACAATTGCATTGATGCTCTGATTAGCTGGTAGCAGTTACCGATGCACGACGCCGCGAGCAGTCCACCAAACACACAGGCAGACCTTCTTCTGGTGCAGTGCTGGTTTTGGCTGTTTTGGAACCGGTTCATGGGATGCTAATTAATGATGACGGCGCCGTGGAGCTTTATACTGAACCCATTTCTCATCACATGTGAACACACTTTCCAGCAATGGCTACTTTCTCAGACGAGACACCAAAGAATGACTCCTTGCATTGCCTTCTGGTCCGGAGTCAAATCATGTGAGACCAATTGACCCAACTTGTAGTGCTTCCCAAGTTGACGTAGGTGTTGCTGAGTGATTTCTTCACTTACTCACACTGTATTGTAGTCCCAGTTCCTCACATATCTTACCATTGTTCGCCTCAATTGCTCCCTGAAGATCTTCATTTTCCACATGTGTTGGTCTTTCGGCACGTGATATGTCTTCGAGTGTTTCGTCACCGTCTTTAAACTTGTTAAACCAGCGTTGCACTGTCCGCGTAGTCACGACAACCTTACCAAAGCACTGGCATATCTGGAGCGGCGTTTGACCCCAGTTTGGATCCGTACAACATACACGCCTCTATGACGCTCTGTGGAGGTCTCATGTTCACTCTGTCCCTACGTAAGTTCATGGTGTAACAGAAGTGTCACAACCAGATAGTATGTTGGAAATATTCATACCAACAACTGACCGCCTTGTCTCCATTCACATTCAACTCACGACGTGAGGGCCAATTGAACACAGACCTACACGAAAAGCGACATAACTTCCTTTATATTATAATAGAAAGGAATGGATATAAAATGCGAAGTACTTTCTCAATTCTATTTCAAATGTGATTGACCCAGACTGGCTAACCTACTTATCTATTTATAGGTAGATTATATTTCAGACCAGCACACGAAACTGAAATTTTCGTGAGTAAGTTCTTAAAATTCTGACCAATCTAAGAGTGATACAAAAATGTTCCGGAATTCAACTCAGGATATTTGTTGTAAAACACTAAGGATAACTCAGAATAGATAGAAAAAAACTTTTTTTTACCATTAGATAAAAATACTTACTTCCTACATCTAATACTACATAATCTCGAAAAATAATTCTGAAGTTCAATAAAATTTATATACCGTGGATTCAGGGGTGTCGAACTTAATCCGTTCTGTAACGCTTTTCGTAAACCAAAATATTTGTAAACCGAAATTATTTTCACATTGAAATTAATGTAAATACAAATAATCTATTCTACTCACTAAAACATGGTATTGCATATATATTTTTTAAACGTTTTAAGTGATTTTTGTGAAGTGAACAATATAGAATGGAAATATCATGATTCTTTTTAAAGACAAACAAGTAACACTAAAATTAAACGAAACAGCATGACAGCTAAACAAACAAACAAATTTGTGATAGTTACTGTTCATCTCAGCGATCTCAAAACTATGAAGTTGACAGTAATATCGATCAATTTGGACATTTTATTTTTCACACCCCCTCCTCTCATGGTGAGGCACTAAACTTGTACTTGAACGGCTTCAGGATTGACACTATTCATCTCAGCAGCCCTTAAAACTATGGATTCGACTTTTAATCTCGGTCAATTTGAATATTTTACTTTTCACCTCCGCTCTTCCCCTTCCATGCCAACGGAGGGGGGGTAAACATGAACGGCTTCAAGATTATCACTATTCATCTCAACGACCCCACAAGCTATGGATTCGACACTTATCTCGGTCTATTTGAACATGTAATTTTTATCTCCCTCTCCCTTCTCCTTATGCCGATGGGGATAAATTTGCGCTTGAACTACTTCGGAATTTCTACTATGCATCACATCAAACCCGACACTAATATCGATTATTTTTACATATCAACCCCTACCAACTTTCCATATATAGAAAGTCCTCCCCCCATTAAGAAGAATTTAAAAAAAATGATAGGACATGTTCTCCTTCTTTTTAATAAAGAGTTATACTGAATTTCAGCTCTCTAAGTTTAACGGCTGGTGAAATACTCATTTTTTCCCGCAAAAATTCGAACCCCCGCTTCCCCTTTATGATATGTATTTTAATAAAAGCGATATAATAACACCCCAGTAGGGATTAGGACCTAACTATATACCAAAAGTCATTTCATTTGGGTTTGACATTTGGCCGTGATTATCACGCACACATAGTTACATTCATTTTTTTATATAATAATTCATATATTGCAGGTGATTAAAAAAATATTTTTCTTCCAGTAATCAGCTTGTCTAAAAATGCACAGGGGCGTCCCGAAAACTAAGTAGTATGTTCTATTGCTATTATTATACTACAATTACAAATATAAATATCCAAAAGTGCCTGAGGTTCAAGTTTTTTCCATTTTTCACTTAGATCTATTCAGGGGCGGATCCAGGACCGACTTCTGGGGGGGGGGGCGGTGAGTTGTCATACTGCTACTTTTAAGGGCTCCAAACTTTGGGATGGGTTTTATTTATATATATAAAATAAGAAAGTTTCCTCTTCTGGGGGGGGGGGGTGATCGCCCCGATCGCTTCCCCTGGATCCGCCCCTGGATCTATTCATCTCAGGTAAGTAAATAAAAACAAATGAAAAAGGAAGAAAAATTGAGACTTTGAAAGTAAAAAGTAGACAAACTCACAAGTGTTCAGAAGATGCTGAATACAATTCACTGACAAGTAAACCTTACGTTTGGGTGAATCGAGTTGCTGACTGAGACACATATGAGAAAGTAGTACTAAATGTGGTCAGTATTTCAGTGAAGTTGTAGGTGCGAAGCTCCAGGGGTTTAGGAGATACAGCTACCAGAACATCACATGGAAGTACAGAATAGTCTTCATACAGTTGGAGGTAAAAGCTCTGTAAGACCCCTTGTAACAACAAAAGGTGAATAACAAATATATGGGTACATATTAGGACTAGGGGGAAGTCATATAGTAAGAGTATACCTGACGGCGGCCATCTTGAAATCCGCCATTTTGAATTAAGATTAAGTTTTTAAAATAGGAATAGGGTCATGTGATACATGATTTAAGGCGCAAATTTAATCAGATGAACAATGGTGACGTTAATTTTGATTTACGCGCAATTGGTAAAAAGTTACAGGAAAATTAAATATTGTTGCAGAATATGTATTAGTCCTTTACCCCACCTTGTAAATTTTGTGTTAATGATAATAAATAAAAAGCATGTGGATAAATATTAGGTCTATGGTAAGAGTTTCCTTGACGGCGGCCATGTTGAAATCCGCCATTTTGAATCAGACAAAAGTTTTAAACAAAACGCATAACAGTGACTCCTTATTAATAGCGGGGAGCTCCTCCGTGGCTAAGCGGTTAGCGTACGCGCCTTTGGCGTGGGAGGCCCGGGTTCGATTCCCGGCGGGAGCTCATGTGGTTCGGATTCCACGTTAATCAGTAGGTCCACGTCTCATATAGCCTCGCTGCTGAACGGGACGTAAAACTCAAAATCAACTCAACTCAACTCCTTATTAATAGCAAATTTTACCATAAATCCAACGGTATAACCATTTTTGCTTTATCATTAACCAGCATTTGTTATCGCATAAACAAGTTGCTAATTTAAGGAAAAATGACCAAAGTGGAATTGAGTCATAATTGAACTTGGGTGTTTCTTCCAGAAAAGTCCTCAATTAGTACAATCAATATGTAGTTCAGAAAAGAGTGCATGACTTGCACAAACATTGTAACGCCACCATTGTATTTCTTATTAATTTCTAGCCCGAAGTCATCTATTGCATTACTCTATTCCCATTTAATTTTGTGCTGGTTAATGATAAAGCAAAAATGGTTATACCGTTGGATTTACGGTAAAATTTGCTATTAATAAGATGTCACTGTTACGCGTTTTGTTTAAAACTTCTGTCTGATTCAAAATGGTGGATTTCAACATGGCCGCCATCAAGGCAACTCTTACCATATACCTAATGTTTATCCACATGCTTTTTATTTATTATCATTAACACAAAATTTACAAGGTGGGGTAAAGGACGAATACATATTCTGCAACAATATTTAATTTCCCTGTAACTTTTTACCAATTGCGCGTAAATCAAAATTAACGTCACCATTGTTCATCTGATTAAATTTGCGCCTTAAATCATGTATCACATGACCCTATTCCTATTTTAAAAACTTAACCTTAATTCAAATGGCGGATTTCAAGATGGCCGCCGTCAGGTATACTCTTACTATATGACTTCCCCCTAGTCCTAATATGTACCCATATATGTGTTATTCACCTTTTGTCGTTACAAGAGGTTTTACAGAGCTTTTATCTCCAACTGTATGAAGACTATTATGTACTT
The DNA here is from genome assembly GCF_964235325.1 of Thermobia domestica. Classification (NCBI taxonomy): domain Eukaryota; kingdom Metazoa; phylum Arthropoda; class Insecta; order Zygentoma; family Lepismatidae; genus Thermobia; species Thermobia domestica. The sequence goes on along the minus strand of NC_137460.1, from coordinate 298,998,369 downwards.
CCATGTGATGTTCTGGTAGCTGTATCTCCTAAACCCCTGGAGCTTCGCACCTACAACTTCACTGAAATACTGACCACATTTAGTACTACTTTCTCATATGTGTCTCAGTCAGCAACTCTATTCACCCAAACGTAAGGTTTACTTGTGAGGAGAGGGGTTGGTGGGTCAGAGTGGATAGTAGGTCGCCGTGGGTCACGTCCTGCTATCTACGGCCCACTGACCCATTCCATCTCTGCGCTGGTAACACAAATGAGGATAGACGGCTATTGACATTTTTAAACAATTACCGAACACTTGTTTTCAACGGAATTTAAATCTGGGATCGTTTGCACAAAGGTGATTACCAATACTACACAATAATAATAATAATAATAATAATAATAATAATAATAATAATAATAATAATAATAATAATAATAATAATGATTATCATCATCATCATATGTATCCGACTGCCGGTACGACCCGGGTTCGATTCCCGGTGGGAATAGAAGAAACTTTTTACTTCAAGCCGTAAGTCCCAGAGGGCGACTCAGTCTCGGAAAATAAGTACCGGCTGCCAAACCGATCAAGAAGACTACATAAAGCGGCTCGAAATTGTGGTGCGCTGACCACATGCCCTCGTAGAAAACTAACTGCGTAGCAGACTCTGGTCCGTTCGGGTTGTTGAGTTGGAAGGTTTAGTTTTAATAATAGGAATAATAATAATAATAATAATAATAATAATAATAATAATAATAATAATAATAATAATAATAATAATAATAATAAACTAATAATAATAATAATAAAACTTTATTTTACGTGCTCAGAACAACTAAAATACAGCAAAAATACAGCACTTTGTCTTATTCTACATTATTTTAGCAATGAATATATAGTACTAGTGATAAAATTATGTTTACATCTATATCATAAATTATTAATAATAAAAACATTGACAGTGTAGTGTACGCCAATTATTAAAACAAAGAAGTGTCAAAAATTAAAAGTAAAAAAAAATAAAAACTACTAAGTTATATTTAAAATTCTAAAATAAAGTCATATTTTAAGATATGCATTCATTATAGCTTTCTAAAATCCTGCAGATTAAAATATGTTTTCTATTATGCGATTGCAACAAAATTTTTGCCCTTGTACCATATGTTGGAACTTTAAAATCAACATTTTTAAAAATATAGTCTGAGGTATATTGGTTGTCAAGTAACTTTCCTACAAATACAGATTCAATCAATTTTCTCCTGTCAGCCAGTCGTTCCAAATTAAAATACGTTATCCAATATTCATACGTGCTAGAATAATAGTTAAGTCCTAACTTAAAACAAAGTATTCTAATAATAATAATAATAATAATAATAATAATAATAATAATAATAATAATAATAATAATAATAATAATAATAATAATACTTACATCTTTCTCTGAAGTGCTGGCTTCTTTAGATCTGTTTTTGTTGCTTCCGGATTGCTGTTCTTGCACATTTTCTTCGGCAAAATTGATACCACTACTGTCTTTTTTTCGTTCTATCCACTTTTCTAAAACTTTTTTTTCTGAATTATTATCTTGTTTAGATTTTTGTCCGTTGCTTTTTTTGCTTGTACATTTTCCTCGCCGAAATTAACAGAATTGTCTTTCTTCCGCTTTAAAAACTTTTGTAAAAGGTTTTCCGCCATGATAAACGCAAAGTTAGTTCTTATATCTACACCTGAACTGTTCTAACTGATCAAATATCAGAGATTGCTTTGACTATTTTAGTCACACGCTACAGGTCTTTACTATTGTTTTCCACCTTCTCCTGTAAACAATTTTTCCTAAAATATTTTTTGTTTGAATGTAACCAAAACAACAAAGGAAAATCGTTATTTTTACTCTTTTTCTTTTTTTCCTTTTTCTTGCCTTCTAGGTTAAGAAACCTAGCTGCTGAGCATTTATCGAAATCAATTGATCGCCGCTTTCTTTGATGCCAATTGCGGCTACAAGTAGAAGTGAATGGTATTAAAGGATTCCTTGCTGTAGTTAATCTTATTGGGAACGGCGGTAGTTGATTCAAAATGTACGATAATAGATCTCGTGTTTTGTTATTTTTATCCAGGCCAATGATTCCTTGGGCTCAAATATGTCCACTCCCTCCTAACCCTTGAGCTAAGGTAAAGATTACATGTTTTCGAAACATCCTTTTAGGATTAGAAAGGAACTGATTATTGTCATTAAATTTATAAATGTTATAAACTAATTAGATTGGGTAAATGCTACAAGATACATGTCTCACCAATTAACCAACATTTGCGCATACATATTTATGTTCACAAAATTTGCAAGATACTTACTTATCTTTATATTTTAGCAAGTAACGTTGCCATACACGACCTTTCATTCTACCTATTTCTCGAAATTCCATACGTTAATTCACATGTAAAAGAAGTCCGAGTACTTCTTCAGAAATTCGAGTCAGTGAGAGGAGACAGACCGACGTCTATTACTAATGGTGGTTCAGAGTTTATTAATAGCACTTCATCTCTATTTCTACATAATTCTAAATTACTTTACAAAATGCTTCCTTTTCATCATTTATAAATTAGTACTTTGCTAATTTTGGCTGTTCTTTAGCATTGGAGGCCAGCTTTTGCACCTACTTTTTTGTGATATTCTATTCCGATGCGGTTGTTTTATGGTTTCATACGTTAAATTACGTTACCAACATTAAATTCAGACAGCATTGCAGAGCGATCGTTAGCGAAAGAAGGTGGGTTAGAGCCCCGCATGGCACGTTGTTTTCTATCTTCGTTACCAACAATTCACTTTCTTTTCTCACATAAATCACTTCCACTTAGCTTTCCGTTTTGTATAAATCCCCTACTGACATAAAAATAAATGTGTTCGATACTTTCTTGACTACTTGAACATAACTATCAACTCATTTCTTCCGTAAATCATCCTACTTTTTGCTAGTTTTGGCCCCCCAATTCTAAACAATTACCTTACTTTTTAGTGCAAATGAAAACGGAACAAAAAATTATATTATTAGTTATATAAAGTACAGTCAAAGAATTTTAAATTTTTTAACCTCCAAATTCTTTAAAACCTAGAATTAAATCATAATATATTAAAATAAAGTAATTAGTCATATTGTATTTATATTTTGGAAGATAAAATAAAGAAATAGAAATAAAATCCTTCCCGGGAATTTATAGGCCAGGGAAAAAACCCGGGAATATTCCCATTTTTTAAATTCCTTCCCACCGGGAATATTCCCACTGCCCATCACTAGTCATGACCAATACTACCATTCCTTAAAATATTTTGGGACACCCTATATATATATATACAGGGTGTTTCAGATAAAACGTCCAGTGCTTATAAATCCGAAACGGCTGAGAATAAAAAGATGAAACAAAAACTGAGATAGGAAAATGTCATAGGGCACATCACATGGTGTTGTTGTGGACACCCCCAAGGCTTTCTTTCAAGGGGGCCCAGGGGCCAACTTCAAATTTTCAAATGGGAACACGTATTGAGTCATACCTCATTCAATAGTACTTGAAAAACGAAACAACTTTTGTAGGAAACAATTTCGATTTGGGCCACCGTTTTTAAATGGCCGCAAAAAGTGGGTCTGTATCAGATAAAACGTCCAGTGCTTATAGGCCTAAATCAGAAACGGCTGAGAATAGAGAGATGAACCAAAAACTGAGATAGAAACGATGATAAAGCATATCAAGGAGTGTTGTTGTGGTGAACCTCAGGAAACTTCGTGAAGCAGGCCCAGGTGCCAACTTCAAACTGATACAGGACTTTTTGCGGCCATTTTGAAAACGGTGCCCCAAATCGAAAATTGTTTCCTACAAAAGTTGTTTCGTATTTCAAGGACTATTGAATGAGGTATGATTCAGTACATGTTCCCATTTGAAAATTTGAAGTTGGCCCCTGGGCCCCCTTGAAGGAGGGTCCTGTGGGTCACCACGACAGCACCATGTGATGCGCCCTGTGACATTTTCCTATCTCAGTTTTTGTTTCATCTTCTTATTCTCAGCCATTTCGGATTTATAAGCACTGGACGTTTTATCTGATATAGGACCCACTTTTTGCGGTCATTTAAAAACGGTGGCCCAAATCGAAAATTGTTTCCTACAAAAGTTGTTTCGTTTTTCAAGTACTATTGAGTGAGGTATGATTCAATACATGTTCCTATTTGGAAATTTGAAGTTGGCCCCTGGGCCCCCTTGAAGGAGGGCCCTGGGGGTCACCACAACAACACTATGTGATGCGCCCTATGACATTTTCCTGTCTCAGTTTTTGTTTCATCTTTTTATTCTCAGCCGTTTCGGATTTATAAGCACTGGACGTTTTATCTGAAACACCCTGTATATATATATATATAGGGCCATCTTAATTTTTCTACGCGAATATTTCGAAGATGGTTGAAGATAAATGAACCGAACAAACACTCAAATAAGAAATGCCATGGGGCACATCGAATGGTATTACTGGGGTGTCCCCTGGGCCACCCTTCATGGGGGTTTAGGGCCCAACTTCGAAAGTTTAAATGGAAACATGGGTCGAGTGATATCTCGTTCGATAGATCTTTAAAAGTTAAAGAGCACTGTGGCAAAAGATTTTTCATATCGGTCAGTATTTTCAAAATGGCAGAAAAGACATAGTGTCTGTATTAGATAAAACGTCTAGTACCACTAATATGAAAAGAATTAACATAACCTACATAATAATTAACATAATGTATTATTAAAACCTTTGCTTCGCATTTCATTTGCTTCTTTTTTCACATCAAATCACACTTTACAATAAATGGGTGTTAACCTTCAAATCGAATTTCACCTTCTTTTTATTAATTACAGTACCAATCACTTATACACAACAATGTTTCACACAAACCATACCTATTGCAAGTAAAAGTAGGGTTCTAGATTGAGATTTTACTATTAATTTCCACTCCACCCACTTACTGAGGGAGGTCGGAAAGATAATTTTCTAAGAATTAGATTTCCTTCTTTGCATTATTTCACTTTTACTTAAATCATCTTTTTCTCCGTTGCATTATTCTCGAGCCGTGAAATGATAATTCTATTGTGTGTGATTTCCTATACGAGTTACATTCTGTTCATTTATATCCAAACGTTTCCATGTTAGTGGTACTGGACATTTTTTTCTGATACAGGTACCATGTCTTGGCGGCCATTTTTAAAACGTTGACCCACCTTAAAAATCTTTTGCCACAACGTTGTTTCGTATTTGAAGATCTATCTATTACTCGTCTCATGTTTCTACGTAAATTTTGAAGTTGGTTTTTGGGCCCCAATGAAGGTTGGCCCTGAGAGGCATCGCGATAATACCACTCGATATGCCCCATTTCATTTCCTGTTCGAATTTTTGTCTGGTTCATTTATCTCAAACGGTTTTCGAGATATTTCCGCGGAAAGATTAAAATTGGCCATATATATATATATATATATATATATATATATATATATATATATATATATATATATATATATATATATATATATATATATATATATATATATAAAAGAGAGAGAGAGAACAACCGGTTGTTAAAAGATTAGAATAGCACCACTTCCTTACGTTCCTCAGATCTCCTTATAAGGGAAATCTATTTTCGCTCTATTTTGTTACAGAGCAATGTACCAAATTTCACAGAAGTAAATCCCCACGCTGAGCGGGTTTGCATATCCAGGCTCCTAACTATGAAAATATTTACGATCACTCCAACCCCAATCATTTCACAGATTCAACCTGTTGTATAAAAGTTATTAGGACATAAAATTGAATGTAATTTATACGAAAAACCCTTTTATGCATTGCAAGATCTGTAACGTCCAAATATTCACCACAAACTTATAGTTGTATCGACATAAACAAAACAAAAAAGTGTGGAGCAGGAAACCACTTTACAACACAAAAGTCAAAAGAAGTCACTGAAGTCATACGAACTGGTCGAGCGGTTTGGGTGACTAGTCTGTCAATCAGAAGTTTATGTGTTCAAACCCTGTAGAAAATATTCGTTTTGTTTTTTTTTCTTAAAAGTGTGTTCCTATTTTCATCAGAGGACTGAGAACATTTCTTTGAATAAATCTTTGGAAATTACTTTTCTCTCAAATTCGATTAGAAGCGAACATTATATGAATTGCTAATCTAAAATCCACATCTGAGAACAAAATATTAAGTATGTTCAATATGTCATTATTATCATTTGATTTGTAATTAAAAAGTAATTATAAGCATTGACGATTTCAGAAGATTCTCCCCGGTAATGGTCAAGATATGAATGAGAAAAAACTGATAAAACATTATTAGTCTACTTTGAGCATGATCGAAAATAACTTATGGCCACGAAGGGGAAATTTATGTCGACAGGGTCTCAAATTCTCCGACGGGTCATGACCTGAAATTATCATTGTTTGAAAGGTTTCCTTAACAAATAGAATATTATATTTATTTCTCCTTCTACGTTTTGAAATGGAAAAATCATAATTTTAAATAGAATTATAATACGATAAGCATAAAGATTTATACAACTAATGAAGTAAATATCCTTGTGTAAGTTATCGATTTCTATTCGGATTAAAACTCGAATATTCGTTTGCATCACACTTTAAAGTAAATCCTCTCTATATATAGTTCCTACTGGAAAGCATGTTTAACTCCAATTACTTAATCAATATTTTTAATAATATATTTTTATTGTAATACTCTTACTATTCAATGTTGTATGCACTTAATTTCCCAAAGCAAAACCTCACAAATGTATAATTGACTAGTAAATATTATCAAATAAATTATCATTTAGTTTACGTAAACATTGCATCGCCTGATTTGAAACTTCGTATTTTAAATAATAATAATAATAATAATAATAATAATAATAATAATAATAATAATAATAATAATAATAATAATAATAATAATAATAATAATAATAGTAATAATAAAATAATAATAATAATAATAGTAGTAGTAGTAGTAGTAGTAGTAATAAAATCATAGCCATATCTTTATCAGAATTTCAGGCTTAGTCAATAAATGAATTCAACATAGTCTCTATTCGAAGCTCTATTTAATCGAATCAGATAGAAATACGAAGAGGAACTTCGAGAACAGATAAAAGAAAAGTGTTACTTTGGTGGGTTTGGATGTAACTTTTAAGAGTTAGTTTTTTTTTTTTTTTTTTTTTTTTTTTTTGCAAATTACAGACAAATGCCTTGGACACTTTTTGCTTTTCTTTAAGTTAACTGATTCACCGAACGTATCTGACATATGAGTAACTTGTCTCTATATTCTACTCGGTTATACACGTTTTACAATCTTTTCCATTAACCTTGAACGACAAGAACACGAACACAAAAACATCCACATAGGTATGACAGTTAAAATTCCTAACCTCCCCCACGGGGAATCGAACCCGGGACCACATACACCTGTGGCACACGTGCTAGCCACTAGACCAGCGGCAAGAGCAAATAAAATGTATTTTGTAGTGTCTGAAGTTTATAGCTATTTCACCCTGTTGTAGTATGTTTATTGATTTTTTTAATGTTTACCGTATTCGTTACTTTGAGGAATGATATATATTATTGATATAGGTTTTATTACATATTCGGCCATAAATATTATATAAATTATCAGAATTATTCATGATCTTCCATGGAAATTCACTGGTGCATGCGCAGTAGACAGACAGTGTAATTGGAAGATGAGTTCAACAGAGATTATAGGGCTATATTCCGCCGATTATATTTTATTTAATAACTATTTAGAAGAGATAACGAAAACGAGTCTACATAATGAAGATGGAATTTCCGTAGAAGATAGAATGGTGAGGTGTATACGGTTTGGGGTTGATATGGTTGTTGTTGTAGAATCTAAAAAGAAAATTAATAAGATGTAGAAAACTTGAGAAAGGCTTGTGAAGAATATGGGATGAAAATAAATGTTAGAAAGACAAAATCCATGGTGATTGAAACGAAGCGATCGGTGTGAAATATAGAAGTAGGAGCGGGAAAAAACAACAAGTGATTAGTTTTCGATATCTGAGTACTATTACTAGTGATGATTTGACATGCGAACGTGAAATAAAAGCAAGGATAGAAATGGCGAAAAGAGCCTTTAGGATGGAGGAAATAGTATTTTGAGGGGTATGGTGGCAGGGAAGAGAGGGAGAGGACGAATTAGACTATATAGAAACAGAATTAGGCTATTGGCGATATCAAAACAGAAAAATCGTATGTGAAGATGGAGAGGTTAACAGAAGATCGTGGAGCATGGCAGCTTCTCAGCTGCGGTAAGTGACCCGCTGGTAATGGCGGAATACTTCTGATATAATGATACTGATGATGCACAGTAGGAACAGAAATATCCACTTTGCTGTCATTGCTAATACGAATCACAATGCAAATTTCTACAGGTTGTCAAAATACCTCGCTCTAAACGCTGTAGAAAACTATCTGTTACTATGCGAGGGAAAATCATAGGTCGAGCAACAATTAGACAAATTGCCATTCAGATAGCTAGGAGTATGAGCTGTGACGAGAAAACAGTGAAGAAATTGATTTAGCGGTATGAAGAAGGTAGTGAATATTTCACATCTTGGCCAAGAAGTAGGAGACCAATAATAATAATAATAATAATAATAATAATAATAATAATAATAATAATAATAATAATAATAATAATAATAATAATAATAATAATAATAATCATCATCATCATCATCATCATCCCAGGAATTTATATTTATTTCCAGCAAAACTTTTGCATACCCTCCTAGTGCAATATGATGTTTTTGTAAAACGGCAATTATAAAATTGTCAAGCTGAATTTGAAAGTCATAATAAGTAGTGCTTTATTTACTTATTGCACAATTCTTTTATGCCAGTAGCTTTCGCCACCTTACTCGCTCTTCATGCTTACTCAGGAGGAAGCTGCAGGTCCCTAGGTTGGGAACTACTGCTTTCCACCAAGGAATTCAGACAGCCTGTTAGAAATTTGCGTTCTGACCAACATCAGAAAATTGTGTTCTTCTGTTTCTACTGCGCATGCACCAGTGAATTTCCATGGAAGATCATGAATAATTCTGATAATTTATATAATATTTATGGCCGAATATGTAATAAAACCTATATCAATAATATATATCATTCCTCAAAGTAACGAATACGGTAAACATTAAAAAATCAATAGACATACTACAACAGGGTGAAATAGCTATAAACTTCAGACACTACAAAATACATTTTATTTGTTCTTCCCGCTGGTCTAGTGGCTAGCACGTGTGCCTCAAGTGTATGTGGTTCCGGGTTCGATTCCCCGTGGGGGAAGTTAGGAATTTTAACTGTCATACCTACGTGGATGTTTTTGTGTTCGTGTTCTTGTCGTTCAAGGTTAATGGAAAAGATTGTAAAACGTGTATAACCGAGTAGAATATAGAGACAAGTTACTCATATGTCAGATACGTTCGGTGAATCAGTTAACTTAAAGAAAAGAAAATAGTGTCCAAGGCATTTGTCTGTAATTGTAAAAAAAAAAAAAAAAAAAAACTCTTAAAAGTTACTTTCAAACCCACCAAAGTAACATTTTTCTTTTACCTGTTCTCGAAGTTCCTCTTCGTATTTCTATCTGATTCGATTAAATAGAGCTTCGAATAGAGACTATGTTGAATTCATTTATTGACTAAGCCTGAAATTCTGATAAAGATATGGCTATGATTTTACTACTACTACTACTACTACTACTACTACTACTACTACTACTACTATTATTATTATTATTATTATTATTATTATTATTATTATTATTATTATTATTATTATTATTATTATTATTATTATTATTATTAAAAATACGAAGTTTCAAATCAGGCGATGCAATGTTTACGTAAACTAAATGATAATTTATTTGATAATATTTACTAGTCAATTATACATTTGTGAGGTTTTGATTTGGGAAATTAAGTGCATACAACATTGAATAGTAAGAGTATTACAATAAAAATATATTATTAAAAATATTGATTAAGTAATTGGAGTTAAACATGCTTTCCAGTAGGAACTATATATAGAGAGGATTTACTTTAAAATGTGATGCAAACGAATATTCGAGTTTTAATCCGAATAAAAATCGATAACTTACACAAAGATATTTACTTCATTAGTTGTATAAATCTTTATGCTTATCGTATTATAATTCTATTTAAAATTATGATTTTTCCATTTCAAAACGTAGAAGGAGAAATAAATATAATATTCTATTTGTTAAGGATACCTTTCAAACAGTGAAGATTTCAGGGCATGACCTGTCGGAGAATTTGAGATCCTGTCGACATAAATTTCCCCTTCGTGGCCATAAGTTATCTTCGATCATGCTCAAATGGACTAATAATGTTTTATCAGTTTTTTCTCATTCATATCTTGACCATTACCGGGGGAGAATCTTCTGAAATTGTCAATGCTTATAATTAGTTTTTCACTACAAATCAAAGGATAATAATGACATATTGAACATACTTAATATTTTGTTCTCAGCTGTGGATGTTAGATTTGCAATTCATATAATGTTCGCTTCTAATCGAATTTGAGAGAAAAGTAGTTTCCAAAGATTTATTCAAAGAAATGTTCTCAGTCCTCTGATGAAAATAGGAACATGCTTTTAAGAAAAAAAAAAAAAACAAAAAAAAAACAAAACGAATATTTTCTACAGGGTTTGAACACATAAACTTCTGATTGACAGACTAGTCACCCAAACCGCTCGACCAGTTCGTATGCCTTCAATAAACTCTTTTGACTTTTGTGTAAAGTGGTTTCCTGCTCCACACTTTTTTTTTTTTTTGTTTGTTTGTTTATGTCGATACAACTATAAGTTTGTGGTGAATATTTGGACGTTACAGGTCTTGCAATGCATAAAAGGGTTTTTCGTATAAATTACATTCAATTTTATGTCCTAATAACTTTTATACAACAGGTTGAATCTGTGAAATGATTGGGGTTGGAGTGATCGTAAATATTTTCATAGTTAGGAGCCTGGATATGCAAACCCGCTTAGCGTGGGGATTTACTTATGTGAAATTTGGTACGTATTCTCCAATAGAAATATACCATCTGGACATTGCCTCCAATTAAATGTTCACGACCGTTTGAAGTGAATTAAAAAAAAGCAAAAAAAAAAAAAAAAAAAACACTTTGTTCAAGCTGGGTTCTTATAATTTAATTTCAAACCAGAAACGAATCCCAAGGCGAGAAACTTTTAACTGAATCCATTCTTCTCGTGCGAAGAATAAGTATTTCACCTAGAATTTCTATATGCTTTCTATATTGCTTTCTGTTGAAGAGTATACATGAGAGAGATTATAAATTCGTATATGCTATTAAGTATATGCAATTCAGTCATATTCGTTTAATAATTCAGAATGTTTTTTGACTGCATTGTGAAGAATTTCCCAGACGAAACATTCTTTCAAGCAACTAACTAATATGTCAGTAAAACATATAATTTACACTGAAGTACCTTATTTGACCTCGTGATAGCAAGTTGACACTTTTTCTCACAATTTGCGTTATTATTATTATTATTATTATTATTATTATTATTATTATTATTATTATTATTTGTGTGTGTGTTTTTTATATTTATGTTTTCTTTACATCTTTATAGTTTACCAATTTCCCCTTTCTAATTATATTCCAGTTTCTATTCTTTATTATTATGTATATTTAGCAGGTCTGTAATCAGTTTCTAGACAGTCATATTTATGCTACGAAACTTCGTTCCAGCTTCGAATAAATTGTTTAGAAATCGTGACCAAACAAAAATTTTATGTATACAATCGTGAACAAACAAAAAACAAAGGGTCTGCGTAGCTTACTTCTTGTTTCCTATATTTTTCAGGTCGTTATGTAAAGTCGACACTCACGTTTTTGTTTGCCGTATAAATTGTTCAAAAATCGTGAACAAACAAATAATTTATGTGAACCATCGTGAACAAGCGATCTGCATAGTTTATTTTTGATTTCCAATATTTTTCAGGTACGTGAAATCGGCACCGCTCATTTTGTTTTTCGTATAAATTGTTTATAAATCGTGAACAAACGAAAATTTTATGTGAACAATCCTGAACAAACAATGAACAAACGATCTACATGGTTTATTTTCCATTTCCGAAAATGGGTTCTGCCAGGTTCATGCAGATCCCAATTTCTCCTTCTTTATTGAGAAAATGTGCAATGTGAGGATTTGCTTTAGTTGAAGTTGGAAAAATCGTATAAATTTATCCCTCGTATGCGAGAACAGATATTTCAGCTTGCTAAGTAATATTTTGAATACATTTCAAGTATACCAAAGGGCATGTCTTCACTTTAATCGAAGAATATATTCTTAAAACTATATAAATATGTTTCGGAAAAAAATGTGAAATTTATTAAAATATATTGCACAGAATATTGTCACAACAGAAAGTATTCTAAATAAGAGGATGGACAATGTTTGCGGAATAATTCTAATATGTTCTTCCATGCCTGATTCGAGAACTTAAAGAACGCGATATATATATAGGGTGGTAGGTAATTCCACAGACAAACTTTGGGAGGTGATTCTTTATATGAAATGAAAGAAAAAAGTTATAATAAACATGGGACAAACAAAAGTCTCCTTTCAGAGTTATGAACCGCCGAAAATTCACGATTCGAAACGCTCTGTTTTAGAAACTACAGGACCGATCCCAAGCGGTTTAAATAATTACAAAAGAAATAGTATGCGCTCTTTCTAAATATATATGTTCTACCGTGGTCCGTTATCGGCGAAACGAACTGTAAAAAGGAAGTTGAGATATAGGGATATTCATTTAAGTACTAATGGCGCGTTCATTTCGCCGAAGATGGTAAAACATGGATATTTAGATAGATCGCATACTAGTTTCTTAAACCGCTTGGGATATGCCCTATAGTTTCTAAGGCAGGGCGTTTCGAAACATAATTTTTCGAAATTTTGGCGGTTCATAACTCTGAAAGGAGACGTTTTTCGACCTATGTTTATCAGAGCTTTTTTTCTTGCATTTCATATAAGGAATCAGCTCCCAAAGTTTGTCAGTGGAGTTACCTACTACCCTGTATATATATATATATATATATATATATATATATATATATATATATATATATATATATATATAGGGTGTTCGCGTGCACGCTTTACAGCTTTTGGAAGGTGAATCTAGTCATCGAAACAGTTCATATGAACATGTGGTCAAAAGTCCATAGTTTCGCAGCTATAGGCTGCTGAAAACGTGAAAAAGAAATGAACTTTAAGATCGTGGTCGGGTCAATACACCACTTGGAAACTAGTATGCGCCCTCTCTAAATATTCATGTTTCAGAATCCGGCAGCACTTGCGCAACAATTTTCCGCGAGACATTTCCGAAGTACTTAGAAAATTTGAAGTATCAATCAATTGCCTCCAAAAAAGTTGATGAGCAAGTGTCGTAGGATTCTGGAACATGGATATTTGTGTAGGTCACATATTAGTTCCTAGGTCATATGTTGACCCGACCACGATCGGTTCCATAATAGTGGAGCCATAGGCACTTGAAATTCACTTTTTCACGTTTTCGGAAGCCTATAGCTCCGAAACTTTGGACTTTTGACCACATGTTCATACAAACTTTTTTCGTGTTTCGATGAGAAGATCCACCTCCCAAACGCAGTAAACAGTTCACGCGAACACCCTCTCCCTCTCTCTGTCTGTCTCTCTCTCTCTCTCTCTCTCTCTCTCTATATATATATATATATATATATATATATATATATATTAGAGACCTGCAAGGGCTGAATTTTTTCGGTCCGAGCCCAATTTGGCCCGAATGTAGCTAAGCCCGGGCCCGGAAAATTTTGAGTTTTAGGCCCAAGCCCGTCATTAGGGTGAAAAACTAATTCTCTATATAGCAAAAGTGAGCCGCTAAACAACACTAACTGTAAACATTGCATTGTTTCTAATACCTTCCACTCAACGTTGGTTTTGTTGCGTTGAGTGCGAAAACATATTACATTACATTCAACACAATAGGCCTTATGCAGAGTGGTTTTGAGTATGATTAGCGTCATACTAAAGGCCTGCCTACTGCAGGAATTATATGTTATTGAAAATCTTTAGTATGACACTAATCACGCGTCAGAACGACTCTGCATAATGCCGAATATTTCTAGTACAATTTGTGAAAATTTTCCTTACATTATTTTCCTGCCAACGTTCTAAAAATGTACTTCCTGTACTTCATAAAATGTTTTCCAAACATTTTTTTAAAAAAATATTTCCGGTTAATATTTGCAATACTTCTCAGATATAGCAAGGAATATGTTTTTACCAGTAACGGAAGAGTATATTCTGAAAGCAATGTAAAAATGTTTCTATAATAGAAATATATCAGAAAATGTTGTTCACTAAAAACAAAATATTTTCCAAAATACAATAGAAAACATTTTCTATACATTTTTAATATGTTTGCTTTTTCCTGTTTTAAAGTTTTTTTATTCAAATTTGTGGAAATAATACTAAAATATTGTACGAAAGTATTTCATTTAAGTTATAAGAGAATTTTTACTAAAGTATTTTAGTAATCTTAAGTACCCTTTTTAAAAACATTTCTGAAAAATATTTCTTATATTAAAAATATATATTCAATATGTTTTCTCGTAAAAATAGAAAATATTGCAAAATATCGTATTGGTAAACATTTTTTGAATATATGGACTATATTTCGTTTCATTGTTTTCCATATCATATATGAAGAACATTTTTAGTATTATTTCGAAAATATTTTTCTTCTCAACAGTGAAAACATATTACATTACATCTAATACAATATTTCTAATACATTTTGTGAATATTTTTCTGGATTTACTTTCCGGCAAGCATTCTCAAAACGTAATTTTGGTAATTTCTAAAATGTTTTCCAAACATTTTTTGGAAAATATTTTCGAAAAATATTCGTAATACATTGGGGAAACCAGCATGGAAATCTCCAAAGAAGGAAAACATTTTGGAAACCAAGGAAAGTATTTTCTTTTGGTTGAGGAAATATTCCTTGCTGTGTGGGCAAATGTACGTTTCTCTCCTTTTGCAAATTTAACTTCACTAACGTAAAATGGAGAGTGATCCACCCAGATTCGAAATGTGGATTACGTCAATCAAAGGCAATTATTCATATTAATCGATAGATCTTAGCGGCTCTCATCATATAACTTTTTATTGATATCTTTCCTTCGGCATAAATAACACGGATCCTTTTTCGATTCTCGATGCATTCAATAACACCCACCCATCATTTCTACGTATTCAAAATCGAAGGTATACAACGTCATAAAGTGACTTTAAACAAAAAATCCCCTAACTTCCAATTAGGTATTCAAATATTTGACTTGAGTATACGACTTCTCATCCTATATCTTCAATAAACATGACATCACGCTTCCTATAAAAGCAGCTTTGAATGAAATGCTATATTCTCCTTAGCAACTAAGATCAACATCGATGAATCTAAGCATCATCATCAGTTCTTCAATAATAACTTTCGCTTGGAACCCATTTTTTATGGGAAGCTTCTCAGTCTCATCTCATAGTCAACAATGGGACGGAGTCCAAAATTACATGTTTCATCTTGTTTATACAGGCACCTGACCTTAGCAAGTAAGACCAATTCGATCAAAGGATAAATTTCATACAGTCTGGTACCAAAATCTGTTCTCATGGACATTTACGCTCATCACCGGAGGGGGCGGGGGTCCAAAATAACTACCCTATACATGTCTACGGTCACATACAGAAGAAGAAGAGGAAAAAGCATGTTTCGTGTTGTTTCTACAGCCGGTAGACATCCAAAAGCATGACATAAGTATACTACCTTATTACTGCATAGCAACATACTAGTTTCGGCCGGGCCTAAGGGACAAAGGTCACATTTTCACCAAGTGAATTTCTCCTACTTATGGCTATGCGATTCATATAGGGGTGTTTCTCGAGGTACGTAACCATTGCCGAATTCAGAATCTGTTCAAATTCGTACTCCCGAATTTCATGTACGAATTCTAATTTATGCAGTATTGAAACTTTACGTTGCGTGTGTTCATATCTGAAATCCATCGTGTCTTCAGGGTTGCCGTAGATGTTCTGGTTACATCCTACATGCTTAGTTTCTGCAACCGTGAAAATGGCAATCTTCAAATTCATAAACCTGTTTTCTCCCACTTCTCATGTTGTCAGTAATATCTATCAATGCGCAATCCTACAAGGAACACTTATTTCTGTCGATCTGCTTGTAGGATTTTCTTTTCTGTCTTTTTGATGTAGGTCGACCATCGAATTGCGCAATCGATTGTGTAATTCTCTTATATTAGCAAATTGCTAGTAGAATTCTAACGATATTCGGCTTCATAAAATTGCGTCAAAACACAACCTTGTAGCTGCTTCCTTTGGCAATATTCAAGAACGGATTTATTTTAGTTTCGGCTTCGAATGTCTCAAGAAAGAAACACATATTTGTCGAAGAACATTAACATTTTGGACGCAATAATTAACTATTTCCTCCTGAAAACGAAACGTGCCCTCACGATGTGCCTTGTATAATTGTACCTGTTCCTGTCTTACCTGAACATGTCAATTGCACCATAATACTTCGTTTCAAGAAGTAATCCAATGTATGTTTGATTCTCGATGGTGTTGAAGTCATGCGTGAAGTAGCCCTTGGTTGTTGGTAAACTAAATATTTTAATATTTTTTTTTAAAGCCATGAGAAAATTCAAGGAGCCAAATGAACGCCAGATTATCCAGTGCTAAACTTAAAACTTTGTTTCCGTTTAGGATGGCAGAGTGTTTGCGCTCATATCCCATCATGGCCGTCGGTATAAAATGTCCACCGCGTGTGTCATTTAATAAAAATAATGTATTTGACTTTGGTATAAAATGAAAATGGAATATAAACTGTTAGATAACAATTTATTATAACTGAAGACTCGCTCTAGAAAACAATGTAAATGCCAAAAACAATAGTTACTGTAATAGCAGAGACAAAAGATAGTAAATTGTTCCCAAACGTCACAAAATTGAAAACATTATTGCTTAGAAATACAACCTAGTATATAACGAAGTGAAGCTATGTATGAAAATCTAACTAAGGCATAAACATATTTTTTTTTAAAAAAAATAAAATAAATGAAATAATCGTAAGGTGGCATTTACATTGTTTTCTACAGCGAGTCTTCAACTATTAATGAAACGTAAAGATTAAGGTAGAATCATTCTGTATTTATTCTGAATGATACACAATGGAAATATACATTCCCAATTTAATTGTTTTATGAGCAGAACCACAGAAATATGATTCTAAGCTTTCCGTATGAAGCTACAACATATAATAGGCAACAATTAGAGATAGTAAAGGAAATTACAATATATATTAACGAATAATTAGAGAGCCAATCAAATTCTCAGCAGTGACAGTGGTCATACAATGAATGAACTTAAATACAATATTCAAAATTAACCTGTCACAGAGACCAAAACAATCTAATATAGCCATAGTCAACATAACATTAACTACACTGACAAGGAAAGGGAAGAGCAGACTTATATTAGCCAAGAGAGTGTTCTGTCATCTTTAAAACCCAGACAATGCTGTGGAGGATGATGATTCCTGGATGATTGTGGGATCGTAGCATTGCATGATGTTATTAAAAAATTGCTGAATTGTATATTCAGCTGGCAAAGCACTTTCCCTCTCTAAAGTTGTTTACATTTCCGTGTTTCAAGGCTGACGTAAGACTTTAGCTGCCTTATGCAGAGTCGTTTTGACGTATGATTAGCGTCATACTAAAGGCCTGACTACTGCAGGAAGCATACGTTAGTGGAACTCTTTAGTATGACACTAATCACGCGTAAGAACGACTCTGTATAAGGCCTTTGATGTTTAGAATGATTCTGAAGTACTCAATCATTTTTTAAAATTTTTATTCAAAGATACAAAAAGTTTTAATTTTACTCAGATTAAAGCAGTGATTTTGTAATTAAATTAAATTTATGCATACGCAAGACACACGATCCTCTTTGGAGGAAGTCGTTCCCGCAAGTACAAAAGAAAATCATGAATTAGATATTAGCCATGAAAGATATGTTGCAGTTGTCCACAAGTATTACAAGACTGCATGATAATGTCATTTCCTACATATGTGAAACAGATCTGTTGTGCAAACATTAAATTAAGAACATGCACATATTGTCAATTTTCCTGTCTTGCACTGCTTCAATATCGTAAAACACAATGCCTTCTCTGCGTGCATGATGGAGGGCAAATCAGTCTTTAAGCATTGCTGATCAGGGATCATGAAACACTGAAACAAAACTTTCTTTGCAGCAATTTTTATTTTGTAGTACTCCTTGGGTGATATCAATAAAACGGAGAAGTTACTCATTATTCCCGTTTTTGGAGTAGTTACTCGCATTGGTATCAATACAAAGAGAACTGAGCACTACTCGTCTCGGCTGACCTCGGAGAAGCCGCGCCTCTTTGGAGATACCAGACCTCTATTCTCGAGCCGAGTAACTACTCCGCGTTTGATACCAATAAATATCAGAGACTTCTGTGTGATGCAAGTAACTTCTCCAAATTTGTGAAGCAAGCTTGGTAGGTGACTCAGTGCGAAATATGACAGAGCATATGATTGTTTTGCAGCGTAGAAAAAATCTTATAAGCTGCATAGAAATGTTGCAATAAGGGTGATTACAAAAAACATTATAGGTTCATGAAAGAAAAGTAGAGTGGTTAGCACAACATTTTTAGGAGACTCAACCGAAGGTCGGGGTGGCGCACTACGTTATTACGAAAAGATGCTTGTTTTTTTGCATTTCGTGAATGATCCGGGATTCCAGGTCGGAGTGTCAGAAGATTCTGGTGTGTCTCAAAGTATTGTATCTATGACTACTACAAGTGTAATGGATGCGATTGTTGTGAAATCTGAAAAACGGATTATTTCCGTCAAGTGTGCGTAATATGCTAGCAGCAAAGGCAGAGTGGCAAGAACAATATACATTTCCGGATGCTATCGGAGCACTTGACTATACACGTGTGGCAATGAAGAAACCTAGTATTTTGGAGACGAACACATTAATAGGAAGAGCTCGTTCGTGGCTAAGCGGTTAGCGTAGATGCCTTTGGCGTGGGAGACCCGCGTTCGATTCCCGGCGGGAGTTGATGTGGTTCGGATTCCACGTTAATCAGTAGGTCTCGTCTCATATAGCCTCGCTACTGAAAGGGACTTTAAACTCAAAAGTAACTCAACTCAGCGTTAATAGAAAGGGGTATACATGTGAATGTATTTTGTTTATGTCAAGGCGAAAGGGGATACGTATGGTGTGAAGAAAGCAATCATATGGACGTGCTTTATTAGGTGACTGGCTGGACGTTTTTGAAAGAACGAAAAGAACGAGAAATTTCGAAAAAGAACGAAACAAATGAGCCAAGTGTCTGATTTCGTTCTTACAGCCAAACAATCTACAAAGACCTTGGACAACACGTGATATGCTCTTGTCGTGTTAAACTCGATATTGCTGGATTCGAATCAACATCCATTAGCTCCAATAGGTTCATTCCCATGGTTCCAGTATTACTTTCTTGTTATCCTTTTTTTTGCAAATTAGTTTTTTATTTGTTTTATTCTCGCTCGAATATTAAAGATTCTCTTTTGGATTTGTGTCTCAGTCATAATTTAGGTGTATTTGATATTTCGTTGCATTTCATTGTAATTGCCTTAAAAGCTTGGCTTTCCTTCGTGTACTTTTGGTAAATGTGACTTTGAAAAAACTCTTTTATAATATTCAGAAACGCACTTTGATTGAAACTGTCGTTGCTACTTGTCCTCCCATGCCGTTTAGGATACTGCGCCATAGGATACCCACAAAGAAATGACCGTTCGACGGATGGGAGAAATGAGTAATCACTTCTTTTATTGATACGACTTACTGCTACGCGCAGAGGAAACGCGAGTGAACGTTCATCAATCCGGAGCAGTCTAGACCTGAGTAGTGGCTCGTTTTATTGATACGAAATTGAGAGAGAATATTACTCCAGATGTAATTACTCCCATTCTCGAGAAGGACTTCTCCGGTTTAGTTACTCATTTTTATTGATATCACCCCTTGTCTTAACCCTTATGTACTACCTTGCAGTTCTTTTGGTATACTAGAGATATTTAATGTAGTATATCTCTTCAAATGAATGCATCTAAGAGTCTGTTTTTGTATTTCTCCCCAGCGTATATTTAATATATTGGACGAAGTACATTTTGTGTGTTAGTGAGAAAAGAGGTTTCTTAAAATACACTACATTGTTTGTAATCTCGCTTTCTTCCGCAGGGTTACTTTTTGAAGCAATGGATATCTTGAAACCTGCTTATATTTTTGAACAACTTCTTAGTAACAAAGTAGCTAGTTTCAAAGTGCTTTGAAGAGTAGGAATATTTATTACCTGCTCTCTCTACATATTGAGACTTGTTTATCATTCACACATATATATAGCATCAATCTTTCAAGCTATACTTTGGTCAAAGAGAATGCATCACCTTCTATAGACAATACATCTTCCGATGGGAATGAAGACATGGTTAAAAATAACAAAGGGCTAAAATCTGTTACTTCTAGGAACAACCTCAGATACGACTTGACTATCCTGTGTTGTAGTTGCATCTGTTTTCTGGTGCCGTGGTCATTAAGTATTTCTTTTCTATTTTGGATGACGATTATGTTAGTGATGTCAAAAGTGACAAAAGTGTTAGTCTTAATTGGAGTAGAATGCAATAAAGTTTTGTTTTGAAATATATCTTTATAAAATTTCTGTACGGAACACCAATAATTATTTACTTTTGAGGTTTCATAGGAACCCCACGATAAATTTTTCTATGTTATATTTTCCACGGTAATATACAAAGGTTAAAATTGTGTAACTTCTTAGAATATACACTCGATGAAAATGAACAGTGAATGGTTCATGAAGGAGAAACGAATCATTGCTCTGGAGAACTATTTCAAACGTGTCCCAAAAAATATCCGTTCAGTTTTCAAATTTTTCAAAAACCAATAATTTTGAAATAATATCTGGAATCCTAATATATACACTATCAGTTTCGGTGGTCCATCTAGTTCCTTTTCATGGGAATAAAAACGCCAAAAGTTTTGATATATTTTTAAAATCTAATTAGTCCCTTTTATGAGGCTTTAATACATTCTATGATTATATGGATGTATACACGGGTCCATTTCCTTCCTTACGATACGGGTACCTTGATGAAGTCCTCTTAAATTTTGGAAAATGAAAGTTGTCAAAAAATGAAACTTGTGAATGTTCTACAGGTCCCATTGTAAAATTGGCTTAGCGTTCTTATTCACTTTCATAGGTAACTTATTAAAAAGTATAAACATAATCAATGTGTTGAACTACGTGATAGGTTATTAAACCCGGGATTTGGGCACATTCATACACACTGTTTACATCAGTGCGAGAGGTACATAGGTTACCCGAGTAAAAGTTGGGAATTGTGAAAAAACAATAGTTGGTAAATAATATCTGGGAAATTTATTATTAGTCATGTCTTCTGTATGGGTTGAAAATTTCAAATGTTGTACTACAAGGTTCATGCCATTCAAGTAAAAATGATGTTTTCAATCAATAAATCAATTTTCAAAATCAAAATTTAATAAAAAAAATTGCCAATGTTGTTATAATGCGTAGAAGGCAAGATTGAAACGTTTACCAGGACACGCTCCGCTACTGAGTGGACAATACAAAATTATCTGGTAAGGAAAAGAAACATTTAGCAAACAGAAAGAAGAATTCTTGCCTGCACTACTTGCATCTATTGTTGGAAATGTTTTATGCAGTTTTTTTTGTTTAGACAATAATCCTCATGGAATATAGTAAGGAAATGGTTTTAGTGCCACCGGACATACTTCAACGAATGCATGTATCATCTAATGCGATCGAAATATGACTCTAATCTTGCCCATTCAATACAAACTATTTTCGTTATGTCGTAAACAAGTGATAAAGTCTAATGGAATCAGTACAATAGAATATTACAGAAATATATGCCACGCGTAAACAAGAACCTTACGAGTTTCAATTACATCTATAGTCCAGTCATTATAGGTTTAAAAATTAAGGTTTAAAAAAAATATCATACAAGCAAGAGACTTTGTATGAACATTCTATATATCTTTAGGATTCAAAATATATGAGGGGTTCGGGCGTAAAACTTGATAACCCACAAAAGTGAGATTTCGAGAAAATCGCAATTTAATTTTTGTGGAAATCTGTATTGAAAATTAAACATAAAAATAAAATAATACAAACATGAAATAACATTGACTATATCTTCTTTCAAGTTATGACATTTTAAAATTAATATTATTTGCAATGAAAAAAATATAAACCCCTTCTTGCCTTTAATGTGAGGGTAAAACGTGGCTTATCACGTTTTACAGAAATGAACAAAAGTGTACCACACAAGTAAACAACTTGAATAGCATTACTACTTACAGTTGAGGAGGTCTGTTAAGGTACAAAATCACTTCGAGGCATCAATATAACAATTATTAATTGTTTGTGATGATATTAGCTGTTTGTAGAAATCACTGTACACTGGAGGTACCCACTGGAGGCAATCCTTTATGGCATGTAACTTTGTTACCGATAGGTCTCCTTTTGGTGTATTTTTGTTGCGGAGAAATTCCTGTAAATCTACCAGTTTCTTTCTTTCTTCTGTAGATTTAGTCTTTCCCCAACATCGGGATTGCACGAGAAACTAACGAAGAGTACGTACGGTTCCGAATGACAAAACATACATTTACCTCTGTCCGTGTGGCTCCTTTATATGGCTTGTTTTAGGTGAGATGTTTGAAAGAAGTATTCCGTTGTCATTTCAGTGACAATAAATCAGTGTTTCGTGATCACTTCAATCCAATGCTTGGGAAAAGACTTGGCTTCGATTCCTGTCGGGAGATCATGTGGTTTGGATTCCATGTTAATCGGTAGGTCCCATCTATAATAGCCTCGCTGCTGAAAGGGACGTTAAACTCAAAATCAACTCAACTCAACCATTGCTAAGGCTATACACATTTTGAAAGTGATGTTTGACACAGTTTTCTATACATGCAAAATCTCTATCGCTAGCCATCATTTTGTGGCCGACGACTGGGAAAATTTGCGACACCGACTGAAATCTATCTCTTTGTATGTACAAGACTACAAAGTGCATTATATGTCATTACATATGCATTGCATGTAAAACATGGTAAAGCACAATCCCACTACAAGAGAAGTACAGCTCGATTAAAAAAATAACGATGTATGTTTTTTCACTAGAAACATTCTATATACTTAGAATATATCAACACGGAAATCAGGCTGCTGATAAGAAGGGTAATTTAATTATTTAATAGAAATAAACCCCATTTTGACGTAAAACTTGATATCCCATCAATGTGAAATTGCTCGCACATAAGGTAGCGTTTCCATACCTTATGATCATGATATTCCTTGTTCTTCCTGCTACAACTTTATAATTTTCGGGAATATAGTCAGGATCTTCATTGCTATCGTCAACAACACTAGACAACACCAAATCGACTTCCATATCCTATGGATGTCAGCATATTGTTCTCTATTTCCACCATATTGATTGTGGCTTACCATGTTTTACTTCAAACACGTTGTGGTTTCCCATGCTTTATGTAGTCGCCTACAACATCTACCGATGAAATTTTCAACCATTTGAAATGACAGTCTTACGCGTTCACCCAAGACAAGGTGATTACAGTTCAGAACTCAATTTCGCTGGGTCGGTGGGTTACCATGTTTTACGCCCGAGCCCCTCATATAAAGTCCCCAAAAATAAAAGTTGTGCTCAAGGCGCCATCCTGGAAAATGGCTGAACACACAATACTTACGAAGGAAGTGCCAGTCTTGGGTTTAAAATAATATAGCAAGCATACTAACCAGTCAAGAATTACAAAGTATACCTCTTTAGAATCACAATAAAATTGGCTTTCATTCGACGTATAGCAATTATCCGTAGTACCTATCAAAGGGAAGTAATGGCGGGAAATATTTAAGATTTAATGCCCAAAATTCCCCTTTTTCGAATATTTTCGGCTGTAACATGGCAACACTGCATAGAATTCATACTCAAAAAATTGTACAAGTACACTAATACATAATAAATATATTCTGAAAGTTACACTTTATTTCCACGAAAGCAAAGGGAATAATAATTTGCAGTTCTGATAATTGTATTTGTCTGAACTGCGTAAAGAACTATAATTACGTTTCGCAAAGAGATTTTTTCACTATTCCTATAAATGAGTTACTCATAAATTATTAAAGTATTGCCGATTCCTTTTATAAATTTAGAAGCAAGTAACATGAGTGATATAAATACAGCTTTCGTATATGCTGCTTGAGAGAGCAAACGTAAGAACAAATGCGTTGTTACTCTCGACCAAACTCTTTTTGTGAAAACATGTGGAATTATAATGTCAGCAAAGGATGGGAGCCCTCTTTAAACAGCCAGTGTATGACTGGGTGGCTTTCACTTGCTAATAAGTTTATTAGGTTCGATAGGCTATATCATGAGAGGCAGCAGAATTGAGGAACTGTGGTCAAGTGTTTATGCTAAAAACACAATTTCCAACCTTATCTCAGGTCATACTTTCTCTCGATCCTTGATAGCACATCTAGGTACTAATATTTTGTGCATTGTTTTATTGCTTATATTAAAGATATAGTGAATTAAAAAGCTACTATTTAAATACAATAATAAGAGAGAGTGAAGAGGTACTTAGGAATGAAAAGTCATTGCCAGAATTAACATTGTCTGAGGCATATATCCAAGTGGTAGATGACTTAAATAAAATCTGTAGAAGAGCAAGGGAAACAAGTCGAAACGCAAAATTGTGGCTTCAGTATATGAATCAATTGATATTGGTCTTGGAATTCTTGTAGCGGAAAGAACTTGAAACTGGATGAAGCATGTCGAGATAGTTAAAATTATGATCCCTACCTTTTATGGAGCATTCCACAATTTGTACGCAAAAAGTGCTTACCTGTATCTTCAGTTGGTACTTGAACAGAATCATCGAATGTCAGTACAAAATTTTGAAAAGTTTACAAAAGAAGGATTCTTCTCCATTCGTTATTCTGAAATATATTGATCGGGAGTATCCACTGATATGGTTACAGAGCAATCACTGAACCGCCCGATGAAATCTTTAGGTGGACTTACACATGGTAGGGTCATAACAAATGAGACTTCGTTACTACGAATTTCTTCGTTACCACTTAGTATGGAAAGTACCAAAAGCAGTAGAGAAACTAACGAACTTTTACATCCTCTGAGCAGCATAAAGAAGAACAAACCTCTCGACAGATTCGAGATTACCGGAAGGCGGAAACTTTTTGCAAGTGGCTCTTGGAACATAATCCATTTCATCAAGAATCTGAAGAACTAATCAACATCGGGTCAGGACTGGTTGCAGCTGATACAGTAACTTGTGGTCAAGCCATAGAAAAGAGAATGGGTTCCTTAGCAGCAAAAGAAGGGAACGATTTTGGGACTGTAATCATTCACAGGAAAGATAAAGTAACTCTCCTTGCAGCATTAAACTCTGGGATTGTCACAAACAATGAAACAATACTTGTCAATACGCAGCAACGTTTCCTTAACAGGATAATTGTTGTTGTTAAAGATCCTGAGGAACTGAGAAGGTGCTTCAAGTATGAGCTTGCACCAAAACCACCATCCTTATTTGACAGTGTATCATTAAGAAAAAAATAAAAAGGCGTTTCTTTTCAAACGTTTTAAGTCTACCTGTATGTCATATCTTCCCGAAGACTGCGTTCACGTTGTTGATGGTGGTTACTTACTTTCTTTTGTGGTGTGGTCCAGACCTGCAAATTATGAGAATATTTTGAAAAGCTATATTTCTTACATAGAATCAAATTATGAAGGATCATGTACGGTACTATCGTGTTTGATGGATATCCAACTAACCCCACCATAAAAAGATGTGAACACTGCTCTGTGAGATGTAAAGGAGAGCTGCTAAGAGAACATCTATAAATCTAAACTTTTCAAGAACAAGTACACACGCTAATTTCCTTGCAAATAACAACAACAAAAGACAATTCATAGATAGTCTATCAAGTTAATGCCGAAAATCAAACATAGATATTTATCAAGCCGAATCCGATGCAGAGAGTTTCATTGTCTCAGTAGCCATAGATAAACACTGGAACGAATGGCGCTGTGGTTGGTTAGGATATTGATTTGATTGTTCTTCTCACTTCTAAGTCTTTTCTGTTTGACAAAATACAGTTTTTGAAACCAGCTTTAAAGCAATGAAAAGATACAAAAATTGTTCAATATTCCATACCAAAAGGCTCTTCTGAGTGAGGTTCGTGATATTCTTCATTTCGAAGATGCTGTTTCTGGATGTGATACTATTTAAGGCATCCACAACCAAGGTAAAATAAAAGCTCTAGATATTCTTCAGAAAAATTGTGAACTTTGATTGTGATTATGTCGACTGGAAAGGTTTCCAATCTGTCTTCGGCTTCGAAAGAGGAAATTGCTTCAGCAGGAGAAAAATTCTACTTCAGTTGTAAGAAGAGTGAGAACCAGTATTACAGGTACAGTAATGTAATAGCCCAACAAGTATATCGAGAATTTGATCATGCTATGCTTCCACCGACCAGTGATGCGGCTTCACAGCACGCATAGGGGATCTATTTACAAATCCAGCATTGGATGGGGAAGATGCTGGACTCAACATTATGAGGATTGATGATAAAGAATAAATTGATAATTCCCGTGATTTCTTCAAAAGACCCTGCATCACCCGAACTGCTCAAACTAGTGTTTTTTGTACGTAAAATACTAATCACTAACAAGTATTGTGAATGTATAAAATCGGGACTGGCCTGTTCACCAATGTGTGCCACATGTAAAAGAATATGTTGTGATAATCGTACATAAGTCCTCGATGATGATTTCGAAGGCAATGTTAATGAGAGCCTTTAGAAAACCATAGGGCTAACGTATAATATGAAATAATCCATGCTGGGTTATCATACCTCGACATCATTTTCTGTTATCAAGATCGGCAATATTAAAAAAAAAGAGTTTTAATGTTATAAATTTATCTACCTCTTGTTTCATAGCTCTTATTTGAGAAATGTGAAAAGAGATAACAAAATCTTCGAAACTTTTCAAACAAAATTTTTGAAGAAATGACTTAAAGCCGCCTTGACTGTCATTTCATTTATTCTTTCGAATATTACGATACATTAAGAGCTCGACTACTGTGATTTCCCATTGTTGCTGGAAAGACCAAAATTATGTTTAATGTCTGTTAATGTCTATTTACAGCGTTTTGATCTTGTTTCTATGCAGTGTTGTATATCTATAACAGAAGTTACTCAAAAGAGGGAGCTTTTAGAGATAACTTTCCGAAAATTCCCTCCAGTACTTTATTATATTAAACGCTTTAAACAATAACGGTATACCAATTCAATGCCCATTTCATTGTGATTTGAGAGGTAATTCATTTATAGGAGTGGTGAAAAACGTCTCTTTGCGAAACGTTATTATAGAGTTCTTTACGCAGTTCAGACAAATGCAATTATAAGAACTGCAAATTATTATTCCCTTTGGTTTCGTCGGAATGATGTGTAACTTTCAGAATATATTTATTATGTATTAGTGTACTTGTACAATTTTTTGAGTATGAATTCCATAGAGTGTCGCCATGTTACAACCGAAAGTATTCGAAAAAAGGGAATTTTGGGAATTAAACCTTAAATGTTTCCGCCATTACTTCCCTTTGATAGGTACTACGGATAATTACTATATGTCGAACGAAAGCCTATTTTATTGTGATTCTAACGAGGTATAATTTGTAATAATTGACAGATGAGTGGGCTTAGTATATTAATTTAAACCCAATACTGTGACTTCCTTCGTAAGTATTATGTGTTTAGGCATTTTCCAAGATAGCGGCTTGAGCACAACTTTTATTTTTGGGGACTTTACATATTTTGAATCCTAAAGGCATATAGAATGTTCATACAAAGTATCTTGCTTACATGATTTTTTCCCCCTAAAATTTCGTATAATGACTGGACTACTATAAAACCTAATGGTGAAGTTTCGAAAGCGGTTGATAGCATTAACCCTTGGATGCATATGCGGGGTTAAAATGACCCCAAGGTCTATATTTCTTTCTTTATCTCTTCTGTAATTTAACTCAATGTATCGCAAATTTGTGTATTCCTTTATTGGTCTTTCGTACAAATTTCAATATCTAAATTATTTGTTTATTGTTAATAGAAAATAGTGTATATACTTTTTTCAATTGTAATGCTGCTTTTACATATGTGGGGTCAAATCGACCCCAGTTGTTTTTACTGTGTTTTAATGTTTTATCTGCTTCATGGTTGGCTACAATGTGTGACTATCAACTGGCAACGTTGCGCATGTAGTTGTTCGTTGCAGGCAGTGATGAATTCAGGAAGGCCCGGGGAAACTTTCCCCGGAACTACGACATTTTCCAACGGATGCTTGAGAACTCAGCAGAAATTTCTATAAAATACGTATTTTCAAGGTTTTTCACATCTCTGTTCTAAAATACCCCCGGGGAAAGTACTCTGAATTCACCACTGGTTGCAGGTGGATCCCAGTTTTTTTTTACTGTTTTTTAGTGTTTCAATTGCTTCAGTGTTGGCTACAATGTTTGGCTTTGATCTGAAAGCAGTGGGCATGTAGTTGTTTGTTGCAGATGCGTTTGCATTGCGTGCATAGATGACAACTCAGTGTTTTGTATAATTCAACACTATTACAATGAGTCTGAAAGAGCATGAATTATTGAAGCTCTAGATGAAGACGACGATAACATTTCAATAGATAGTGAAGTGTCAGATGAGACAGATGAAGAACAAATGCAAATCCAACAGAAATGATCATGTGAGTTGTCAAGTGGTGAAGAAAATATAAGCGACAGTGTGTCAAGTGATGAAGATGATGGTACGAGTGCAGTAAATGTGATACAGCCAACACTGAAAGCATAAATGGAACTCAGTGGTACAAGGATCCCCCTCCAGTTGCCCGTACCCTCGTACATAATCTAGTAAGAAAGAAGCCCGGTCCAAACCAAGGTATTACAACACCGACACCAAAGTGTGCGTTTGATTTATTCATAACTCCGGATATACTGGATGAAATAGCATTGTGCACAAATATTCAAGGTAGAAGAGTTATATATATAAAAATTGGAGGGAAGTTTCGAAAGAAGAACTTGAAGCTTTTATTGGATTACTATTTCTGGCGGGAGTGAATCATCACTAGGATGTTCCCACACGTGATTTTTTTTGAACAAGTTTGCTGATCTTAGGTATCGTGCAACATTTTCAGTGAATCGATTTGAAAATATACGAAGAATGCTTCGTTTTGATGATAAGCGAACACGGCAAGTAAGGCTCACTACTGACAAATTAGCTCCATTTCGTTATGTTTGGTCTTTATTTATAAGAAACTGCACTGACGCATACTTTCCTGGACCTAACAATAGATGAGCAACTTGTAGGTTTTCGTGGAAGGAGTAACTTTATCCAGTACATGCCTAGCAAACCGGCCAAATACGGCTTCAAAATATTTTGGTTGTGCGATAGTGACACAGAGTATGCCAAGGATGCAGATATATATTTAGTACGACAACCAGGTGAACCTTCTCAAAGCAATTTAGCTTCAAATATCGTGAAAAAGTTATCTCGTACAGTTCTGAACTTTGGATTGAACATAACTACTGACCAGTTTTTTACAAATTATGATACTGCGAAATTTGAGTAAACGTACTACAACTGTTGGGGCAATAAGAAAAAATAAACGTGAGATTCCACCTGAAATGCTGAATGTAACAAACAGGACCGTTTATTCAAGCGAATTTTGCTTCGATGGGAATGTAACCTTCGTCAGCTACGTGCCAAAGAAAAGAAGAAAATTAATTCTTATGAGACCATGCATCACGATAAGAGTGTCGATAGTGTAAGTACAAAGGAAAAGCCTGGAAGTATATAAAAAATATAATCCTACTAAAAGTGGTGTGGACAGGATGGACGAAATGGTGGGTACATACACCTGCAAGCGGCAAACTAGGAGATGGCCAATGGTTTCATTTTACAACATTCTAAATGTTGGTGCACTAAATGCGTATATTTTGTACATAAAAAACATCCTAATTATCATTCCAATGTTACACATAAGCGTCGTATTTTCTTCGAGGAACTAATTACTCCACATATGATGAAGCATCAACCTCCTCAGCAAAAAGAAAAAGATGTGGTTTGTGTGGCGAAGAAAAGAAAACCTCTGCAGTGTGTGTGAAATGCTCAATTCAAGTTTCTGGTGTTCATAGTGCCGTTTATTGCGATAAATGCAAGTAACTTGTTTGCTTTTGAAATTTCTATTTTTTAAATTTTTTTTCAAGCAACATGTAACGGCCATCAAAATGTTTGTGAATTACAAGTTTCACACGCATCATATTAGACAGCTCAGCATCCACTGGTATACTAATACATAATAAACATCTTAAAACTCTTTTATACGTTGCTTGCAAAACTTCTATGTAGTCATCGTTCACATTTTATTTGTATAAGTGCCTGTATCTCTATTATCATAATAGTGAATTATATAGTTATAGTCTAAATAATATATCCTTTATATAAATAAAATTCGGTATAAAGGTAAAGAATTAGTAGATACCTGTTTTAGGAAATTCTATTTTGGGTCAAATTGACCCCACATATATAAAGTACGATAAAAAATGCACATGCATCCAAGGGTTAAGCAAGAAATGTTAGCCGCCATACCACAAATGTAACGCAAGAAAGCAAAATTACTATTTCATCGTTTAAAACAAGAGGATTCAACTACATGGGGTCATAAAAGTACATTATACATCAAAAATATTATACTACTTGATCCAATATTATAGATTTAATTTGTGACGTGAGTCTACCGAGGAAACATACACATTCTCAAGGCTGGTAATTGTTTTGTTACTACATTGCGTCGTCAAACACGCTTCAAGAATTGATTGATAACCCACGAACTACATTTTAAATGATAATAGTGAAACACTCAGAAGTACCAAAAGCGAAATTACCACCAGAATTGTTTTCTTCCGGAGAAGAAAGACGATTTCTTCCGGAGACATTTTAGAAGTGTAGGCGAAAAGGAAACATACAATATTGTTGCTGAATGTTCAGCGTACAAACCATGAATAGAAAGTTGAAATCCGTTTACTATAATCCAGCACATCCTGCATCATTTCTATCGCAACTAGGTTGTGGCAAGCCACAGGAAAATCTAAAACTCTAGCAAAAATAAGACTCTGTTTAAACAGACAATCTACCTACACGTTCATCATGTACGTCGACGTTTCCGCAGAGATATTTATCTTGTCAATTATATTGATAAACAGTGGGAATGTGATTTAAATGATTTTCACACACTTGAAAAATATAATAACAACTACCGCTAGATACTACGGTGATTAACGTGTTTAGTCGGTACGGATGGGCTGTACCATTAAAATCAAAAAGTGCAAAGGATATAGTTAATGCATTTTCTAGAACAGAAAACAAATTGTGCAACGTAGTAATCAAGGAACTAAATCTATCAACAAAAGTTTCTCATGGAACATTACGTACATGTTACAATAAAGGATCCAGATATAAATCCAGTATCTCAGAATGATTTAATTAGAAGTATGCTGAAGTATTTTATCAAATATCAAACGTACAACTTTCGAAGTATTGCCTTTGCTTGTAAAAAACATAATGAAAGTCTACATTTCAGTGCTAAAATGACACCTACAGACGTTTCTCAAGGCAATTTACTGGAGGTGTGGAATATCTTATACGACAAAGACATTTCAACCTTAACCCTCGAGTAGTCGCGCCGCGGTCAAAAGCAGCGCAGGGAAATTAATTTCGATCGTGTGTCCATTCTGTTTGTCCGACAGACTTCTCCGTCTAGCTAATCTTCCCCCTCACCTTCCCGAACATTTCTGCTCAATCACTCCGTTATCCGTTGTTTAGTTTAACTACTAGTGATTGTTTAGTGATTGTGCGGTGCTTTCCACCGCGCGCGACTAACCGTGTAATGTTTTTTCTCAGTGTTTCGCTCTGCACGTGACCTTTGCTTTGGAGATGTTTTGAGCTTTATAAACATCAATATTATTTTAATGGACGGAAGAGAGGTCGACAGAGTTAACAAACTGATACCAGATATGAAAAAAGAGAAAATTAAAAAGGAACAGCTTAAAATACGAAGGGAAATGATAGGAATGGACAATTTGGATAAATCAGCCGAGCCGATCTCGTGGAAGCTTTGTCTGAGGAAGATAATAACAAATATATATATATATATATATATATATATATATATATATATATATATATATATATATATATATAAGTGAGTGAACACGAAAGGTGAAGTGAGGAATCTGCGAGCGAAACTGAAGATCTTAAATCCAGAAATGACCAGCGATTCCCCGAATGTAGTCAGAGCAGGAGAGGACGAAATAAACGACGACGAAGTGTAGAAAAGTGTAAATTTGAAGATAACCTAAAATAATTCAATGTAGTGCTGTATAGGTGAAGTTTCAAAATAACCGGACCCTAAAATAATTCAAAGTAAATTTGATTTGATTTAAATTTAGCGCCCTTTTCAGCATCAAGGCTATGTAAGACGTGGACCTACTGCTTAACGAAGGATCCGAACCACATGAGGTCCCACCGGGAATGTAAGCAGGAAGTCCCACGCCAAAGGCGTGTGTGCTAACCGCTTAGCTACGAGTGAGCTCTAATTCAAAGTAAAATGCACTGTGATGCTTTGTGTTAGTGTTATGTTTATATAGTATATTTTAAACTAATTTACTATTGCATTTCTAATTTTAGACGAACCAGAGTTGACAAAAACAAAAGATCGTCATCAGATTTAGAATTTTCAATAAAACCAGTGCGTAGCTATCTATCTAAAGAAATATGTAACGAAAAAAGAACATTTTATTCCAAATGAGAAATAAAAAAGGACATATCTAATTGAGGGGCTTAGTGGAAAAGGGGCGTATCCCACAAAATTTGGAAAATCGAGATATCTACAAATTTGGATACAGAAAACTATCCGGTATATTGAGCAGAAATGTTAGGACTCAACTCCGTATAGTATGGATCCCATAAGCGTCGGACGAAAATTAAGAAAATTTTGTATCAAAAATGTTAGTGGAAAAATGACGTATCCCCTTTCAGCTGCAACTCTTGAGTGGAAAAATGACGCATCCCGCTTCCATCTTTAATATTGTGAGTTTGTGGTGATATAACAGTATCTGTCATTGGCTATCATTCTAGAAATCTGCCAAACGTGACCGCTGATACAAATTGCTGTTGAAAGTAATAATGGCCGCTAAGCAGGACGTTGAAAGTAATTCCAGTCTGGGAAATTCGCCTGTTAAACCACGAAACGAAGACAAATGGAAGGATAATGAATGTAAGCTTAATAGCAACACAGGGAAGATTTACATTGGTCCCATAGGTAAGGAAGTACCGGATAAAATACGAAGTGATGTTAGGTATTGTAAAACTGAGTGGTGTAGATAGGCTATTTGAAGGATATCGATTCTGAAACCAAAGATAATATTTTAATTTTGTTTTACAACATGCAAGATTTCAACACGCAAAATGCCTATCTATTTGGGCTAATGAGGAGGTCAGAATGTGAACGTGTGTACATTAAAGACAGTAAAAATGTGAATGTCTTCGGGTGCGCCAATTCTTTTTATTATATTCTTCGTCTGTCATCTGGAATGAAAGTTAATGTATGCCAAACAAACATTCTGCAATACCCATGGTATCACTGAACGTAGTTTGCGTACCGCTCGTGGTGATTAGAGAACACATACGAAAGTTATACCTGCGAAACCGTTGCTTTCTCCCAAAGAGGACCGTACAGGTAAACATCAACACCGCCGCCATGCTATTTCGGAAGAAAAACTAGATATTGTCAGGAATCACTTTAGGTCGTTTCCAAGATACTGTTCTCACTACAGCAGAGCTGCAAACCCTGAACGCTCATATATACATGCTGTAGTTTCGGTGCATTCTTTACAACAAATGTACGATTTATATGGAGAACAATGTGAACAAAGGAAAGTTGGTCCAGTGAAATTACGTACATATCGATATGTGTTCAATAATGAATTTAACATCACATTTAAAACATCAAGCACCGACACTTGTAAAACTTGTGATTCGATGCTACACATAGAACCTAGACGACCTGAATATCATATACATATTCATAAAGCCGAAGCAATCTACCAATCTTTGAGAAATGCAAATACATTAACAGCAGCACCATAGTTGCTGCTATGGATCTGAATCAAGCACTTCCAACACCGATGATAAGCACGCGAACTGTTTTCTATTTGCGGCAGTTGTGGACATATTGTTTCGGGTTCCATTTCTGTCATGATGATTCTGCTGTTATGTGTGTCTGGTCAGAATCTGTTGCTTCTCGTGATAGTGACGAAATTGCAAGCTGTATTCTTCGAGTGATGATGCGCCTACCAGAGATATTCGCAATAGACGTACTAGTGTACAGTGATTCGTGCGTTGGACAAAATAAATATTCGCTCATTATGGGACTCTGTATTTGTTAAATGTCACCGACCTCCAGACAATAGAACATAGTTTTCAATCTTGGTCATATAGTTCTCCCCTGCGATGCCGATTTCGGTATCATTGAGAGAGCGAAGAGGAAAACAATCTGTGTACACCCCCGCACAAGTCACTCTGATAAAGACAGCGCTTAAAAAGCCATTTCAAGTCATCGAGATGACAACAGGAGTCATGAAGGTTGTATCAGCGTTGCGGTATGTTCTGATATTTAGCAAGAAAACAGAAGATGGGAAAGGCTTCAATATGAGAACAGCGACTGGCATGAAATTTATGAAAGGCAGCCAACTAGTCCAGGTGAAATATACATACTCCACATGTGAGCCTTTAAGTACTCTACGTTTGCAGGGAGGAAGAGGACAACCACGCTCTCTGCAAGATATGATTTTCCTGAAGGAAGACCTGTTCAGAATCCTAAGTATGATAATCTAATGAGCATGTTAAACTACATTCCACCAATCCACCACGAATGTTACAGATCTCTAAAATGCAATAATGGCGACAGGAACTACGTACGGGTAGAGGAGATTCACAGTAGCGATCTCGAGTGTTAGTGTGAAGTGTCTCTTCAGGGACGTGAGTACTTTGCCCTGGGTAATGGTTTATTGTGCAGTATATGTATGATACTCGTTTGGAGTGTTGTGTTTATAGTGTGTACGGTTCTAGCATATTAGGATGCTGCCGTACAAAGAATTTTTTTTCTCTAAAACATGTTATTTTTGTGGCTATACGAACATGGTGAATTTCTTTCTCACTGAGTAGAGTACGTAAACGTTATTTGCAGAAACGAACATGTTCTACTCTGTTATGTTATTCTGTACATTACATACATATTCGCGTATTGGAACTTTCATTTTGATCCGTTAATATAGAAAGCTCGTATTGGTTTGGCAGCCATGATCATGTGCATATCTTATGTTTATTTCTTCTTGAAGATGCATGATGATTTTTTCTGAAACATATCAGACCTTCCTCTAATATATGTGGTTGTAATTATGTACCTTTCTTCCATAGTAAAACTTTTGTCAGTTGCAACGCAAAACCCTCGGTTTCTCGAAAACATTAAAATGTGGGATACGCCCCTTTTCCACTAAGCCCCTCAATTGTATGTTTCTCTAATAGTTATTACTGTAAAACTTATTATAATAATAAAAATGTTATTCCCTCTTAATCAGAAAATATACAAAATTAAAAAAATGTTTAAAACGATATTTGCAACACATTATGTTCGTGCGGTCCTTTTGACCGCGCGCGACTACTCGCGTTACTCTTTCAGCGCGACTTCTCGAGGGTTAAAACAAGATATGAATTAATCTGTTGGTGATACTGTGCGTATAAGTAAGGCAAAACGTATGTTTGGCTAGAACTTATGACATTATTGGCAATGACATAAAAAACCAGTGCAAATTTTTTAACTTCTTAAATAAATCTCGTATAAAAAGATTCTAAGAATTTCTCTTTTCGCAAGCATATATATTCTTAGAAATTCTTAGAATCTTTTTATACGAGATTTATTTAAGAAGTTAAAAAATTTGCACTGTTTCTTTATGGCATTACCAATATATACGAGTGATTCCATTTCAAATCGTTCAGGGTGGTCCACACGACTGCCTCAGATTTAGTTTATTCTTTTTTAAAATTAGAAACTACATACACAATTATTAGACCCATATTTTTTCTTTTTGCTGAAAAAAAAATTTCTTCGATATACAGCCTTCCAAAATGGCTGCCCTCCTCTCGGATTGCTCGAGAAACTTAAAGACATGTCAAATTAAAAGTTCTGTTGTAGAGAAACGAGTGTACTTAGTAAAATAATCGCAATAGCAGGAAGAGTATAAAGTTGTATGTTTCGGTGGAGGACGAAAATTCGTCTATCGGTCCAATAGGAATCGCCCAATTCATTCGCAATGTTGCCAACTTTGGTGAAATTTTTGGTAACTTCAAACATTTTTTTCTGTCCTCACGAGCAATATGAACCATCTGCTTCTAGCATCGAAATGTACTCCATAAGGTCTCTTGAAAATGTAAAGTACTTACGTTTCTGGTTATTACATCCTACGTTATAGCCTTATGAAAAGCTGAAAATTTCATTAAGACGCCATGTTTGGACGCCATTTTGTCAAAAACCCCACCTTTTAAAAATGGATTTTTTTTACATTATTAGAGAAGTACCTAAGTATTTAATATCCGTTAACCGTCATGCGGCTACACCCCCTAAAATTTGCAATTAGTTATTGAAATTTCGATTTTTGTACTTGAAATGTAAATATTTCCTATGGGCATTTAGATCCTATACACAAGGCGGTTTGAAAGGGAGTATAAAAATTTTGAGATATGAATTCTGACATCAAATCCAGTAGAAAAGTTCCTATAAGCATGAGTCAAATTCCGCTTCGTTTTCGAGTTACAGGGTTTCCAACTCGGAACCCAAAATCGGCTCGAACCAACGGAAAATAAAATATATATCTCGTGTTAAATCAGAAACTGTGTGTTAAAGCTTTGATAAAGTTTAGAAAGTTGATTTGTATCAATATGATAATTTTTACGTGCGTTGCAATTCGGTTGGCAGTGTTGCCAACTTGCTAGAACTTTTATTTGTTTTCAAATGACACTACGTGGATTTTATTTGATATTTGGTATTCATTAATGATTGCAAAATCACACGAAGCACTATTTTCCCTTACATCACCACAGTTGTCGAAAACATACATGTATTTCATTAAAAGGTTTAATCTCGTGCGTTATTGATAGTTTGTGTGTTTCGGTGTCGTGAACATCGTCCTTGTGTTCTCTGGAACCATGAAAATTTCACTGGTAGCATGACATTGTAGTGCACTAGTTAAGTGTTTGTGTGAATACCAATGGGGAAGTCCTATTACAGTAAGGACCGTATTAAATGTGTTGATTATGCTAAAAGCCATAAGAGGATTGTGCACATAAAGAATTCTAGACAAAAAGTTTATCTTGCGGTAAAATATATGGATTGCGTACAGCGTGTCTGCCCAAACGTACTATTATGGGAGGATGATTATTTGTGTCCTATACACAAGGTGATTTGAAAGGCAGTATGAAAGGTTTTGAGAGATGAATCCTTCACCGTAGTCTAGGTTTCACCGATAACGGCTGTTTTTAATTGCGACACATTCATGTTTAGCATGTTAACTGTCTGGTTAACGGTTTCCAAATCTACATTCAGAGGAACAAATTCTTTATCTTGCTGGTGCATAATTTCATATTTACACCTTCTTTCGTGGTCACAAATATCTCACACACATTCACGTTGTTCACGGTAAATATTCAAAGCACCCTTTACACAAATAATCATCCTCTCCTAATACTTCGTTTCGGCAGACGCGCTGTACGCAATACATATATTTTACCGCAAGATAAAATTTTAGTCAAGAAAGTAGTAGAAAATGGATCGATCTGGCTCATATGAGGCCAACTTAGGAGCCCCTGGGAAACCGAGCACCTTGAACCGTCGACCCAGGGTCTTTTACGACCTCCATTTTAGGGGTGTATTGGTTCCCTTTTATGAGCACTATTTAGGGGTGAACTCGTTCCCTTTTATGAGCATATTTTTGAACCCCTATTTGAACATAGCAGAAATTACACTGAGACTATGAACACACAGCAGAGCAGATAATACATAAGACTCGTTGTCTTTTATGAGCACTTTTTCAACCCCTATTTTACCATAGCAGAGAATAAGAACACTTAGCAGAGCAGAAAACTACGTAACATAGCAGGGATGTACTCGAACACCCTGAACCGTCCACCCACGGTATTTTACGACCTCCAGGTGTACTCGTTTCAACCCCAATTTGAACATAGCAGAGAATACATAAGACTAGCAGGGATATATTCAACCCTTATTTTAACATAGCAGTTGGCCTATTTTTCCACCCCTATTTGAACATAGTCCATTTTAGGGGTGTACTCGTTCTCTTTTATGAGCATATTTTCCAACCCCTATTCGAACTTAGCAGAGAATACATAAAACTACTCCAACCCTTATTTTAATATAGCTATGACTTATTTTCCAACCCCTATTTTAACATAGCAGAAATTACTTAAGACTACGAAACATAGCAGGGGTGTATTCATTCCCTTTTATGGGCATTTTTTCAACATAGCAGACAATCAACATAGCAAAGGGTACGAACACACAACTATTTAACATAGCAGAGGTATATTCGTTCCACCCCTATTATACATGTTACATAGCAAAGACTACTAAGACAATAATGAGGGTGTACTCGTTACCTTTTGTGACCCTATTTTGTATTCGTTCCACCCCTATTTTAACGTAGCACTGATTTCGTTCCCAACCCCTAATTTAACATAGCGAAAATGACCAAGCATGTCCCCAAACTACTGACCATCGAGAACAGAGGTCAAACTCAAAAACGGAGTCACATTTAGTAATAGGTCATCAAAGACCACATGTCCCAAAAGTGTTGACAATCGAGGTCAAAGGTCAAAATACTTAAAACCTAATAACTCGAAAACGGAGACACATATTGAAGTGCTGTTTCCACATTTAGTAATTGGTCATGAACTACTACATGTTCCAAAAATACCGACTATCGAGGTCAAAGGTCAAAATACTTAAAACCTAATAACTCGAAAACGGAGCCACATATTGAGGTGCTGTTTCCACATTTAGTAATAGGTCATCAAAGACCACATGTCCCAAAAGTGTTGACCATCGAGGTCAAAGGTCAAAAACTGGAAAATGCAGCCACATATTGAGGTGCTGTTTCCACATTTAGTAATTGATCATCAACTACTACAAGTTCCAAAAATACCGACCATTGAGGTCAAAGGTCAAAATACTTAGAACCCAATAACTCGAAAACGGAGCCACATATTGAGGTGCTGTTTCCGACTACTACATGATCAAAAGTACTGACCATCGAGGTCAAAGGTCAAATATTTAAACGCGAATAACTCTTAAACAAGGCCTTGTGACCTATTCGTGTTTTGTACCAAGCAGAGAGAAGTGAAGAATGAATAAATATGTCTGGCTTACTTTGAGAAAGAAAGCAAAGATATGCCATTTTAACTAGCTGAGAATTTCAAAATCATCTTGTACTATTTAAACAAACGAAAGGATAAATTTGAATGACCTATTCAATTTTGTACCAACGAGAAATGCCATTTTATCTAGCTCAGAATTTTATATCATTTTGTACTACTCAAATAAACAAAAACTGAATAAGGATCATTTTAACTAACTCAGACTTTTATACCATTTTTTACTCCTCCAATAAACGAAGGAATAAATTTGTACTAACCAGAAAAAGCGAAGAAGGACCATTTTAACTAACTCAGATCTATACCATTTTGTACTACTTCAATAAACGAAGGAATAGAGTGTTTTGTTTTGTACCAACGAGAGAAAAAGAAGTGAAGAATGAATAAAATTTAGTTGGATTATTTTCTTTTGTACCAACTGGAAGAGAGAAGAAGGGCTACTTTAACTAGCTCATTATGTACTGTTTAAACAAACGAAAATTGACCATTCTAACTAGCTCAGGATTTATGTAACTTTTGAACTACTGAAATGTTCTATTTTTGTATCAATCAGAAAAAAACAAAGAAGGACCATTTTAACAAGTTCATAATTTCTGTAACGAAAGAATAATTTCGATATTCTACTTTTTATACCAACGAGAAAAAATGAACTAGCTGAATATACGAAAGAATAAATTTAAGTGACCTAATCAATTTTGTACCAATGAGAAATGCCATTTTAACTGGCTCAGAATTTTATACCTTTGGCACTATTTAAACAAACGGAGGAATAAATTTGAGTGGTCTAAAAAAGGCGAAGAAGGTCAAATAAACAATGGAGTATTTAGTTTTGTATTACCGAGAAAAACAAAGAAATACCATTTTAACAAACTAAGAATATTGTGCAATTATGTATTATTTCAACAAACAAAGGAATAAATTTATATCAACCAGAAAAAAGCAAAAAAAGACCATTTTAACTAGTTCCGAATTATATATCATATTGTATTATCCAAATAAAAGAAAGAATAAATTTGGATAATCCATTTTATTTTTGTACCAATCAGAAGAAAATCAAAGAAGGGCCATTTTATACCTGATATTGCCATGACTATTAGGAAAGGAATAAATAAATATGGGTGTCTTATTTCCTTTTGTACCAACGAGAACCATTTATAACACGCTTAGATTTTTATGCCTTTTTGTAATACTTGTACCAAACAGAAAAAAGCTACAAAATAAACAACGGAATAAATTTGTAATAACCACAAAAAGCGAAGAAAGACCATTTTAACTAGCTCAGCATGTTATAACTTTTTGTGCTACACATTTGAGTGTTCTACCCAATTTCTTGACCATGTTGTACTATTTAAACAAACAAAGGAATAAATTTGTACTAACCAGACTCAAAATTTTATATCATTTTGTAATACTCAAATGGACGAAGGAATAAATTTGTGTGGCCTATTTAGTTTTGTAGCAAGCAGAAAAAGGAAAGAATTAACAATTTGTACTAATCAAATAAGCGAAGGAATAAATTTGGGAGGCTTAAGCAATGGTCAATTTTTACCCTTTTGTGCTATTAAAATAAAGGAATTTCGGTATTTTTATACCATTTTGTATTACTCTAATAAATTTGGGTGGTCTATTTCATTTTTGTAACAATCAGAAGAAAAGTAAAGATGATACATTTTAACTTACTCAGAATTTTATACCTTTGTGAGGGATTAAAATAAACGAGTGATTCATTTAGTTGTGGTGCTACATTTTGTATATTTTTGTGTCATCCAGATCAGTTTATTTATTTCTTTTAAAGAGAACAATACATTACTCTCACTGACAATTCAGTTGCCAGTAATTCAGTATTTTAGCTCTAACTATTATTTAGATGTGTCAATCCAATGTTTGTAGTCTATTAAATTCTTAATATTACAATACTACAAATTTACCCATTTATCAAATAATATAGTTAACAGTTCAATTCCCCGTAATCCTTTGTAATTTCTCAACTTACATCAAAGTATTTAGCCCTAATATGTTCTTCTATTCTTACACGATCAAATGCATATGCTACTGTGTCTCAGTTTTCATTTACAGAATTAAATAATTGTTTATCTTTCTCTAAAACATTTCTACTTTTTCTTTGATATAACAATCACACTCTGTAATGTATTCATATACCAGATTAAATATTTTCTCCAAAGTATAAGTGTTCTTAATATTACAACCTTTACAATGCTTCTTTAAATAGAGGTTATAGATTTTCTCTCTCATTTCAAGTTTAATTAATATCGTCCCACACCTTTTGTAATAATTCGTAATAATACTGCAGCAAACAGTTGTGATCTTTTTCATTTTCATTATGTTCAGAACATGCTTCACATAATAATACTGAATTTGGTGTGTACTCATTAAATAATTGTATAACACATGTATCACTAATACTTTCACAAGTACACTCGCACTCATTAGTTTCCACTTCAAAACAGTTAATATTTCAAACACTGTCATCATCACTTTCCGGGAGTATTTCATCATTATATCTATTATAGCGTCTAAAATAATACACTTCTTCTATTTCTTGTGATGCATATATATGATTCTTACTTTATCACGTAATTCATCTGGCAAATCGGGGTCAGACGGGTGTATTAACAGTATAGGTTTTTCGTTTTCGCGCTGAATTTCTTTTTGTCTAGGTGAAACATAAACAATCTCCATGCTAGTCATTTTTGTCCTCTTCAGCAAAAACAAATCAAATAAATAGTTTTTTCAAGTGTGATACATCTATATATATATATATATATATACAATAAAAGCATTCTATGCATTCTCCGTCTTATATTACAATCAAATAATATTTTATTCGCATTCTCTGTTTAATAATATGTTTGAAGGCAATACAAAATAAATCTCTCCCAAGAAACAATTCGTTAATATAACATCCTATTATTTTCCAAATATACTCCATAAACTTATATTCCATTATAATAAAATACATAAATGCAAAAATATATATTTGTCTTTTAGGACTTAACAAGTTTCATATAATTTACCTTAGACGAGAAAAGAAAGTTTAAAAAATAATTCCATTTAGCAAATATAATTGAATCGTCGAGCAATAGGCAGTACCTTAGGACCCTCAATATAGCAATAGAAATGTTAGGTAACGCATTCGTAACGTTCCTTTTTTATTTTAGTTAAAGTGCATTTATATTGAGAAGCTTAAATATCTGCAGCAACCTTTATAGATGATGTGCAACATGGAACTTTCAAAACTTTTCTTTTCCTTGGTGAGCTGATTTTTACCTTGATAT
This sequence comes from Thermobia domestica, assembly GCF_964235325.1. NCBI lineage: Eukaryota > Metazoa > Arthropoda > Insecta > Zygentoma > Lepismatidae > Thermobia > Thermobia domestica. The sequence goes on along the minus strand of NC_137460.1, from coordinate 298,955,180 downwards.
GATCTCTTCTTCGTCTAGTTTTCCTTCTGATGTGATCCAAAATGGCCAAGTATGCTGTTTCTTCTTTCTTTATTAATTGCCATGATTTGTCGTCATTCATCAGTTTTCTTTTAGAACGCTAATTGCTATGTAGTCTGTTCTACACAATTAAGTTATAATTGAATTATGACGCAACACTGGTTTGTTAAATCTCACGTTCAAATATTTTATGAGCCTTACTTAGTGACGGGAAAGGCAATTTAAAATTTATTTAGCAATGCTACTTTAAAGTGGCCCTTTCCCTGGATGACACAAAAATATACAAAATGTAGCACCACAACTATTTTAATCCCTCACAAAGGTATAAAATTCTGAGCTAGTTAAAATATATCATCTTTACTTTTCTTCTGATTGTCACAAAAAAAAATAAAAAAAAAAAAAAAAAAAAAAAAAAAAAAAAAAAAAAAAAAAAAAAAAAAAAAAAAAAAAAAAAAAAAAAAAAAAAAAAAAAAAAAATGGTACAAAACTAAAAGGGGCTTTTTCTGCTTGCTATAAAACTGAATAGGTCACACAAATTTATTCCTTCGTTTATTTGATTAGTACGAAAGGATATAAAATTATCCTTCTTCGTTCCTTCGTTTGTTTGAGTAGCAGAATATGGTGTTTCTTTGTTTTTCTCTGGTTGATACAGAAAGTAGAATATCAAAATTTATTCCTTCGTTTATTTGAGTAGCACGAGATGTACATAAAATAAACCTCCACTTTTTAATTGCTGATACAAAAGTAAAGAAGCAAACAAAATTTATTCATTCTTCATTTTTTCTACTTGGTACAAAATTAAATAGGTCACACAAATTTAACCCTTCGTTTATTCTAGTACTACAAAATGATATAAAATTTTGAGTCTCGTTAGTACAAATTTATTCCTTTGTTTGTTTAAATAGTACAACATTGTCAAGAAATTCTGAGCTAGTTAAAAAGGCATTTCTCGTTGGTACAAAATTGGGTAGACCACTTAAATGTGTAGCACAAAAAGTTATAACATGCTGAGCTAGTTAAAATGGTCTTTCTTCGCTTTTTTGGTTAACATAAAAATTATTAGGTAGTTAATTGGTATTTCCTTGCTTTTTTCGGTTTGGTACAAATTTTACAAAAAGGTATAAAATTCTAAGCCAGTTAGAATGATTCTTCTTGGCTTTTTTCTCGTTGGTACAAAAGGAAATAGAACACCCCAATAAATTTATTATTTTTAAATGGCACAAAAAGTATAGAATGCTGATCCTTCTTCGCTTTTCTGGTCAGTACAGATTTATACCTTTGGTTACTTGATTAGTACAAAAAGTGTTAATTTTTTCCTTTTTTCTGCTTGGTACAAAACTAAATAATCCATCCAAATTTGAATATTACAAAATGATATAAAATTCTGAGTCCATGTTCGCTTTCTCAAATTTATACCTTCGTTTGCTTAAATAGTAAAACATGTTCTGGAAATGATATTTCTCGTTGGTACACAATTCAATAGGCCACTCAAATGTGTTGCTTCAAGTAGCTCAAATGGTAGATCAAGCTGAGCCAGTTAAAATGGTCTTTCTTCGCTTTTTGTGGTTATTACAAATTTATTCCTTTGTTTATTTGTGTAGCTTTTTTCTGTTTGGTACAAATGTTACAAAAGGCATAAAAATCTAAACCTGTTATAAATGGTTCTCATTGGTACAAAAGGAATTAAGACACCCACATTTATTTATTCCTCTCCTTAAATGGCAAAAAAGGTATAAAATGGTTCTTCTTTGCTTTTCTTCGAATGAGTACAAAAACGTAGACTACTCAAGTTTTCCTGAGTCTTTTTAATGGTACAAAAAGTATAAAATGTTAACCTAGTTAAAATGGCCCTTCTGATTGGTACAAAAATAAAATAGACCACTGAAATTTGTTCCCTCTATATTTGAATAGCACAAAGAGGTATAAAGTGCTGAGTAAGTTAAAAGAGCCTTCTTCACCTTTCTGGTAAGTAAAACTTTATTCCTTCTTTTAATTGAATAATACAAAAGCTATAATGGCCCTTCACTTTTTCCAGTTTGTGCATAAGGAAATAGTTAACTCAAATTTTATTCATCCTGCACTTTCTTCTTGTTTGTACAAAACTAAATACTCCATCCAAATTCATTTCTTCGTTTATTGGAGTAGTACAAAATGATATAAAATTCTGAGTTTGTTAAAATGGTCCTCCTTTGCTTTTTTCTTTTTGCTACAAAATTGACTAGCTCACTCAAAAAATTATCCTATCTGGTTTAAATAGTACAAAATGGTATATAACTTCTGAGCCAGATAAATGGTCTTGTTTCGCTTTTTCTGGTTAGTACAAATTTATTCCTCTGTTTATATAAATAGTGCAAAATACTGAGCTAGCTAAAATGGACGTTCATTTTTTCGTGGGTATAAAACGTAGAACACCTAAATTTATTCTTATTATTAGTGGAATATTACAAAATAGTATAAAAGTCTAAGTTAGCTAAAATTGTACTTCTTCGCTTTTTCTGGTTAATACATATTTATTCTTTTTTATTTGAGTAGTACAAAATGATACAAATGTTTGATACAGAAGTAAATAGGACACCCAAATTTATTCGTTGTTCACTTTCTTATGCTTGATAAAAACTGAAAACGTCATACAAATTTATTCGCCACTCCGTTTAAAAGTTATTTACGTTTAAATGTTTTAGTTTTGACCTCGATGGTAAGTACTTTTGGGACTTGCAGTAGTTGATGACCAATTACTAAATGTGGAAACACCACCTCAATATGTGGATCCGTTTCGAGGTATTAGGTTTTAAGTATTTTGACCTTTGACCTCGCTGGTCATTATTTTTGGAACTTGTAGTAGTTGATGATCAATTACTAAATGTGGAAACACCACCTCAATATGTGGCTCTGTTTTCGAGTTATTAGGTTTTACGTATTTTGACCTTTGACCTCGATGGCCACTAATTTTAGGACATGTAGTACCTGATGATCTTTTACCAAATGTGGAAAGAGCATCTCAATACTTAGCTCCGTTTACGAACTATTAGGTTTTAAGTATTTTGACCTTTGACCTCGATGGTCAGTATTTTTGGAACATGTAGTTGCTGGTGACAAATTACTAAATGTGGAAACACCACGTCAATATGTTGCTTCGTTTACGAGTGATTGGGTTTTAAGTGTATCCCACATAAGCTATAAGACCCAGGTAAAAATAGAAATGGTATTCGTATTCAGCATGTCCGAAAACCCCCATATGCCGAGTTTCATCCCAATTGGTTAAAATTGTCATGGAAAGGGCGTATCCCACATAAACTGTAAGACCCAGGTAAAAATAGATATGATATTCGTGATCAGCATGTCCGAAAAGCCCCATATGCCGAGTTTAATCCAAATCGGTTAAAATTGTCATAGAAAGGGTGTATCCCACATAAACTATAAGACCCAGGTAAAAAGAATTCTTTGCTATGCTTGAACGAGTACACCCCCTTTGCTATGTAATCTGCTATGTCCGTAGCCTCTGTGGGAAATAGGGGTGTCCACAATAGGGGTTAAAAGGGGAACAAGTACATCCCCATTATTCTCTAGTTTTTTGCGGTGTTCGAATAGGGGTTGGAAACGAAGCTCATAAAAGAGAATGAGTCCACCCCTAAAATGGGCTCATAAAAGGGAACGAAGTGTTATATAATTTCTGCTATGTTAAAATAGGGGTTGGAAAATGAGCCATACTCTTTTACTAGTTCTGCTAAGAGAACGAGTACACCCCTTAAAAAGTGCTCATAAAAGAGAATGAATACACCCTTAAACGAATACATCTCTGCTATGTTCAATTAGGGGTGGAATGAATTTGCTATGTTCATAGTCTTTTGTTAAGTGTGGAAAAAGTGATCATCAAAAAGAATGAATACACCCCTTAAAATGACTATTTGTAGACCGTGGGTGGACGGTTCAGTAATCTTTGCTATAATGTGCTCATTGTCTATGTTAAAATAGGGGTTGGAACGAGTACACCCTGCTATGTTACATAGTCTTATATATTATCTGCTATGGTAAAAATAGGGGTTGGAAAATAAGTTCATAAAAGAGAACAAGTACACCCCTTTAAAAGTGTTCATAAAAGAATATCTGCTCTACTATGTGTTTGTAGTCTCCATGTATTCTCAGCTATGGTAAAATAAGAGGTGGAAAAAGTACGTAGTCTTATATATTATCTGCTATGTTAAATAGTTGTATGTTCGTACCCCCTTTGCTATGTTACATAGGTATACATTGTCCGCTATGTTTATAGTTAAAATAGGGGTTGAAAAAGGGAACGAATACACCCCTGCTATGTTTCTTAGTCTTATGTATTATCTGCTATGGGGTGGAAAAAGTGGTCATAAAAGCGAACGAATGCACCCCTAAAAATGCTCATAAAAGGGAATGAGTCTTATGTATTATCTGCTATGTTAAAATGGGGCTCGGAAAATAAGCCATACTCTTGTATTAGCTCTGCTATGTTACATAGTCTTATGCTAAGGGGTAAAAAACGAATACACCTCTGCTATGTTACGCAGTCTTATGTTCTGCTATGTGTTCGTAGTCTTATGTAATTTCTGCTATGTTCAAATACGGGTTGAAAAAGTGATCATAAAAAAGAACGAGTCCACCCCTAAAAAGTGCTCATAAAATGGAACGAGTCTTATGTATTATCTGCTCTGCTGTGTGTTCATAGTCTCTGTAATTTCTGCTATGTTCAAATAGGGGTTGAAAAATATGCTCATAAAAGGGAACGAGTTCACCCCTAAAAAGTGCTCATAAAGGAGAACGAGTACACCCCCTAAAAAGTGCTCATAAAAGGGAACAAATACACCCCTAAAATGGAGGTCGTAAAAGACCGTGGGTCGACGGTTCAAGGTGCTCGATTTCCCAGGGGCTCCCGAGTTGGCCTCATATGAGCCAGATCGATCCATTTTCTACTACTCAAGAATACTTTCTGTGCACAATTATCTTATGCCTTTTAAAATCATCAACACATTTAATACGGTCCTTACTGTAATAGGGCTTCTCCATTGTTATTAACACAAACACTGTAACTAGTGCACTACAATATTATGTTACCAGTGAAAAAAATATAATAGTTCCAGAGAACACTAAGACGATGTTCACGACACTGAATCACGTAATAAACTGTTTCGTGGTTGCAGCAAAACTTCTTGAACAAGTTCGAACTTGATGCGTGGAGTTACGAGAGGTTTTGCAATAATAAAAGATAAATGTTTTTCTTCTTATTCTTCTTCTTCTTATTATTATTACAAGTCACACTGACGTAGTTTTTATTCGACATTTTGGTTTTACTAAAGATGGCAAACATCAAGTGAAATTCACACTTAATGTTGCAAACTATCAATAACGCACGAGATAAACCTTTTAATAAAATACATGTAAGTTTTCGACAACTGTGGTGATGTGGGAAAAAATGTACTTCATGTGATGTTTGCAATCATCAATGAATACCAAATATCAAATAAAATCCACGTAGTGTCATTTGGAAACAAAGTTCTACCAGATTGGCAACACTGCCAACCGAATTGCAACGCATGTAAAAATTATCATATTGATACAAATCAACTTTCTGAACTTTATCGAAGCTTTAACAAATAGTTTCTGATTTAACACGAAATATATATTTTATTTTCCATTGTCTCGAGCCGATTTTGGGTCCCGAGTTGGAAACCCTGTAACTCGAAAACGAAGCGGAATTCGACTCATGTTTATAGGAACTTTTCTACTGGATTTGATGTCAGGATTCATCTCTCAAAATTTTCATACTCCCTTTCAAATCGCCTTGTGTATAGAATCTAAATGCCCATAGGAAATATTTACATTTCAAGTAGAAAAATCGAAATTTCAATAACTAATTGCAAATTTTAAGGGGTGTAGCCGCATGAAGGGTTAACGAATATTAAATACTTAGGTACTTCTCCAATACATCTAAAAAGTTCAATTTTTAAAAGGTGGGGTTTTTGATAAAATGGCGTCCAAACATGGCGTCGTAATGAAAATTTCAGCTTTTCATTATGCTATAACGTGGGATGTAATAACCAGGAACGTAAGTCCTTTACAATTTCAAGAGATCTTATGGAGTAGATTTCGATGCTAGAATCAGATGGTTGATATTGCTCGCGAGGACAGAAAAAAATGTTTGAAGTTACCAAAAATTTCACCAAAGTTGGCAACATTGCAAGTGAATTGGGCAATTCCTATTGGACCAATAGACGAATTTTGGCCCTTCAACAAAACATACAACTTATACTCTTCCTGCTATTGCGATTATGTTACTAAGTACACTCGTTTCTCTACAACAGAACTTTTAATTTGACATGTTTTTCAGTTTCTCGAGCAATCCGAGAGGAGGGCAGCCATTTTGGAAGGCTGTATATCGAAGGAAAAATTTTTTTCAGCAAAAAGAAAAAATATAGGTCTAATAATATTGCATGTAGACCCCATATAAAAAAATAAATGAAATCTGAGACTATGATGGGGACCAATTGTTGTTTGCCTGAACTATTTGAAATGGAATCGGTCATATACAATATGGCGCTAAATTCGTTGTACAAAAGCAGAGGAGTGATTCCTGAGAGTAAAATACAAAAAAGTTGCAATAAACATAGGGCGAAAACCCCATCGTTTACGTGTTATAGGCTGCCGAAATCATGAAAAAATGAATTTTAAAGGTTCATAGCTTTAAAGCTATGGGACCTATTGCAGTGGGTCAAGACTTCACTTAGAAACTAGTATGCGCCCTATCCAAAAATGCATGTTTCAGAATCCTGAGGTGCTTCCACAAGAATCTTTATAGAGGGAGTTTGACTACGGTTCTATGATATAAAGTACTCTCCAACTACCTCCATGTAGTAAACTATGAGGTTTCTGCCCTATGTTTATTGGAACTTTTTTGTTTGTTTTACTCTCAGGAATCACTCCTCTGCTTTTATACACGAACTTAGCGCCATACTATATATATATATATATATATATATATATATATATATATATATATATATATATACAGTGAAACCTGTCTTCAGCGGAATCGAGCGGGGCTCGCAAAAATTTCCGTTAAAGACAGGTTTCCGCTTAATGGAGATAGACCTTTCCGTTAAAAAAATATATATATGCTTATAACGTACATAATGAGAAAATATATTGATGTACGCAACTTGTTCAATTACAGTACTTTTTCCTTCTACGGATTAATAGCCAAAAAAACTTAAAATAAACACAAAATATGCTGTGCACACTTTCCTTTTTTTCCCAATAGTCAAGCAGGATTCTTTGCATACATTGCTATTACTTGGCTGCAGTATACTTCAGGACACAAAAAGCTTTCTCTGGAATTTTGAAAGTCCTCTGAACTCTTTCCTCCTTGTTTTCACGACACGTGATGGAGATATATAACTTCTGCTTTACCTCAATTCCTTTTTTCCAGAACTTAGTTTTGTCAGTTTTCTTCTCATTTTTGTTGGCTGTCGCTAGTTGCTACACAAGCGGAACAGAAGTACGCCTACAAAGAAGACTGACAGCTGACATGCTACGTAGAACTAGCGAAAAATTGTGGGAGCTGAATATGAGTAGTGATTGACGAAGGTCAACACTGCACATAAAGATTTAACAAAAGAACGAAGTATTTATCGCAGACAGTATATGTTTACCCTCTCACAGGATGTTTAAAAATTTTCTAAACGATGTAGTCTGAAACTCAGAATTTTCCGTTAAAGGTTTATTTTTCTTTCCGTTGTCCGCATAACACAGTTTCCGCTTAATGAAGCGACTTTTACATGTCTTTTACTCCAAAATCCATGGGACCATGAAATATTTCCCTTTAAGACAGTTTTCCGTTTAATAAAGGGTCCGTTGAAGGCAGGTTTTACTGTATACATATACCGGGTGAGGCATTAAAAACTGTTTTTTTTGAATATCTGGAAAACTACAAATCGGATTTTGAAAAAGTTGTATTAAAAGTTGTTCGCCTTGAAGGGGGACATTCAATGATACCACACTCGACCTCCTGCCCCCGCCCCCTGGGGCGGGAGGGGGGCACCTTTGAAATCTTAAATAGGAAACCCCGTTTTTTATTCCATATTCTGATTCTCCGTGAAAAAATACGTAACTTTTGTATTGAACATTTTTTTCCTTGCGTGATAGATGGCGCTGCAATCGACAAAAATCAAACCGGCTTACAAACATTTGAAAAATGAGGCATTTAAAACTGTTTTTTTTTTATATATATCTGCAAAACTACAAATCGGATTTTGAAAAAGTTGTGGTAAAAGTTGTTCGCCTCGAAGGGGGACATTCAATGATACCACACTCGACACCCCGCCCCACCTCCCTGGGGCGGGAGGGGGGCAACTTTGAAATCTTAAATAGGAACCCCCATTTTTTATTCCACATTCTAATTCCCCGTGAAAAAATACGTAACTTTTGTATTGAACATTTTTTTGTTGCGTGATAGATGGCGCTGTAATCGACAAAAATCAAAACGGCTTACAAACTGAAAAATAAGGCATTTAAAATTGTTTTTGAGAATATCTGGAAAACTAAAAATCGGATTTTGAAAAAGTTGTAATAAAAGTTGTTCGTCTCGAAGGGGGACATTCAATGATATCACGCTCGACCTCCTGCCCCCACCCCCCAGGGAAGGGAGGGGGTCAACTTTGAAATCTTAAATAGGAAACACAATTTTTTATTGCATATTCTGATTCTCGGTGAAAGAATACGTATCTTTTGTATTTAACATTTTTTTCGTTGCGTGATAGATGGCGCTGTAATCGACAAAAATCTAAATTGCTTACTCTGGCATCAGAAAACAGAGGAGGAGACCGTAAGTCCCATATGTTTGAAGCCAAGAAGAAAACTGTTAAAACATTCATTGAAAGACCAGGCCCGTATTTAGGTAAGTGCTATTCTATGCTCGAGCACAGGGTGGCAGAATTTATTGGGCGGAAAATTTTGGAATTTTTCTAAAATTCACAATAATGTAATATTTAAAACTAGCAATCTGCAGAGTCCCGCACAAGGGCGAGAAAATATGTTAAAAAACTCATCCTCTCCCACTCCCATGCCAAGTGGTGAGGATGAACTTAAACATCATGAAAAATGATACCGTTAAACTCATCGACCTCAAAAAACTATGAATTCAACAATAATATCTGTCGTTTTCGATTACTTTTAAAACCTTGCCCCCTTCCTTGGGAGTGCAATATGACTTTGAAGTTGAAATATATTAAAGCTATCGTTATACATCTCAGTGACCCCCCTCCAAAAAAAAACTGAATTCAACTCTAATAATATTGGTCGTTTTTGAGGGGGCGGCAAAATTGTGCGGGGAGGCGGCAAAAGGGCACATAGGCGCACAATATTATAAATACGGGCCTGTGAATTCCTGTACAGAAACATTATTGCAGACGAGAAAATGGAAAGAAGCATTACCTGCCAAATTATTTGTCTGTAGCAAAACTTCACCAGCTGTACAATAATGATGTGGAAAACGATCTTTGGGTTCCATATTCTTATTTGTAACTGAATATAAGTTTCGGAAGTCCTGCTGTTAATAAATGTTCGAAATGTGTGCAGTTTGCGTTGAGACTTCAATCAGGGGATATCTCTTGTGAAACTGAATTTTTGATACATAAGAGAAAGGTGAAACCTTTCATTCCTTATTGAAAAGTAGAAACAATGATGTAATCACTTTATTATTGGACTCGCAAAAGAATCATGTTCTTCCTCGAGTTCCAGATCAAGCCGCCTATTACAGCGGCACAATTTTAGTTGTTTAATTTTACGATTTACGAAGGAACGTCAACGCATGGGCAAACAAAGAACAAATTGTTTATACAGTATATTATTGGACAGAAGCACACATAGCCAAAGGATCATCGGAAATTGCATCAGTAGTGTTTCATCGTCTGCAAAACATGCCATGTGAAGGCGTATCAGAAATTCGACACTTTGTAGATGGATATACAGGGCAGAATAAGAACGCTGCTATGATTTGCATCTTGTTCCATTCGGTGAATGAATGCACTATATCTAACTTCAAGGAGATTCATTTAATATTTTCCATTCCAGGACACTCCTATCTTGCTTCTCATCGTGTTTTATTATGGGGTTGAGCTTGAGCTTAAGGGTCGTGATACAATGATACAGCCTAAAGGATATGCTAAAGTGTTCCGTAATCATAAACAGTAATCGAGATGTTTGACGAAAGTGCCTCGTACAACTGGAACTAAGTATTGTAAGAAAATATGAAGAATCCAAATGAATGGCATTTCAAATTCCACAACTGTTAAAATAAAAGTTATGTTCTTGCAACAGTACCAACGTCACCCATTGCAGTAAGGAAGGGATCAACATCCCTAAAACGCTGATGCTAATATGACTCTAAAAAATATTTAAGAAGAGTATGGGCAACACAAATATCGCACTGCAATTGATTCGATACTAATTAAAAAGGAAGAGGTAGAGAACGTCCGGAAACTTTTCACGCCTCATTTTGGATAAAATTGGTTAAGTAATCCAGACCTGTACTTTTATTCTGCTTTTATAGGCAGGCAGAAGTTTGAAGTTGGTTCAGATAATGATATTCAATATCACCTCATGGACGATGTCTGTGATGTAAACTTTCCAACAACACGAAGTAATTTAATTATTTCTTTTGCCATTTCTTCATTTCTAGTATTTTAGTACTTTAATCAATATTTTTCGTTGAGATATTAATAATTTGAATACTACTGATATTTCAGGATTAGTATAACATCAACATGATTGCAATTTGCCATTTGTAACCTTTTTTAAATATTAGTAGGTGGCAATATAATTAAATTGTATGTAATAAAATTCGAAATAAGCTAAATAAATATACTTTTCAATAAAAGTTGTGATTGGGAAATTTGTATTTTTGAAATAAACTTTAATTGGCAAAATAAATATATTATTTGTAATAAATTTTAATTGCCAAATGTATATCACGTAAAAGCAACTTAATTTGCAAAAAATAAAGTCTGCCTTCAATAATAATGAAACAAAATTTCACTTCTCCAAAAAGTAAGGTTTCGAAACGTCCCTTCTCGTAATTTTAGTTTCAAAGCGTCTCTTGTCCAAAATATTTTCATTAATAGTATGCAACTAATTAGACTAATAACGTCAATTAGCTTCAGAACGCACTCCAAGCAACATAAACATTCCAGACATAAAATATTTCAACATTCCGATTGGTCTCTGAAGCACTGACCGTTTTTTTTTTGTTTTAAAAGAGACGTTTTGGAAATACACTCGATAATTCATTCATACACAAACCAATGAATGTTTCCAACTGCCGTCCATTTCACCTACATCGCTGACAGAAATTACACCAACACTGTGAACAAAGTAATGAATTATATTCTGAGGAATCAAACGTTAAGGTTGTAATCCAGCAGTTTCTCATTACTGATTTAGAATACCTGCCCTTCCAACCTCCTGAGAGGGCGTTGGGGGTATCAACTATGGTGACATTTAATAGCAAAGAAATCAAAACTATCTACTTTTATTTTCCTAATCTGATGCGTATTTCTTGAGATATTTTTTCTCAACTGTTAGTAACCCATTTTGAGTGTTATCGATTACAGTGCCACCTATCACACAACGAAAAAAGTGTTAAATACAAAAGTTACGTAATTTTTCACGGAAAATCAGAATTTGTAATAAAAATGCAAGATCCCGTTTAAGATTTCAGAGGTGACTACCCTCCTGCTACAGGGGGGTGGGGCAGGAGGTCGAGTGTAGTATCAATGGATGTCCCCCTTCGAGGCGAACAACTTTTATTACGACTTTTTTAAAATCCGATTTGTAGTTTTCCAGATATTAAAAAAACATTTTTAAATGCCTCATTTTTCAAATTTTTGTAAGCCATTTTGAGTTTTGTCGATTACACCGCCACCTATTACGCAAGGAAAAAATGTTGAATCAAAAATTACGTATTTTTTCACGGAGAATCAAAATATGGAATAAAAAAATAGGGGTTCCCATTTAAGATTTCAAAGTTGCCCCTCTCTCGCCCCAGGGGGGTGGGGCAGAGGGTCGAGTATGGAAGTATTGGACGTCCCCCTTCGAGGCGAAAAACTTTTATTACAACTTTTTCAAAATCCGATTTGTAGTTTTCCAGATATTAAAAAAAATTTATATGCCTCACCCGGTATATACATATATACAGAGGCTGTTCAGTCTACATCTGGCCAATTTCGACTTACCTAAAAATTTAGAAGAATCCATGGTGCCAGGTCTGTAAGTGCACGATGTGTTTCCCTTGGTTCCTAACAAGCGTAATCTCCCTGTAGAATGGGAGGGACGATCGTGAGGTATGTGAAAATTAGTAATTAAACGTGCTTTGGTCACTATTTGTTATAACCATTATAGCAGAATTTCTTTTGCCTTATTAACTGACATATATAGTTAAATGAAGAGTTCCAGTTAAGCTTCTTGGGGCCGTTCATCTTGATGAACTTGAAATTGTCAATCCCTTTAACAGATAATGTTTAACTGATCCGCATGCAGGGTACATTTTTGTAAATAGTAAAGCTGATGTATTGTGTACAACAGTAGTACTAAATGGTTTGCAAAATGAATTACATGACTAATCTCACGCACAAATGTTATGACCTTTATACCTTGTCCTTGCCTGTATTTTCGATCCCACCCCTTATTCTACTGCAACGTAGCTGGAGATACGTATCGGTGTGACCGGACCTCGAGGAACGACTTATTAACAACGTACTGTTTGAAGGCAGATTAGGGGCATGACACATTGCCACGGATTATCAACATGGATCCTGTGAATCATACATTTGGAAGTCATGAAACACCGACATGACAAATCTTTATTCGTGCACATTATGTTCGGGTGGAAAAAATGAATTTAGACCAAACACAAACCAATATAAGGGATAGCGCAGGTGATCATATGCCCTTTATCGTTGGAACTATATGTCTCAAAAAGGTTGAGCGCATTCTTCAATGCTGTTTCGAGGCAAAAATTTTCTAAGTCCAACTTGGGGTATCTTCGGAAAAAAGTAAACCAGGTTCGAACCTCGAAGCCAACCTTTGCAATCGGGAAAACGTTTACAGATGTGTTTTTCTTCTTTTAAATATAATAAGACTTGTTATCAATTATATAAAAAAGCAACATTGATTGAAATACTTAATGATACAATATTTCGAAATTTTGTATTAATATCAGCACATGTTTGTCATTCTGCTCTCCATACTTAATGGAACATTTCGATACGTAAACGAATCTTTCCGTATGTAAAAGAATGCTGAAAATGAAGACATACAACATAAATCTCGCCTGAGTACTTAAAAAAAAGTCAAAGTAGAACAAAAACAGCGTTTGCAGTGGATATGAATGTCATAATTTTCTTAAATGCCGCTATATATCGCTAGAAGTATTTACCGAAGAGCGCTTGTGTTAGCTCAGTGGTGCGGGTGGGTATAGTCGAGCGGTCTGAGGCGTTAGGCTGATGATCATGAGGTGAAGCGCATTGGGGGTTCGAGTCCCTCTGTAGTAGCAAGGGTGGAATATTAACTGTCCTCGATGTTTCTGTGTTCGTGTCCCTGTCGTGTCTAGTAGTCCTGAAAAGTGGTTGAAGTAGAAAATAAATCAGAAAGTTTTTTTGAAAAAAAAAGTGGTAAGCCGTTGGATTTCAAATCGTAAGGTTGTGAGTTCGATTTGCATCTGGGTCAGTACTTTTTATGAAATTCTATTTTCCGCAATGCATGAAAAATTATATAAAATAATTAGATTAAAATACGTCAGTTGTGTATATATAACATATAATCATTGCAAAACATAGTGATTATGTTTAAAATATAACAGGTGTTCACAGTACGTTGGTATTCTATATGTGAATGTTAAATACAAATTAAGAAAATAATATCATGGCAATAAATAAATTATGTAGTGTATTTATTTGCAGCTATTTGTCATATAGAGGTTACTTCTCAACATTGGTATTACAACATGTCATTGATGTTCTTGAAAAAATATCCGCGGCATAAAAAGAAAGTATAAACAGAGAATCCAAAGTCGGAACGCTCGCAAGAAATTCATGAATCCCAAAGGTTACGTGAGCAGACTGGAATTGTCCTTATGAAGCATGCCACAGCAGAAGGTCTTTACATAGAAGTTATCACTCGCGTATCACTCATTATAACACATATCCTTAGGGGGAAGTAAGGGTCCGAATTTTTTCAAAAAAAAAAAATGAGTATCTTACAAGCTGTTCAACTTAGAGAACTGAAATTCAGTATATAACTCTTTATTAAAAATAAACAGAACGTGTCCTGGCATTTTTAAAAATGTGTTTTATGAGCGGGTGGGAGGATTTTCTATATACTGGAAATTTGTAGTGGGTTGATTTGTGAAAATAATTAAAAACGATTGATATTATTCGAGAAGGAAATTGAGGAAAAGGAATGAAAACTACAGTTCTTCGCATTTTCTACCCACTGTTTTCTATTATAATAAGTGCTAAAGCTTGTATTTAGTATATGGATCGTTCAGAGCATAAGGCAATCAAGCTATAAAGTTATGAAAAAATGGACATAAAATTTGTATTCTAAGCTTAATTACATGGACATTTTAAATTAGTACGACATGCTTAATTATATGGAAAATTACTTTTTTTAACGTTGGTCTATTTTATTTTGATTTGATACTTTCAAATTCCATCCTGTTTTCTACTGAAATGTATCTGTAAGCCAAGAAAGAAATAATTATATGTGATAAATTTAAATTCATCTTAATTTGGAAGATGAGAAACACTTTACGATTGCATATCGTAAAGGGCAGATCCACCGTAACAAAGCGGTGCTTGAGCGATTGACGGTAGGAATTCAAACTCCGATAAGTGAAAATTTCACAGAATTGTTTTATTTCAAGTGTAACCTCTTTAGTCAATGGAGAGAGGGACGTGGATCATGGGTCAGAGTAGACGACGATGTGTTTTGGTGGGTCAGAGTTGGTCACAATGGTTCAGACTGGTTCATAGTTGGTGGTGGGTCCATTCTGTATTCTACCATTAATTTCATAATTCACAATCACCCTGTCATTTAGCTTAAAGACACAATCGTGGAACGTAGAAATTAATATTAGTGATGTAATAAACCCATAATGGGGTACTTCTTGTTTTACCTTGGTGCATTATACTTTTGCAATGGCAAGACAAGTGTTTACCTCTTCTGGGTAGTTTCACATTTTTAGAGGTGATCACGGAGTTTTCAATGAAGGATTTATTACCATCTTAAACGCTCGCTATTTTGCACAAGTTAGCATAAAGACTCGAGACTTACCATTTTTTTAAAGTTTTAGCACTACTTTTAAATGACATACTACCTGATTCCCCTTGCCATTTTAAAATTTTGAGAACCTCCGGGGAACTTTGGGGCAAATCTTTTCCCTCGAAACGGGATACCTTTGAAATTATAAAATCAGAGGTGTAGCCAAGGGGAGCCTATCGGGGCCAGGCCCCCTTAAGTGACCAGCTTTTAAAACTTCATAGTAAAATTATCTCGCTTCATTCATTTAAAAGTAACTAAGTTTATTGACAATTAATAATTTACGGTAAAATAGTATGGAGAAATATTGTTTTTCTATACCGATCGAAAAATAGTATAGTATCTCTTTTCCTTATACCGATCGAAAAATACGATCCTTTTTTGTGACAGCAGATTACAAAATTTACTGTGAATTATATTTGACAGTTTGAAGACAAACGTTTTAAAAAGGTACTATAAATACAGCCATAAAACAAAGGTACTAAACTGATTTGTAAGTACAGTATATTTTTATATGCTTTAACAAGTGTTTTAAAAGACATAGAGGACGGAAAATTTGGTGAGAAACAATGTTTTTATTCAATTTGGATTTCATTCGCTCTATCTTTTATTTCTACTCAGTGTGATAAAATATTGTTTTTTAGTCACGAATAATAAATATTTTTGTCACGAAACCGTAAAGAAATTAAGTGAAATTTCAAAGAAAATCAATGTTGTGTAGATAGGTTCTGTATACAAGGTCTTAAATTGAAATATAAAGGTAACCAAGAAAAGTTTTGTTGCTTTTTCACCCGCACCTTCGATCATCGATATGTCACCTAACCTGGAAGATCAAAAATAGTCTCCATCAGCATCGAAGATCTTCTGAAAACGTTCTGGAAGGCCATGGAATCCATCGCGGTAGCACTTGGTGGGCCGTGAAACGAAAAAAGGTAGCAGGTGAATTTTGAACTTTTACTGGGGATTTGAACTGGCGTCCTCTAAGGTGATTGTCCAAAGAATGGAACAGGTGATAATCGGACAGGGCAATACCTGGGAAATATACTGGTTGCAATATTGTTTCCCACCCAAGGCGGAGAATGGTGTCCTGAGTCATCCTAGCCACGTGGGAATTAGCGTTGTCCCGTAAACGAGGACTCATTTGCAATTCAGAAATGATGGCTCCAGAGTTTTAGATTTTTTCCTGAGCACAGCTAAACTGCTGACAGTATACAGTTGCATTGATACTCTGACCAGCTGGTAGCAGTTCCCGATGCAAGATGCACCAAACACACAGAAGGACCTTCGTCTGGTACAGTGCTGGTTTCGGCTGTTTTGAAATCGGTTCATGGGATGCTAAGCAATGACGACGGCGCCGTGGAGCTTCGTATAGGACCCACTTTTTATCACATGTCAACGCCCTTTCCAGAGATGGCTCCGAAACAGTAAATAAACACAGGCGACTGCCGCGTTGCCTTCTGGCCCGGAGTCAAAAGATGTGGGACACATCGACCCAACTTGTAGTGCTTCCCAAGTTGATGGATGTCCTGCCGAATGGTTTCTCCACACACTGAATTGAAGTCTTAGCTCCTCTTTATACATGTGTTGGTCTTCTGTCACGTAGTGTTTTCCGGTGTTTCGTCATCTTCCTTAAACTTGTTAAACCATCGCTGCACTGTCCGCGTCGTCACGACACCCTCACCAAAAACCTGGCATATCTTCTGTTCCGTTACAGCGGCGTTTGGCCTCCATTTGAACTCGTTCAGCATACATGCTCTTATGACGCTCTGTGGATGTCCCATGTTCCCTCTGTCTTTACGCAAGTTCACGGTGTATCTGAATTGCCACAACCAGGTAGTATGTTGGATATACTACACCAACAACTGACGTTCGCCTTATCTTCACTCGCATTCAACTCCCAGTATGAGGTCCAATAAAACACAGACCTCCACGAAAAGGGACATAACTTTCTAGGCTATTTTTATAGTTATGCACAAAACAATAGCGTTTGATCCGGGGCAGTAGTTCGTGATTAAGCATAATAAAAACTATCTTGAATATAATTTATGGATAATAATTATAATAATAAGCTAAAATAGTGTTTTTAGTTTGACACAAGGAAACCAAAATTTTCCTTTCTTTCAGACTTCAAAAACACTAGCAGCAACACATGTTTTGGCTTTGGACATTCTAACTGGCCCCCTTCGAAAATGGCGGCCCCTCCTACACAAACCTGCTGGCTACACCTCTGTATAAAATACATGTTTTCCGGTTTTGACATCTGTTTCATCGTTTCAGGCTTTGATTAGTGCCAACGGGCTTCATGGATACCATGCTTCCTTATTCTCTTAGTTTTCAGATACAAGTCCCCATGCCGTAAGTGTCAGTGGACCGCCGATACGCAACTGGCGTCCTTTCGTCAAAAGTTGGTGATCCCGCAGCTACGATCCGTGGTGGCCCCACTTCCATCTTGAAAATTATACCACCAGTGGCAGAGACTCGACGAAACGCCAACGAATCACAAAATTCCTCCCCCAAAATATGTTAAATAGCCTATATGCCCGATTTTTTATATTCAGGTGAGTGTAAAACACACTAGGAAAAAAGCAAGTATCCCGAGGTGGGCGCAAACTTCGACCTTAAGTTTACTTGCCGCATATTCTTCTGACTTCGCCACGGAAACGATGAAGAAAATATCGCTTAGAAGTATTATTAAGGTCTTAATTTAGCCAATCAAACAAATCCCTCTATCTCGAGTTCTGTGAGATCGTACTGTGAACTGTTTCGAGATTTATTGCTTTCTGGTGGGGTACTATCTATGTGCAAAATTTGAGAAAATCGCCGACGCGTACCTTTGGAGCCTATCCTTTTTAGTGCAATGTTGACCAGAGATGGTGTGGGTCAATGAAACCTTGATCCACAACATACTGACCCACCACACTTCGTGACCCACGAACCACCGTGACCCACAATGACTCAACACTCAACGTGACTCATTCACCCACCATGTCCCACCACCTACTATAAACAAATCTGAACCAATGTGACCATCTCCGACCCACTAAAATACATCGTCATTAACTTTGATCCATGATCCACGTCATTCTCTCTATTGACTAAAGAGATTATATTTGTAATATACCAATTTTTTCCAGTAGTTAGCTCCTCTAAAAACTCACAGCCTGCATCTCAAAAGCCAAGTAGTAAGTCCTATTGCCATTGTTAAAACTGGAAATAACAAAATTCAAAAGAGCCTGAACTTTTTTTTTCATTACAACCAAATGAAAAAAAGAAGAAAAATGGAGGGCTTGAAAGTAAAACGTAGCCAAACTTGCCAGTGTTCAGAAAATGCTATCTAGAACGCACTGAGCAGAATGAATCGGTCGGTCAATGGGTCAGTGAGAGTCACGGTGATGGTGTTTCGCAGTGGGTCACGCCTTGTTGACCTACGATCCACTGACCCACTTACAAATCTTGACCCATTTGACCAATCTCTGATTTTACATTTAGTATATCATTTAAAAGAAGAAACACACATCTACACAATTTTTTCACGATTGCGAAGGCTAGCTTGATACATATACAAGTTGAGATCGTAATTTCTTCTTAACGTGAGGAATTGATACGATTAGACAGCCCATCTTGAAGTGGATAAAAACTACATTCCAAAGTTATTAGAAACGCTTTCGCGACCCAAGAAAACTATTACTTCGACATATATTTAAGTAAGTTTTTACATTTTATTAATCATATCTCCAAGCCTCTCATCCTGTGAAGATGGGGATGAATTTGGATATACCGCCATTGAGTGCCTCACTACTCATTTCAACGACTCAGAAAACAATGGATAACACTCTAGAATCGGTCGTTTTACACTATTTTTACATGTCACTCCTCCCAACTTCCATCCCTTGAGGTATCTGACTTCTACAATATTTTTTCTTAGATTGAAAGTAATATGTCTCCCATGTTAGGTAAAAGTTGCTCCAGACATTCCAGAGTTTCGCTGGTATATACACGTATACATACATCAAAACATTTAGAGCTGTGTGTGCAATGCTTTCGATGTTACTCCTGTAAATTCAAAATCCAGGTGGCAATGTCGCTCGTGCCAAAACCGGGCATTAAATGACATTTTGTTTGTAATAGCGTCACGAACTCAAACGATGGATTTGACACTAATCTGTCACTTCAGACATTTTTCATCCTTTATCGCTCGCCATGATGATGGCTTTTGAATCGATTGATTTGATTTTGAGTTTAACGTCCCGTTCAGCAGTGAGGCTGTATGAGACGTAGAATCTGAACTACATCAGCTCTCGCTGGGGACCGAATCTGTCTCTCCCACGCCGAAAGCGTGTACACTATACGCCTAACCACAAAGGAGCTTTACGATTAGAGTTAAATTTGGACTTTAACGCTTTCGGAGTTGTAATTATTAATATCTACAACAACGAGAACTATGGATTTGACACTATTATTGATCGCTTTTACTTTACATATATCCCCTTCCAACTCCCAATAGCTTACCCTGTGAGTACTCACTTTTAGACTGCAAGTACTATATGTAGGCAGTTTGTTTACCTGATGGAACATACACACACACACACACACACTATATATATATATATATATATATATATATATATATATATATATATATATATATATATATATATATATATATATATGAGGCGGAGAGAAAGGGACCACATCCATTGGACCGCAGATTATTGAACTGACATCCTTTGGAAATAAATAAATAGATTTATGTTTATACCCGCATAGTCTCTTTACCTTTCAGAAAGCGTAAATCACTTGCTGTAATGAGAAAATTGATAAGTAACTTCTATATGACAAATAGCTGCAAATAAATACACTACATAATTTATTTATTGCGATGATATTATTTTCTTAATTTGTATTTAACATTCACATATAGAACATCAACGTACTGTGAACACCTGTTATGTTTTAAACATAATAATCACTATGTTCTGCAACGATTATATATATATATATAACTGATGTATTTTAATGTAATTATTTTGTATAATTTTTCATGCATTGCGGAAAATAGAATTTCATAAAAAAAGAGCATTGACCCAGATGGGAATTGAACTCACACCTTACGATTTAAAATTCAACGGCTTACCACTGAGCTAACACAAGCGCTCTTCGGAAGATACTCCTAGTGATGTATAGCGGCATTTAAAATAATAATGACATTCATATCCACTGCAAACGCTGTTTTTGTTCTACTTTGACTTTTATTTTAGTACTCAGGCGAGAATTATGTTCTATGTCTTAACTTTCATCATTCTTTTACATGTGGAAAGATTCTTTTACGTGTCTAAATGTTCCGTTAAGTATGGAGGGCAAAATGACAAACAAGCATGTGCTGACATTAATACAAAATTTCGAAATATTGTATCATTAAGTATTTCAATCAATGTTGCTTTTTATATAATTGGTAACAAGTCTTATTATATTCAAAAGGAGAAAAACACATCTGCAAACGTTTTCCCGATTGCAAAGGTTGGCTTCGAGGTTCGAACCTGGTTTACTTTTTCCTAAGATACCCGAAGTTGGACTTAGAAAATTTTTACCTTGAAACAGCAATAAAGAATGCGCTCAACCTTTTTGAGACAAGGTGTACAAAACTACATTTCCGTCATCGTCGTCATAACTGATTCGTATTGCAATACTACCATAAACACGCGTTATGTGGTATGGGAAACGTGTATGTAGGACGTCAATATCAAACAGGACATTGAAGTGGTAGCTTCCTTGGTAGTAGTAATTGGTTATTTCGTTCAATGTTACCACCAATGAAGCAAGAAGCTAAAACTGTAGAAGAACTATTAAAACCAGGCGCCAATATGATTAAGCATGTTGTGGTGTCGACTCAACCGTAGGAAGAATCGTTTCATCAAAGCATGTAAGAAACAAAATTAAATTTACAAACAAAAGGTAAAAATAAGTTGAAAACCATGCTGGAAAATGTATATCATAAACGAAAGGTACGACTGCTTTTAGTTTGAGGTTGACCTTCCAAGTATCACCAACAGCACCAATTCTATGTTAAGTGACAGAAGTTTATAGCGTAGAGAGAAAAACAAAAGAGTAAACAGAAAGCTTATAATTGGCTATAAGAACACGAATATTAAACGTAGGTTATAGCCTTTTTCATTTTTTGCCTTAAAAGATAGCAAAAGAAACGTGGAAATGGACTTTTCTTTTCTTATGGGATAGGAATTGAAAAGAGAAGTTGAGTTGGTTAACTATTAGATATATTGTAATGGGGAGGCCAGTTGGACAAGAAATCAACCGTGCCAATCCTTAAGATGAGTGAACTGGAAAACTAAAGTAGTAGCTCAATTAAATTAGTGTGGCATGAATCTATAAATACGTGAACTAGTGAAGTGTATAAGTATACAGGAAGTAAGCTTACAGTGGCGAGGGTATGATAGTGACTTTAAAGGTTGGCATCTTCCCCCTTGACATGTTAGGCACTTAGAAAAACGAATTTTTGAGAAAGCTGTTATGGATATGAGAAATAAAACTATGAATACACTAGAAGTAATTTTTAGCTTTATGTCAGTGTCTGGAGCAGATTTATTAGGGTCTAAAGCAAAAGTCATAAACTTTATGATTAGTTTGACATTTTCCTATATCTTAATGATTGAACGATGAACTTACTATCGTACACAAGCGACAGGGAAATTTCAATAAACGATATTTGTTAGATATGTACTTTCGGTATTAGTTAAGGTTTTAGAATATATCGCGCAAATCCGAACTCTACGATAACCTGCATTTTTCAACATTTTAGGAATTTTTAGAAGGAACTTGGTCTCTTAACGAGCTAGTCCGCACATGTTCACGTTAGTGATATCGGACAACAGAAATACTCAACAATATTAAATAATTATGCCTGTATTAGTATTTCACCGTTTGTCCGACTCCATTTTGAACTTTTTTAGGAATTTTTCAACTTCTGACCAATTAAACTCTCTGACAATTAATTGGGTGAAATTCCCTGAAAATAAATTGCATAATACACCTAATTGAGTTCTTTTAGCCTCATTTTATTGCCATTACAGTTAAATTGGATTTTCTTTGAAAACTCGGACATTATACGACGAGTTTCAGATTTTTCACGGAACTTAGTTTGTGAAGGGAGATATTTGTGTTGGTCGACTGATCCTGGGTCCCTCGGTGGTCCTCCTTTTATTTGTCTTCTTCGGGTCCCTCCGTGAGGTCC
The DNA here is from genome assembly GCF_964235325.1 of Thermobia domestica. Classification (NCBI taxonomy): domain Eukaryota; kingdom Metazoa; phylum Arthropoda; class Insecta; order Zygentoma; family Lepismatidae; genus Thermobia; species Thermobia domestica. Next base: position 298,932,580 of record NC_137460.1, on the reverse strand, counting down.
GTCTTCTTTCAGTTCCTCGATGTCTTCCGTATTGGCTTGCTGTCTGCTTGGTTGTTTATAAACAGTAGCCCGTGTTGAGTTGACACGTGCGTCTGTTGTGATGTGGGGATCCTTGCAATATTATCCTAGAATTTATGCCAGCCCTACAAAATAGCAGTGCCCATTCAATGGGCACCTAAGTACTTGGATGATATTTGAGGTGGAGTTGAAACGAATGTGTAAGCCCCCTATACGCAAAGCTACGCAAGTAACGAAATTGCCAGGTTTTACTTAAATCTAGGGATAATTCCTTAAAGAAGACGAAAAGAATTTTTCCGAGATAGAGCGACAAGGGAAATGTTGCCTGGATCAGATGTTTCATATGTGTCTGGACGCCTTTAGGGAAGTTACTGAGAAACACTGAGGCATCCGATTTTATCTGCCGTTAGACTGGGGCGAAAACGGTCAACTTTGAAAAAGGATGGTACTTTGAAATTGTTGATCTCTTCTTTGAACGTATTGTGAGTCCAAAGCGCGACTTAAGAATCTGGTGTTTTAGTGTATGTAAGCCTTTATAGGAGAATCCAAGTAGATTCTATAAATGCTTTAACATACGTTTCCTCAGTTCCCACCTGGTGAAATATTCTGTGAATTGGATTTTACGTGCCTTTCAGCAGCGCGAATATATAACTATACATATTACCATTACAGTGAGCATATAACCGCTACCAGGTTATAGGATTTTTTGTGGACACTCTGTATATTTCGTGAAGACAGTGATTATTATTTTCGATTTATACTTTATTCTGCAACGCACTTAAGTTCTTTCTTCGGTGGGAATTGCTTCTTTCCCACACAATTGGACAAAGAAGTATTTCCTCGCTTTTTCATATATATATTTAAAACGTTGCTTTTGCTGAGAACATTTCAGTTAGTGACTAACCATTTCAGTGTTTCTCCCTGACTCATTATATGCACAGTATATATTCTATAGTTATTGGAAACTGAATTAAGTGCTTTCTTTAATCACTTATGGAAACATTACCATAGATTAGAGAAATACGGGCTGACCAGATGTCCCAGTGGATAAAGTGGCACCAGCCTCACAATTTTTGCAGTTCGTTATCTGTATTTTCTCACGCCAGTGTTATCGCCGTGTCTAGTGCATTATAGGCAGTTGGCTAAAATTAACATAAATTCTTTTCCGTATTCTGTTTGTATGTGCGTACAGGTGAGTTAACTGAGTGATTTTTGAAATGAACTGCCAACACTTTTAGTTGATCATTGCAACCCGTAGCTTGAGCTTGGATGCTCAAGGAGCTCGACTCCGGTGTTGTACGCGGCTACCACGCACGTTGCGTTGGGAATCAATCATTAAGTCGTGTTAAGGGGCACAAGTTATTAGCCGGTGAAGGCCGTTTTCTTACGGCTAGCCCCAACTAGTGAAGTCCCAGGTTCACAAACCTAGTGCGCTAAAAAGTTATATACGCGCCTTCCCATATCAGTATTCCACTGTGGAGACCTTCTTTTTGTTTATTTGATGAAGATTCACCTTTACGCTGCAGGGCTGTTCAGCATAACAACTGGATTCATCGTGGGACGATCCAGACAACTTTTCCCCAGTGCTAATCCCCCAAGTATGTCAATGGTGTGAGAGAAGCATTTGTAGTGATATCTGAATCATAATCATATATATATAAAGGGCTATATTGCCCGAAAAGGGCAAAGCGTGATTTCAGCGACTAAAATTTCAGTGTTGTGTTCATTCCTCTTCGTTATTTTTTTTTATATAATAGTGCTCTAATAAATAAGTATAGTTTCATTTAATCCAGTGTGTTTTCGTTGTTTGTATGAATGATGTTTGTGTGCGTTATTGTCTGGATGACCGTCTGATCGTCCGTGAAGTTTTCTAGACGAGACACCCGAACCTCTCGGCGACTAATGCTCATTTCATTATTGAGACCTACGAGCAATTTGGAAACAGTTTGTAACCTTTTCTTGGAGAGGTCCTTCATCGTCCTGTGCAGGTAAGTTAAAGTATCAGGAAGATACTTATTGGTAGTACCACGAGCCATGGACAGCGACCAGATTACACGGATTGGTTACAAATAAATGGCTGCCCGAACAGTGACTCGAACTCCAGGCGGTTACAAATAAATGACGCCCGAACTACCGACCCGAATCGAGACCGTTGGTGCTCGAATACTTTTAAGATCTATATTTTAATATACCATTTCTCTTTTAGTTTAGTACAAGGTATTTAAAAAAAAGTTTCTCTTTCAGGTAATTCTAACCATATGTTTTAGTAACAGTTTGTTCTATTTTGTTCAAGATGGCATACAACGAAGCAGATTTGTTTACTAAGATAGCTTCAGTTTTTCAAAAGAATTTTGCTAGATTAGAGAAAGAAATGAAAGAGAGCCGTGCTGAAAATAGAGAGAATTTTGCTAGGTTAGAGCAAAAATTGGATAAAAATAAAGACTTTTGCTGAAGTAAAGAGCGAATTAGGGCAAAAGGTAGACGCTTTACGGGATGTGTTTCGTGAAAATAGTCAGCAAACGGAAAATGCTCAAAACAAAACACCGAAATTTGAACCTCAGTTAGTGACTGATATTCCTAGTATAAGCAAAACATTGGAATTGGAACCTGAGGTAGAAACTAACACTCCTAGTGAAAAGGAAACGCAGGAATCTGAACTCCAACCAGAGACAGGTAATCTAAACCAACCTCGTAACAAATCTGGCAACAATTCAGGATCTAGTGACGCCGCTTGTAGTAGAAGTAGTGAAATTCACGAACATATGATTGTAGACGACAGAGGTCGTAAGCGCACAATAACAGCTGTCACAAACTACAGAGTGAAAAAGCATAAACGAGGTTACAGTTATAGCAATAGGCAAAGATACGCAGACCGGAGCGTAAACAATACAAAATTTAAAGGGAATCAGAACCAAGACCGCACTCGAAATGGCAGTAACAGAAACAGAAGGAGTCGTAAATCACGGCCACGTAACCTGAGTTATCACATACTAGACAGGAACCGCAATTTGTGTGACATTAAGCATAGATTTGTACATAGAGGTAACCGCTGTAGGAATAGACGAACAAACCGTAATTATCAAAGTAGAAACAGTAATCATAGGAAAAGGGAAAAAAAGCAACCAAAACTTTGTATGTTGATCAAATTTTTCTCCCAGGATTAGCGACTCATTTCTAGGCAATAAACATTCATTCATTTTTTCTTCCTTTTTGCTTTTAGTTTTTGATCGGAACACCTCGATACGAAAAGAAGAACTACGCAGTTCTTGTAAAACTCATTTTTGCTTCTAGCTTTTAACCTTTATTTACCCGCCGGCCAGCAGGCAGTACGCTTCTCCGTACCGCGTGAAATTTAAATGATTTTTAACAGTTTGTAGTGTATGAAAGAAAAGCTTCTAAAATAACTTCTGTTGCGTACAGAGACATAAATTAAAAAGCATTTTGTTGCCGAAGGTCCCTGCTATAATTTTGGGGGTCATTTGACATACTTGGTACAAAACGAGCAGCGCCACGGGGTGCCAAATGTCAAAAAGTCTGTAAAAAATGCTAAATTCGGGGTGAAAACACCCCCAACCCCCTTCTTTTCAATTTTGTTTGTAAAGAATTTTATTGAAAATGTACATACATCCTTCCGAATGCGAAATCTTTTTGGTTGAGGTCTTACAATGAAATAGTACTATTACAAAAATTATTTTCTGACACCTTGCAAATTCAAAAAAAAATGCGTAAAATTTATGTCGTTGCAGTGTATCAGAAAACATTTTTTTTCTGACGTTACGAAATGCGAATAAGTTATGAAATCACTTTTATATTCTTAAGGAAAGTCCCTGGTATAAATTTTGGGTCCTTCGACATGCTTGGTACAAACTGAGGGGGCGCCACGGGGCGCCAAAAATTAAAAAATCTAGAAAAAATGCTAAATTTGGGGTGAAAACACCCCCCAACCCCCTTCTTTTCAATTTTGTTTGTAAAGAATTTTATTGAAAATGTACATACATCCTTCCGAATGCGAAATCTTTTTGGTTGAGGTCTTACAATGAAATTATTTTCTGACACCTTGCAAATTCCAAAAAAATGTGTAAAATTTATGTCATTGCAGTGTATCAGAAAACATTTTTTTCTGACGTTACGAAATGCGACTAAGTTATGAAATCACTTTTATATTCTTAAGGAAAGTCCCTGGTATAAATTTAGGGTCCTTTGACATACTTAGTACAAACTGAAGGGGCGCCACATGGCGCCAAAGATTAAAAAATGTCTCGGGTTCGATCTCTGATTCGGCATTGTCAACAGCGTCCAAATCATCTACATCTTCTGTGATTCTGTCGTGCCACACTGCTTGCTTATTGAATTGCTTCTTCGCAAAAGCTTGCTGATGTCATCTTCTTAAAAGGTAAATGAACACTTTTCATTCCAGCTAACACACAGAACGGAAAATGACTCACACAAGAAAACAAACAACGCAGTTTGGGCTCGTGGTTTTGAGGGGTGGAGGGTACGAGGGCAATTGTGTATATCGCCCACTTGTTAAAACGAAATGACGATAACACAATCAACTTCCAATTCGGGGTCATAAATTACCTTCTGTCGCGACGTTTGTTTAGACTACTCCAGCAGGAAAACATGATTCCCTGATTCCCTCTTCCCCGCTACCCTCTTGCCACCACCCCTAGCTGTGGTAAGAAAAAAAGAAGAGTGTTCTTTTCCTTCGTACAATAAGAACAGTCAGTATACATTGAACTACCATGATAATATTTCCTCCAAAACATTTATAAAATCTTGTGAAACGCAGATTTTTTTAAAATTTAAAAGCCATTCTTTTTAAAAATCACAAACCTAAATTCTTATCGCTATTAAAACTAGATAAAAGTAGGAATAGCACTCTTTTTTTTAAAATGATGTGCCTTAGTGTATGAGGAGATAGTCCATAGCGAAAGGAAACAAAAACGTTGGTTCTCAACCGGTGTGTCGCTGGTCAAAGTAGACCTTTCGCCTCTGTCAGTACAGTGACAGCGGGAAAGAACGGATTTACACTTTTGACAGTGTACTGTCAATGGTAAAATAAAGGTGAACGGTTCAGCAAAGATAGATAACACGTTTTTCTTTCTTTGTTTTGATAAGATAATCGCTGCATTTTGGATCACCTGTTAATGTCAACGAATAACAGACGACACACAGCTGATTGATTATTTGTGTGTGTGTGTGTATGTGTGTGTCTTTGCTCAACGTAGTACTTCATACTTCAACCTGCTGTGTATGAGTGTTGCAAACCTTATCACTGACTTACTATTAGTTTCATATCATTAATTTTTTCTTGTTTTCATTTCAAATGTTTGAATTTAGATTTTTTAATAAATAATTAGCGTATCATATACGTAGGGGAACCGTACTTATCTGAAAACGGTTTGAAATCTTGGCGCGATTTCCGTACCCCCAGCTAGTGGGAAGATATTTTGGCGTTATAATCCATTTTACAGTATTTTAAATTTTAAATCTCTTTTTAGGATCCCTTCCCAATTTCGAAATTCTTAAATATGTTATTACATGTTACTTACAATTAATGTTTGGTTTTCTTTTAGATTTTTTTTAAAAAAGGAATGTATCGAGACGCCCAGGATAAGAAAATTTTTAGTTCTTAATTATATATACGGTACACTTGTATATTTGTCATTGAAATTTAGTAGGTAATCTCATGCGTAGAATATGAAACTTTACACCTATAGTCAATGTTAAATTTCTTTTGTAGTGTTAATCTTAGATTTTCGTTTTCATTTTGAAGTGTTTACTGTAATTTGATTGAACCTCATTTACGTCATTTACCCGATTTTGACTTTATTTGAATTTCCAGGATGTGACATGATATATTTTGTTCAAAGAGAAAAGTTTAGAACGGAAAGTAGGCTAAGCCTTAAACGAGTGAAACAGGCATTTCCTTGTTGGCTAATAGTGTGTGTAGGAATGTCATGTGAATAGTATATTCTCCGAACGAAAGTAGTAATCTTTTTATTCAAGAAGGAACTATATGAACAGATAATGTGATGGTAACGGTCGTTTCTTCTCCCATATTAATATGTATGCGGAAATATGTTTAACTTCTATATTTTCTTGTAATTTCTAATTAATATTTTTTTTCGCCTTCTCTAGACCACTGGACGACCGTAGGGAAACTTCTTCGGGTAGGATATTTTATGGAGATGAATATATTTTTTTTAGGGAGGCAATATTTCCTGGAATTGCAGATCTCTTGCAAAAATGGATGTGGCTAATCCATTGGATATTCCATAGCTAACTGTATTTTCGCCATCAATCTCAAAATATAGTTTTTCATTTCTCTTCTTCCTTTATAGTAACCCGTAACTAAGCATGCGTATTCTTAGGTTAGACTTTTTGAGTATATTTTGATGTCTAGTAACATTTCAGTGGATATTTTAATGTTTATGAACCGTAATTCTATTAAGTGGATTTGTATGCTAATGTGTTGTAATGTTTTCTATTCATTTTGAGAAAAGTATATTTTAGTTCTAGTATGTCCTAGAAACTATTCCAATTTGATATAGATCCCGAAAAATAAACTTATTTTTTTTTCTTTCAAACAGCATGAAGCCATAATGTTTTATGAAAATTACTTTGTTAATTATTTCGTATGCTCGATGTCTGAATTTTAATATCAATAAGACCATTTTGAATATTTTGTAGCGAAGATGCCTAAGAAAGTTTAACTGTCGTGGAGTGATAACCGTTTTGTAGGGAATTTAATCTCGATATTTCAGACCGACCAGAAAGTTGTAATGTCGTTGACTGTATTCTTGTTTGTATCTCATATTTTTCTTTTAATAGGTCTCATGTGTTTTGTCTTATAGAGACATATCTTTACGATGCTACGAGAGCATTTGTATTTTGTGTGTTTACACATCTTTTCTAGGTGGAAGACACGTTATGTTCCAGGGAACATACGCGTAGTTTACTGAATATTAATGTTTATTTTTCAGTTTTGTGCAGAAACATTTTGTAAGTGCCTATGGTTGCAGGCCTACTCATGTTTCTAGTTTTGCCTCGCAGGTGTCGATGGCATATTTTGTGTGTAAGTACGTGTAGTATTACACATTTTCCCACCAATAGTTTTGGTCAATTCATGGCATAATGACCATTTATTTTCAGGAATGTTTGGACTAGTGAGTCAACTTCCTTGATTCAGACCTTTGAAAAACTTGGATCAACACTGTATAGTTTTCAACGCTTTATTAATAAGTTCTCTTGCAGATAATACCCATATGTTCTGGTAACCCTACAATGTGTACGTTTTTGGAAGTGTACAACAACCATTATTCTAGGGCTAAGCTAATAATAACTTTGTTTCAGAACGAAACCATTTGTTGTATTAAGCATTATCGGATTAGTCTCGATTTTTTCATGACGAGCAGATGGCATTTGATCTTATGGCATGCCGAATTTTCTTCATACATGTCAACGAAATCACGATCTTTTTTTTTTTGATATGCAGAATCATGCTTATTTGTTGGAATTACTATGAACGTCATTTTTGACACTTAAATTTATTTTTTTTTATTTTGGAAAAACGATTTTTCGTTCTTTCTGCCAAACAACACGAGGCACAGTTAAAAAAAAAAGAAAAAAAGGACATACAGGTGAAAGTCTTATTTTGTTCACATATTGTCAGTTTATCATGTGTTTACATTTCCATTCATTTTACTTTTTCAATGATTTTCATATTTTTCAAATATATTATAGTGATATCGAAAGTTTAACAATAATTTTAATATTTCAGTACCTTTAACATATTTGCTATTTGCATATTCATTCATATTTTGATATTTTAAATACAGGTATCAGCATATTTACTAATTTTTATTGAGATATTTGATAATTCTTTAAGTCGATATTAAAAAAAATAACTTTTACTGAGATGTTTCATACTTATCGAAGTCAATAACTTTATGAATAGTTATTGAGTGTGCATATTTACTTCATATTACACGAAATAAAGTGATCGAAACGGAACACTTAAAACATTTTACGAAAAGTATTTACAAGTGTCTGAAATATATATATATATATATATATATATATATATATATATATATATATATATATATATATATATATTACAGTTTAAAAAAATAAGAATTTTAATAGCCCTAGAAACGCTTTTTGCGCATTTTTAGTGAAGTTATCAGGTATTTAAACCATACCACGTTTCTCACACCAGTGTTAAAAAACAAATTCTCCCCTTCTCCCCTCATCAACTCATCGTTGGAGAACCATGGAGGATACTCACACAGGAAGACAGCATGGTTTCAATATGTGAAGAAACGGAAGATAAGGAAACCCAACTGCACCAATTGTTGAAGAGCATCTTATTACCTCATGGGACACTTGGATTGGACATTGCTCATGCAGGAACCTCATCATGTTGTAGTGAGTGAACAAGTTCTTTAACTATTTTAAATAGCCCTTTTTCAGGTGAAAAACCATTCATCGTCTATGCACGTAAGTCTCACACCATATGACAGTGTTGCCAACTAACTAATTTTAAATCTCAGGTGAAAAACCTAATTATATTCATATTTCGTTATACGGCCAAGGGTTCTCAACCTGTCTACGTGTGCACTTAACAGGTCGTTCCCTTCCGGACCCCAATCTATACCCGCTACCAGGTTATAGAAGAATTTCTTGTGGACACTTTGTATATTTCGTGAAGACAGTGATTATTATTTTCGATTTATACTTTATTCTGCAACGCACTTAAGTTCTTTCTTCGGTAGAAATTGCTTCTTTCCCACACAATTGGACAAAGAAGTCTTTCATCGTTTTTTCATATATATATTTAAAACGTTGCCTTTGCTGAGAACATTTCAGTTAGTGACTAACCATTTCAGTGTTTCTCCCTGACTCATTATATGCACAGTATATATTCTATAGTTATTGGAAACTGAATTAAGTGCTTTCTTTAATCACTTATGGAAACATTACCATAGATTAGAGAAATACGGGCTGACCAGATGTCCCAGTGGCCAAAGTGGCACCAGCCTCACAATTTTTGCAGTTCGTTATCTGTATTTTCTCACGCCAGTGTTATCGCCGTGTCTAGTGCATTATAGGCAGTTGGCTAAAATTAACATAAATTCTTTTCCGTATTCTGTTTGTATGTGCGTACAGGTGAGTTAACTCAGTGATTTATGAAATGAACTGCCAACACTTTTAGTTGATCATTGCAACCCGTAGCTTGAGCTTGGATGCTCAAGGAGCTCGACTCCGGATTTGTACGCAGCCACCACGTACCTTGCGTTGGGAATCAATCATTAAGTTGTGTTAAGGAGCACAAGTTATTAGCCGGTGAAGAACGTTTTCTTACGGCTAGCCCCAACTAGTGAAGTCCCAGGTTCACAAACTTAGTGCGCTAAAAAGTTATATACGCGCCTTCCCATATCAGTATTCCACTGTGGAGACCTTCTTTTTGTTTATTTGCTGAAGATTCACCTTTACGATGCAGGACTGTTCAGCATAACAACTGGATTCATCGTGGGACGATCCAGACAACTTTTCCCCAGTGCTAATCCCCCAAGTGTGTCAATGGTGTGAGAGAAGCATTTGTAGTGATATCTGAATCATAATCATATATATATAAAGGGCTATATTGCCCGGAAAGGGCAAAGCGTGATTTCAGCGACTAAAATTATTATGCATCCTCAGTGTTCAGTGTTGTGTTCATTCGTCTTCGTTATTTTTTTGTTTTTTTTTATATAATAGTGCTCTAATAAATAAGTATAGTGTCATTTAATCCAGTGTGTTTTCGTTGTTTGTATGAGTGATATTTGTGTGCGTTATGGTCTGGATGACCGTCTGATCGTCCGTGAGGTTTTCGAGACGAGACACCCGAACCTCTCGGCGCCTAATGCTCGTATTATTGAGACCGACGAGCAATTTGGAAAGTTTGTAACCTTTTCTTGGAGAGGTCCTTCATCGTCCTGTCAAGGTAAGTTAAAGTATCAGGAAGATACTTATTGGTAGTACCACGAACCACGGACAACGACCAGAAACTCCTGCCGGTTACAAGCACACCTAAATGCTGCCTTCATTGCATGAGCTTTTACAAGCTTTGTGTAATAGGTTTTTTGAAAATAACTAAGCATTAATTAAAATACAATAATTATATTTAAGTGTACGTTCGACAGCAACATGTCTTACCTATTCAGGTAATTATTTAAATTACTCAAATGATTAAAAATATGTTCTCCTTTAAAAAACTATTTTAAATGTTTATATATATTTATTTTAGAATTTATTTCAACGTAAAATTTTGATACAAGTGACAAATTTTAAATGCTGAAACACACTTTGAAGTACTATACTTCTATCCAAGAATATGTATAAAACAAAAACCCTCCTTTTCTTTCACGTGTCAAGGAAAAGTGTCTAAATATTTACGATTCAAGAAATGTTACAACATAATACATCCAATTTCATCAAAGGTACACGTGTATAAGTAAACGTGAACATACCAGGAGTCTTTAATTGTACAGGAACAGCTCTGTACACAAAAACTTATATTTTATGATATTGAAGATGATTCATCCACCTAGTGGTGTAAGAAAAGAGGTGACATTTACGTTTTCTTCTGTCTACATGTCCGTCTTTCCGTGTGGTACAAAACTGACGACAAATAATTAAATGACTTACCACAGTCTGCGCAGTGATACTTCTTGCTATCACTATGCACAGCTCGTTCATGTTGTCTTTGGGCCGAAATCCGTTTAAATTTACAACCACATATAGAACACTGGTAGGCCTTTTCACCAGTGTGCTTTGTCATATGCCTTTCCAAATCACTTTTCCGTTGAAAAGCTGAAGTGCATATTGTACATTTGAAAGAACGGGGGACAGTATGAATTCTTACGTGCATTGAAAGCAAAGACCTATCACGAAACACTTGACCACATAATTTGCACACATTTTCAGCTTCACGATTATGCTTCAACATGTGTTTCCTGAATTCCCACCTGGAAAGATATATAGCTCCACAATCAGCACATCTAAAAGTTCTATCCACTGCGTGAGCTTTTATATGCGCTAACAAACCTGGTTTGAATGTAAAGCCTTTTCCACATTCGTCACATTTGAACGGATGCTTACCCGAATGAGTAGCAAGATGGGCTTCGTAATTGTATTTTCGGGTAAACCTTACACCACATACTTCGCAGCGTTTATCTATGTGGACTTCATTTGTGTGTGTCTTTATGTGTTTCCGAAGCATATATCTTTGATAAAAACCTTTCCCACAGAGAACACAAGAGTACCTTAGTTCCTTGCGGATCTCTTTTAGATGCCTATGTAGATTACCTTTCAAAGTGTATATCTTGGAGCAATGTGAACACTCATACGGGCCTAGATCCTTCTCCCTTGTGTGCATTTTCGTATGTGAAATAAAACCACCTTTGTTTTTAAATTTCGCACCACAATGATCGCATGAATAAGTTAGGGTTGATACATTGACTCTTCTATATTTACGTTTTGTATGTGAATTACGTGGCTTACCAATATGCCACTTAGGCTTCGGCCATCCTGTTGTAAAATGAGCTTTCATATGTATAATAGCAGCACATCTTCGGGTGAAGATTCTTGCACAGTGTTCACACTGGAAGTGATTCTCTTCATTGGCGCTGGTAGACGATTCAGAGTCCTGTACTACTTCAGCACTCTTATTCACACTTGATTGATCATCTCTCCTCTTAAGACCCGTAGTCATTGATTTGTCGCTATTCACATCGAAATTGCTGAAAAATATAAAGTATTGATATTAATATACTACATTTTAAAAATTTCATAGGTAAAATATTTCCTTCATTTATTTCGTCCTGTTAAGTACAATACATGCTTTAAGCATTTGTTTTTTTAAAATACTAATTGCAACATAGAAAAAAAATCAATTTTAAAGTTTCGTAGCTTTCGAACATTAATGCACTCCTCCCAATTCAGCGATAAGGCGCCAGCGGCTAGGCTCAAAATACTCACTAACTCATACCATCATTTTAAGAGGCAATATATTTGTAGTTAGGTGTATAGAGCGATAAGGATTTGTCTCTGGTCCATATTAATTGAGTTGAATCACGAATCGTGAAATGGTTCGAATTAGATTCAGCTGTCACATACTTGGATACTGAAAAAGTGAAATCTTTCAGTTTTACGTCCCACGTTTATGCCGGCTAGGCAAAAGCAGACGCTGATGAGAAATGAACGAAATGGTGGAATGAAGAAAGTGGGAAGAAACGGGAGAACAGTGAGAAACCCACGCACATGGTGTTTGTCCACCATCGCGCGAGCTCGTTGATATTGAATTGGGTACACATGTCAAACTATGTTTTTACCTATCGTTCCTAAGGGTTGAATACAAAGGCCAGAACTAATTAGATTTACTGATGTATTCACTTCGTCTACATACATCAAAACATACCACACGACTGTTTGTATCCTTGAATCATCGAGGCTTGCACGACGCGCATCTAGAAAGTAAGTTCCCTTACATTGTAAAATGATTGATAAATTTAAGAAACAATTGTGTTTAATAATGTGGAGTTATTGATACAAAATCTACTTTTCAATATACGAATCAACTTTGTTGAAGCTTTGTCGTAACGTGGCACTAAATTTGTATACCTGTGTCAATGAATCCTATTACCAAATACTGGAATGAGGTTATCAGAACCGTCTGCAAGTCAGTTACGCTGTTAAAACGTTATGCGGCAAAATACCCTTCAGATCGAACAGGTGAATCCTGACCAGAGGTAGAACTGTGGTACAAGATCATGTACGACACCTATATTTCCTCTGTTGGGGATGTAGTCGAGAAACTAGTCACCTTTCTGGTGGTAACGCAGAATGAAGGTCGGAGTGCACTGGAGATGCTTCTTGGTCTGGAACATATTCTGCTTGCAAACTGGAAAACTACAGTAGCTGAGTGACGATCTCACGCAGCAAGACAGCGCGCAGCAGATCTGTGGAAACTGGCATGAGAGTTCGGATACACAATTGATCGCTCCGCACTTTGCACCAATTCGATGGTCGGAACCTACGGTGAAAATTGGTGCGGAATGCAGTCATTGTGTGCATAATCTTCTAGCCATACTAAAGCTCATGACATCAGGTATATACATTTCAGTAAAATTGGGAAGAATGTCTGACGCTGCTAACGTGAAGAAACCTGATTAGCGCGCTTAACTCGACCTCGTTGCGATAGTATACGCACAGCATTCTTTATCGTGATACAGTTCCTTTACCATTGACTAAACAAAACAGCACTTAATGTATCATACTGTTACGTGCTCTTTGCCCACACCTGAAAAAGCACGGGACGCGCTCTGTACACATGTGCCATCTATGCACAGTTTTAGAACTTACTGTTTAGATGTGCCTCATATTTCGTGGATTTGTAGCTTTTAGACTTTCCAAGAACAACGTCGATTACTCCAAATCTTCAACTTGTAAGTGCTTTCAATGCCGGTGAAGCTTTAAAATTATCTTTTCCACGCTTTGTGTTATCCAAGATGATATGTGTATTCTGTTTGAAAATGTTGGAGCTAAGAGTTGAACACAGAAGATGCTGTTGTCTTTCCCCTCTCTTCGAAGTGGACCAAGTAAGCTCTTTCCTCCAGGTAAAGAAAGAAGTCTCAACTGAAATGAAATTTCTAGTTTTAAGTCCCACGTTTATGACCTTTAGACTAAAGTGATGTGTAATTAATGAAAATGAAGGGTTATTTAAGAATTGGTGAAATGGCAATGTGAAGCGAAATATAATATATCCAAGGAAACTCACGGACTCGAAATTGTCTTCCACAAAGCTCGTTTGGAACGAATTGAGATCAAACCAGGGAACCTTGCGCTAGAAGGGAGCAGTCTGCCACTGAGTCACCGTACATTTAAATTCCTCAAGAAATACACTCACAGCGTCCAGTCTTAAACTTCCTTACCGGCAGATGAAAGATACAGCGTCGGTAAACCAAAAATCAGGTTTTCTCCATTCATATCTTGAATTTTCGGCTATGCGAAAACGGATACGACAGATCCTTCTGGGATATATCTCAGTTTAAAGAAAGATTAGGAAGAACGCCCCTGCAAACTATTGTGAAAGCTTACTTTCACAACGTCTATCCAGTGCACCACACAGTTTGTATGCTTCCTACACAACTTATCCTATACATAAAACTTCCAAAAATATAACTTCAGATTGCTGGATTCTATCGAGTATGAATATAGATTTTTGCTTCAAGGAACAAATATGGGATAATTGTGTTGGAAATCAAAAATTTGTCGATTCTTGCCTTAAAAAAATTATCGCAATGAAAGATTTGAACAAAACATAATTACTTTAAGAGCTGTAGTAGAACTAATGACGATGTATAATGATTGTCACGTTCTTAACCTTCTGTGTTACTTAAGGATTTCACTTGCATTCTGTCCTTTCACACCAACTATGTCAAACCTGACTTGTAGCTTCTAATAAAATAAAGAATTTTCCTTAAATACCGTGGCAACTATAAGCAGAGCTCCAAGTCTGAAATTTTCATCGGTTACATTTCAACGCAAGATGGGTTTTGGCAGGACTTAAGAGAAATGGAACCTACAACATATATCAGACTTACTGAATTGCAAGATTATTTGTTATTCTAATTGCAGCTCTTCTATTATCTCAATATATTTGTAAATTTCAGAAAATAAATAACTGCCTTGATCAATGGTTGACAACATGAAACTCTGCGTTTGAGACCTGTCACGAGGAAACATTTCCTTAACCATTTTGAAATATCACTTGTACAAGCAGATGAACAGTATGTCTAGAATTTCGTTTATTCTCACGAATTTTTACTCCTTAAATGCTTAAAATTGCCGGAAGACCTGTCAAAGCAAAATAGCACATTCAACCTTTGGGATAGCTTGGTACACTTCAGTGGAAGTTTTCCTAATTTCTACAGTAAATTTTTTGTCGCTATCTCTGCTGCACGATGCAACATTTGGTATGCTTTACTAACTCTTTGTAGCTTTAAGTTTTTCACTGGCAAATTGATAGGTTACTTCAATCGAAAGTGGCATTACCTATTAAACTAAACTAGCACTTAAAATTACAGCCACATTAGCCCTTTTATTCACAGAACTCTTCAGTAAACAAAATATTGCTTGTACAACGGATTATATACATAGTCAAAGTTTACAGTGTAAAACATCGTGTTGGTAACTTTCTCGAAATTGCTTTGTTTCTGCCCATATTTTCTATCCTTTAAAATAACTGATTTTACAAACTATCCTCTTTTCTAGACTAAAACCGTGTTACGTTAACGTTACGTTACGAATATATAGGTTGTATTATGTATCTTGAAGCAACGTTGTACTAGGGTCTCTCCTAGGATTTGTTTCAATGTGTTCAGTATCCTCCCAGAACAATTACTACTATAGTACGGTGAACTGAAAAAGAAAGAAAGAAAAAAAACCTCACGTGAAAGCAACATACGACTGTGTTACTTAACAGTCTGTAAAATATGGAGAAAAAGTCTTCTTCAGTATTATATATATATAAAAAAAATTACAAAAACTAGTGGATTAAATTCGAAGAAAAGAAAAATAATGGAAAATATTTTCTGTACATTATTTCTCCCACAATACCTGTCGTAACTACACTTGCATTTGTATGTATGTTACTTTCCACTCATTTTTCATAACCAATTGTTTTTTGTTTTACTTAGTTCACAATATTACATATATTTAGAAGCTTTTAAAAATTATTTGTTTTGCATTAGAATTAAATTTGGTACAGAAACACTGTTATGTAGATCAATTAATTACAAATATGAAAGAGTAACAGGCTAATTTTCATGCCTACAAATTTAGATGTGTTACTGTCTTCACACTTCACAAATATTAAACAAATACAAATTTCAAATAAGTTTAAAAAAATAGCGTTATACCTCGAGCTAGCTGGTTTTTTAGTGGTTGGAAAGTTAGCGCTCTCATCACTTATATGATGGAACAGCGATCTTAAAAGGTCTCGTAGGAATTTTTACATTTGTGCAGTTTTACACAATAATTTCCAGTATCGATAAAAAAAAAAAAAAAAAAAAAAATCAGTAATTCAAGTATCAGTAGACAACCTATGTGCCTATGAAATATGTGGATTATGCTGAAATTTTGTACCGTTCAACAACTGAAAAGGGTACACTAATTTACTGCCAACTAAAGCTTACAATACCACGCTTATTCTTTAATGTTACAAATTCAGGACGCTATGGAACAACAAACATCCAAACACATAGAAAGTTTGGGGGCTTCTAGAAAGTGGTAACATATTTAGCAAAAATATGTCATGCATGCCGAATGGAATTTAGTACCGAATACTACAGTCATACTACTAACGTATTGCCGTTTGAAAGGCTCTATGTATCATTTACAACTTTGTTATTTTGTTCCCAGTCGACAGCACGTTAACGATTTTGATTGCTCGGGTTTGTATCATACGAAATATTAGTGTTTTGCAGTTATTACTTCATAAGTAATAAAAGCGTTTGAAGATAAATAATGGTCTGTATATATAAACTGTAATTGATACGAAAATATCTTAGTATCTAGTATTATTACCATGATATGACGTACTTGGAGTAACTAATTAACAAATTATAAGGGATTGAAAATTCTACGTTTTTCAAAAGATTTAGTTTAGAAGATGCTTAGTGGTTAACTATAGCATCAAATCGCAAATTAGGCTCCTTTCAGTAAACATACAGACCTTAACGCTGTTTTACGGAATTTGATATCTGAAACAATTCCGAAGATGATAAAAAAAGCGGCTTAGGTGAAAGTTGACCCACTTCTTAAAATGGTGTACCTTTCGGAAACGATTATTGATTGTTGCAGGCATTTGATTATGTAACACAACATCAACAGTGTTTGGTAGCTGTAATTACAGCAAATTCTTGCTATCACACAATTTAATTTTTGCCATATTAAAAACTGCTAAAAAGCAGAGTGAAATCAGTCCATATGCTTTCTGCTGGCGCTGATCAATGGCACGACATGATGAAAGATTCCAAACAACGCCGTTCAACAATTGTAAATATAACTAAGAAAGTTCTGTCACTTTTTATGGAGGTCTGTGTTGCATTGTCCCTCGCGGCGTGAGTTGAATGCGAATGCAGTTGTTGGTGTAGGTATATTTAACATACTATTTGGTTGTGGCAGTTCAGTTATACCGTGAACTTGTGTGTGGACAGAGTGAACATAGGACCTGAACAGAGCCCATAAGGGTGTGTATGCTGTACAAGTTCAAACTGGGATCAAATGCCACCGCATCGGGCGAAAGATATGCGAGGCCTTTGGTGAGGGTGACTACGCGCCCAGTGCAGCGATGCTTTAAGAAGTTCAAGGACGGTTACGAGGCACTGAAAGACGCACCACGTGTCAGAAGACCAACACATGTAGAAAATAAAGATCTTCAGGCAGCAATCCACGCGAACTATGGTCAGATATGTGGGAAAACCATTCGGCAGCGCTTTCATGAACTTGGGTCAATGGGTCCTACATGATTTGACTCCGGCCCAGAAGGCCACGAGATCACATACCTGTGTTTCTTAGTTGCCTCGTCTGAGAAAGGAGCCATTTCTGGACAGGGTGTTGACATGTGATGAGAAATGGGTCCTGTAGGAAGCCGTCATCATTAGTTAGCATCCTATAAACCACTTCAAAACAGCAGAAACCAGCACTGCACCAGAAGAAAGTACTTCTGTGTGTTTGGTGGCCTCTTCGCGGCATCGTGCATCGGGAACTGCCACCAGCCAGTTAGCGCATCAATGTAATTGTTTACAGTCAGCAGTTGGACCGTGTTGGAGAAAAACTCAAAACTCTAGAGCGAGCACTTTTGAGTCGCAAAGGGATTCTCTTGTTACAGGACAACACTAAGCCGCACGTGGCTGGCATGAACCAGGACACAATTCTACGCTCGGGATGGGAAAGAGTATTGCATCCGCCATACTCCCCGAAGACCGCATCGATCGATTATCACCTATTCCATTCTTCGGACAATCACTTTAGAGGACGCTAGTTCAAATCCCTAATAGATTAGGAAAATGCAATTGATACCTTCTTCACTTCACGGCCCACCAAATAATAACGCGATAGAATCCATGGCCTTCCAGAACGTTGGCAGAAGGTCGTCGATGCTCACGTGGGCTATTTTTAATGTTCCATGTACGTCTTAGGGGCATATTATTTGGAGGTGGTGAGTGAAAAGCAACATAACTTTCTTGGTTACTTTATATATTAAATGCTACAGAAACCAAAATAGCAGCAAATAGTCATTCTAAGGCGCCTGCAATGATGACACTGCGTTCTGGGACCGTCACCGTGACAGGCGGTGGAGGAGATTATTTAGTATTGCACTCTTCCAATGTAAATATCAAAAACCTCTTACAGATGTTTTCGTCTCATTTCCATTTTTAAAACTACACTGACCAAAACATGGATTTAAAAGTTCGATTCAAACATACCTTACAGATATATCCGGTGACACCGTTCTTAAATATCCATTGTTCAAATCGGATAAGTTTTGATCAAATGTTGCACTACTCTCATCATACTCAATTTTGACCTGGAATTCTTTTCGGATGGAACTCTCAGTCATTACTTGACTTTTGTTGAATAAATCAGTTTGCTCTAATTCTACACTGTCATCTTTCTGTTTGATTTCATTCTCTTCTGCGGAAGACAGCACTACCGTTAAATCCCTGTTATTTGGATATTCGTATACTACAGTTGGTTCCTCTTTAATGTCCAACACACTCATGAAGTTGCTTGATTCTTCTCTTTCTTCAAGCTCTCTTGCAGAGGACGGTACTTCTAAATCAACTTTTTGCTGTCTATCCATCTCCGGAATAGAATGTTGCTTGGGATTTTTATCATCATCTTTATCTGAGACAACACTATCCTCCGCATAGAACGATGAAACATAATAATCAGATTGAGACGAATCGGAATCATAATCTAAATCATCCAGGCAAAATGATTCAACTTTTGGAATACACGATATAGTGATCATTTCTACATCAGGCATTGTTGCATCTGCTTCCTTATTATCCATGTGTCTCGAGAATGTTTAAATTAGATTATTAGTGTCAATAAACCTGGAAAAATAGATTTTATATTAAATATCACAGACTGCACAACTTCTACATCAAAAACATATTTCTTTGTGGGTTATAAGTCATTTCTTTCCTTACCTTGTTCTTCTTTGATTAAATACATTGTAATTGATAAAACTGTTCTAAGGAACGTGAAAGAATATGTGTTCTCGTATTAAAAACAATTGAAATTCGCACCTAAAATTTGAAGAATATATCTCTAGACTTCAAAAAAATTATATTACTTTATTCACAAATTAGAACCAGAAGTTGATAAAGCTTCGAAAGTGTTCAAGAGTCTTGCTTTATTGCGTACATTAGTCATGAATGGAAATTAACGTTTACATTAAAATATTCCTGATACACCTACGTTCACATACTTTAAAGTTCAACTAAGGAAAAGTAAACTTTTGTACTGAATTTACAATGAAATATTCAAGAATGGGAGCCGCTGATAGGTAAATAGTGTCCTCGATAAGAGTAAGGGACTTGAGAAAGAAAAACACACAAGCTTATAGCGGCGCAACCGTATTCAGTTACCTTACTAAAGCCTACATTCAAAGTGTAAGAAGAAAAACATGCTATGTGATACATCACTGAAAAGTTTACGAAAAACAGAGGCCTTTTGTAGGAAATTTTTATTTCTGTCGTATCCTCTGACATCTTGCTATCCAATATATATATAAACAGAGAGAGAGACTTATCCATTTAATGGAAATACGGGAATGAAAAGCAACTTCGTACAATTGAAATCGCGTTGGACAATTTTTCGTTTTTAGAAAACATTCTATGTGACATGAAACGGAGTCAGAGAGGTCGTGAATGGTAGCATGTGGAATATAAACCATTTCACGTGTAATGCATCACTAGGTTCCGTAAAAGAGGATAGAGACGGTAATCTTCGACGGATTGGTGTTTCCAAAACGGACCACAGATATTCAATTATGCGGAGATTGGGCCGTCCAAAGGAGGTGTTGAACTTCATCCCGATGTTCCTCAAGTTACACTCCCAGCTCTCTGAATGGATGCATTATCATATTTAAATATATTTCAATCTCCCGGGACCATAAGATGCACATAATTCCTTGAAATGGCAACATAATCGCAGTCAGTGATGTGATTGTTAAGGGTAAGCATAGTCCCGTTGAAAACCCACATTGCGGCGGAGAGCTTTACAGATCAGTGTGGTATTTCACGGATTAGTGAAGACAATACATATCATTTGCTTCTGTGGGATCCTGCCATCATCAACATTAGCCGTGGTTTGAAATAAGGTGATCGATGACTGATGCGACCATATCACACGTTTACATTCATCAGCGAGCTATGTTACATGTTCGCGGCATTTGGCGTCCGCTATGGTACTTTACCAGCAGCTTCGCCCGTACACATGAGTAAACGAGAACTTAAAATTCTACAGCTATTATTATTAGAAATTAACGATACTACAACATGATGATTCCAAACATATAATATATAACCTGAGGTAGTGCCACTTAGAAAAATACAATTTCCTAATTCGGTTGGCATCACTGTTAATTAGGTGGTATTGCAGATTATTTCAACAAAAGATACAAAGAAAAATTTCTTGGTGTTTCAGTCAAGACTTTCCGTGCATGTAAATCGCAAAAGATCTAGTGATAGCGTGAAACTAAAAGTTAGATAGGAAGATGTCAAAAACTGCATGGCATGGAGCGTTCTGCTTGTCGTACAAGGCCCCTAAGTCAAAGAGTTGTATTTCTAGGTTTCCTCGACTATTCAGCGAATAGTAAATATCTGCTGAGTAAATGACAGATATCTCCTAAATCCGTACTAATGATCTGGATTAATTTGATTTGTGTATGAGGTTCATTTTGCGATGAAATTGTTTGAGGTGATGTAAGTTGTTGACACAATTGAGATGCATCGATAACTTCTAAAATCAGTTTCTTCGTCATCCGAAATCAATGGATCAATCCTAAAGCAACCAATTCTTCGTCAAATTCAAATATGACAAATGTTCGTATCTCAAAATAGAAGATACGAGTACATCGTTCATGAGTTAACATATATAGCAATATTAAGTTCGAAAATTGTGTCTGACTGAGATATTGTAGAAAAGTTTCCTTGGGATCTGTTATTAGATTTTTTAGGTGTTATTCGAGGCGAAAGTTTAACCATTGCTTGGGCGTAGGAAACACAATGTGGGAAGTGTCAGAACAAAAGCAATTAGGATTATTGTCATATTTCTTGTGAAGCTGACAAAGCATGTAAAAGCTCTGCTATGAGCATATAGTGTCGGGTTATTCGTGAATGGAATCATCTAACTGTTAGTCACTCCCGCAGTCTTGCTGAGCCAAATACTGCAGTATATGCTCAAAAAGAAGAGTTTGTGGCGTCATTTAACCCGTTACGTACTAGCATGACCATATGATCAAAGTACGTAGCGTTTTAGATTTCAAACTGTAGCTGCCACTACTTTAGTGTTATTATTTTTCTACTTCTACTTAGCTTTCAAAGACAAATGACTTAATACTCTAATCCACTTCCAGCAGATTCTAGCGTAAAGTCATCTAATGGCAGTAATTGGAAATTTGAATTATTTTCCCTTCACCAGAAATATCAGCTACTAACAGATAAGTGATATTTTGAACTTTCCAATTTTACAGATCCTGTTAACACCTAGGTATTTATACTAGAAACAAACAAACAAAAAAAACTCTGTTTTGTCTGATTGATTGCTTCTTTAACATTACCATAATAAAGAGGATTTTTATATAAAGAGACCATATGATTACGCTTGGTCGTTAAGAGTATATTTGTCCATTATGGTAGGCATCGTTCCTAAAGTTTCAAAGTTTTTGAGATATTTCACAGTACACAAATGCACATTTTAGAAAACCAATAGAACACCTGTTAGGTTTCATTGTGAATCTTCCAGTATCAGTAAAATAATTACCATTCACGATTTGTTTACGAACATAATTTACTAACCATTTGAAAAACATTAGATATGGTGCAACTGGTACTTTACTAGAAAAATCGCATCCCAGAGGACTGTCCTGCAAGTAATGCCAATAAATGAAAAACTAGGACCTTCGAAACGCTCACCCTATGTAAATGACGTTAAAGACAATTGCGAATATAGAAGGTAAAATACTGGGCGTACAGCCAGAAGCCAGAGTACGATAGGTATATAATGAATTTACCACAAAAATTCAAAAATATATAATAGCTTAAACTATTTTTGTCACACACACACACCAAACTGGGGGCATTTAACCCCAAGTAAAGATTACATCAATTGTTGATGAAGTATTCCGCACGGCTGAAAGTAACCGCTAATCTCGTTCATAAGATAAATTAGTCAAAGTGAGACAGCCAAAGATAGATAAGATTATAAAAGAGGAAACAAATTCCGGTAAATAAACTCAAATATTGGTTGCTACAGCATTCGCGCCCGTAGGAAAAAGTATTGGCTGCTACTATTTGCGTAACTTACACCAGAGTAAACAATGCTTGGATACTCGTACATTATCAGGTATGGCTGGTTTCGACTGTTTTGAAACGGGTTCATGGGATGCTAACCACTGATGGCGGCGCCGTGGAGCATAGTACAGGACCCACTTCTTATCACATGAGAACACCTTGTTCAGAAATGGCTCCTTCTTCAGACAAGACAGCAAAGAATCACACGTATTTGATCGCGTTGCCTTCTGGCCCGGAGTGAAATCATGTGGAACCCATCGACCCAACTTTTAGTGTTTCCGAAGTTGATGGAGGTGCTGCCGAATAGTTTCTCCACTCACACTGAATTGTAGTGCCAGTTCCTCATATGTCTGGCCACCGTTCGCGTCAATTGCTGCCTGAAGTTAATTTTGTACGTGTGTTCGTTTTCTGGCAAGTGGAGGGTCTTCGTGTGTTCCGTCAGCGACCTTAAACTTGTTACATCACCGCTGCACTGTCCGCGTAGTCACGACACTTTCACCAAAAGGCATGGAATATCTTCCGTTCCTTTGCAGGAGGGTTTGTCCCTTGTTTGAACTCGTACAGCATAAACGTCCTTACGATGCTCTCTGGAAGCCCAATGCTCACTCTGTCCTTACGCAAGCTCTCTGTGTAACTGAACTGCAACAACCAGGTAGTATGTTGGATATGCCCATCCTAACAACTGCTCTTCGCCTTATCTCCATTCGCATTCAACTCAGGCGTTAGTCTCCAACTGTATCAGTCCACTTTCCCTATTACGTACCAAATGCGAGAAATTCCCGCTCAAAGTGGGGAAAAAATCCTCTTTTATCGCGAATTTCTCCGCTCAGGTATATGACACGTACATGCGAAGGGTACCAAAAAATAAAACTTTGCTCCATTGTGAAAATAATGTACAGGAAAAAATAGTCTTGATGCTATAGCCGATTTACTAATTTTCCCTCGACATTACATTTTCAGTCAATTTCTATCCAATTTGCTTCAGCATAAAGACTAATCATTGTAGGAACATGAATCGTACCTGGTCTTGTTTGGCATGAATCGGCCTTTCGAATGGTATAAGTTGCATATCCCGATCATGCACCTGTGGGGGGGAAATTCCCCCCAAAGGGAAATTTTGTAAAAAAAAACCTTTTTTAATTTTGGGCCCCACTGTGCACCCCGGGTGGTAACGCTCAGCGCCAAAAATACGTCGAAATATACTACATAGCGTATGTAATAACTGTACGAAATACAAATCTCATATCTTGAAAACTAAGGGCGAGACAAAACATTGACGCATGTCTCAACAATACCCATGTTCCCCTATAGCATGAAAACACATCGAATTCTAGATAAACATTTCCTGACACATCCCTAATTGTCGTAGGAACACGAATCAAACCTTGTTTTTATTGGCATCAATCGGCCATTCGAACAGGTATAACTTGCAGATTCGTATCGTGCACCTAAGGGGAGAAAATTCCCACAAAAGGGAAAATTTTGTAAAAAAAATCCTTTTTTCTCCAATTTTGGGCCTTGCCCAACGTTCAAAAGGCTGATTCAAGTCGAAGACAACGAACTACGATTCATGATTTTAGGATAAATAGTGATAATATTGTAGATACTTTACTAACTAATTGACTAAAAATGTGTAAATAATGCAAGAATTAAAATATTTGAAAATTTCCTGGCATATTTCTCTTTAATCTAGGAACATGATTTGTATCTCGCTTTGTTCCAAATAAAAGTAGGTTTCCAACGGTACCACTTCTAATATGTCTATATGTCCTTGAGGGGAGAAATTTAGAAAAAAAAAACGGGAAATTTTCTCCTGAAATTTTTTTTTTTTATTGATTTGGGCGGAATTTTCCCGCTTCAGGTACATAATAGGTACATTTGAATGCTACATTTGGAAACTCTGCTTTATAGCGAAACTAACAAAGTACAAACTATGTTTCTAAAGTTAATAGGGATGCGTCGCGATTTTTTTTTAAAATCTCTAAAATTTACCATTTTTTAAAAGCTGCCCTCGTTGTTTGCGACGTCACTGCCCTCAGGCATCTCACACGTGAATGCAAAATGCCCATAAAACATGTTCTTTGATGCTTCCATACTTGAATAAATGCAAAAGACCTGGTGAGAAAATCTTAACTAGAGATTTATAAAGCAAATTCCGAAGGTGGACGACATGGCCTTTATACAAGCCAAAAAATTTAAAAGGGTTAAGTATTTTCCTTTTTCTTTTCTTTAGTCTGGCTTTCGTGCAGTACTTCATCTGCTGTTGCACGAATTGCAATAGAATGTTTAGATTCGGGTGTCAAATTTTATTGTATGCACCTTTATGAGTGGAGCAATATGGTGGTTCCTGATGTAGCTTTCCCCGTTATTTTCGTCACTCTTAATAAATAATAGTGGTAGCCGGAATTTTTTCTTTTAAAAGAGAAAAGATTCGTTCGAATAAGAAATATTTGAAGATTCCATTATTCGAATTTTAGTAGTTTTAGTCCAAATACACGTCGTGATGTACTGTACCTCGTTCAAAACTATAAGAAACGCAAAGAATCTTCTGCTTGGTGGCCATTCAAAGCGAGAAAATATAGAAACGGATTAGATTGGAGCGCAGCAGAATGTCTCGCGCAAAAGTGAGTCCATACGAAGCAGGCGCATGAGAGGCGAAGGGCATGCGGATAAAGGAAAAAAGTGCAAAGTGCCACTTGATATCGCATGAGGTTACATGTAATCATTTGGCATAAGTAACTCTAAACTTGTTAACATAAAATACATTTTTTACGTATCATACTAAAATACTTCGCAAATTGAAGTTAGGGTATCACATAGGTGTGTTTGACATGGCCTATTTTAGCTCACTCATTTTAACCTTTGTTTAAAGTTTTTGTAATGGTTTCAGAGTACTAACATTATTCCCATATTATACAGAAATACCTAAAATTTGCACATTATGCAGAAACATTTTGACAATGAAAATTAATATCGCAGACAATCCTCTTCTAGATCTTCCCACTCATTTTAACAGTAAAATGTCATCGCACCTGTACCATTATTATGTTCTTAATCCGCCCCTCATTTTGACCTAACTTCCAGCTCATACAGTAACCAGTGATACCATTAAACATATTCTCGTGTACGAGATAGAGAGATAAGGTACCTACATATGCATGGTTCAAAATTATTACCGGATAAGTGATAGGGGCGGGAGGGGCGAAGCGAGTGTAAGTAAGGGACTCTGGAATGCTTCAACATACAGGGTTCACTTATTAGAATATCTGTAATTACAAACCTATGTAAAATTACAGATCCCGATAATTATTTGTGAAATAGATTTTTATCATATATAGTTTATTGTAATTAATTTGCACACTTCTGACAATAGTTCACTTTATCCAATTATAAGTAAGATTGTACAAAAGTATTCAATGGAGGAATTACCCTCCCTTCCCAATTACTAGCGTCCTGTGCGTACATAAGTTCCTTACATTGGACTCTTCTGATTTTATACCTACGAAAGTTTTACACGTTAGCAACCAGATTCACAATCTGCATCATACAGGCACTTAAAAGCATAGATAAATGCAGTTCAGTAAACACCTTAATAGCTTTTGCTCCTAACTTTGTATAAAGAAAACATTAACATGGAACTAAAATTCTTCATTCTTACTACTTCTTCAATTAATCTAATGCCTAAAGTAAGAAACACTGTTAGGCAATTATTAACTCTCATTAAGCGGATAATAAAATAATAAAAAGCTTATTATAAATAAAGGGAATACTTTGGAATTTGTGGGACCAGAAGTTTCTGCTTAAAATTCATACTTTCCTGGTATATTTTCTGTATTTTTTGATGGTTTAGGATAGGCTGCTTAGTTTAGGTTACGATTTTTAGATTGGGGGGAAGGAGGCTGAATTCTTTTCTTAAAATTCGTACTTTCTTCCTATATTTTCTTGTTTTGACAGTTTAGGCTATGTTAGATTACGTTAGTACTTAGTTATTACCAGGGCTTGAAAAACGAAAATCACTTTACGAAGCAGTCAACTTATCAATACATTCTTTATTTTGTTTATTAGCATGTGTTTCACAAACAGAAAAAAGAGTGACGGATGCTATTTATTTCTTGAATTGACATTTGTGATTCATCGGACTTTACTCGTTAAATGTAAAAAATTACTCGACACTAGCAAGTGGATTTTTTTAAATCCTAGTAAGTACTCGTACGTAATATCAACTCATTTTTCCTGTAAACACGGTTGGTTGTTTTACCCGATTTTGATCCCCAGTTCCAAAACTATCCCTAAATATAATATTACAAGTAAACGCCCTATTACAGTTTAGATAAACACAGATTTATACGCAAGAAACCTGTTACTCTACTATTTGAGGAACCAGTGTATAGTTACTCGAAACATGTCGGAATCATACTTTTTACATGTACAGTAAAATATAAATACGAAATCCAAAGTGTGGTCCTTAACACGTCATACTCCATAACGAAACGATGATGAAGAGAAATGCTGTGTAAGCGTAGTGTACAAAATTATTATAGAATTGTCGATGCTCCGTACTTTTATTATTTTTAATGTGATCTTAGTTAAATGAAAGACGTGGGCTTAGAGATCTCGCAAAGGTGTGCCACACACAATGCATGAGCTTTTATGCCATATGAATCGTTTTCCTTTTACCTCGCTTATATGTATACCCACCATCGCTTCCACCCTTAATGCCTACGAACGTACCTCGCTCTACCAAGCAGGCACTCCAAGTGGCCTTCTGTCCTGAGTCAGTTCGATAGGATTCTTAATTTTTAGTGGTACCTTGCACAAGTTGGGCAAGGTTCCAGATTACTGGTCCCCCTTCCCTGGATGCGGGTCAGTGATATAGATGATCCGGAAGAACCGAAAAACTGTATTATTAGATGACCAGAAGAAAATAATACACTTTTTCGGATCTTCCGGGTCACCTATACCACTAACCTGCATCCCCCACGCCCCGACAACAACACAAGTTTCTATAAAAGTATAGCAGGACAACCTTCGACTATTTAAAAAAAACCTAAAGTACTACTATTATACAAAAAGTTAAATAGTTCTTCAAACCATAGGAGGGCAAGCCACCCTAAACCCCCGGCAACAATAAACATTTCTACACACGTATGGCGCGAAATCCTCTAACCCAAAAAATAACACTTTTTATTTTAAAAACGTAGGAGTGTTAATAGTGTGACTGACTAGTATTGTTCCAAGAACAACATGAAGTTATGACTTGTCAAAACGATTAATATAATGGAGTATATTTAGTACAAGGGGTCCAGAAGCACATAAAAAACACAAAATTTAGAGGAGAAATGAATGATGCAAGTACTTAGACGTAATATAACGTAATCAAATCTAACCTAACCTAAGCTAACCTGAACTAACTTACTTACCTAATATTATAGAAATAAGCGAAATTCTATCATTTTTAGGAAAATTATGCGGGACCCCTACACTAATTCAACATAAAATAACCTAACCAAACCTAAACTAAACTAACCTAAGCTAGCATAAACTAACCTAACCTTCTCTAAACTAACCGAATGTGAACAGAAATGAGCAAAATTGTAACATTTTTTAGAGAAAAGTGCTGGACCCCTTCTGCTAAACATAGGCCAATATAATTAACAATAAATAGTGTTCACAGCAACTAAAGAAAAATCATCGCAAGCATAAAGAAGAAGGAGCATGTATCAGGTAAGCAAATACTTCTATTTATGAAAAAATAGGGGGACCAGTAATCTAGAACCTTCCCCACAAGTTGGTTAGTTCTTTTCTGCACTATAGATTTGATGGCATCATCCACCAGGCTATATTTATAAGCATAACGCTTAGGCCCTTTTAAAATTTATCTGCACCAAATATTCTGGCTTCTCCATTAAGAAACACTCACTTACGTAGCAAAATTGAAAATCTTGATAAACAAGTAAATATATAATTATTGTGTACATGTTTACCTAAATTGGAATTGGACGAAAGTAAATTGTGTAAAATTATAGCATTAGAGGTCTTACTGGCTTCCAGGACAAAGAGATGAACTCCATTCTTTATTCGCACCAGTCACTGTTGCCAGCTATAACTGGCAATATGTCTAAATTCAGCTCCAATAGTCACTAAGCTTCAAGCTAAATGGAATGTAAGACAAATCGGTTAAAAACGATGTTCTTTCTTTCCTTTTTTATGTGAAATAAACAAAGTAAACATGTATACGTAAACACAATCAACAGAAACAGAAACTACGTACAATGAATAAAGCCAATTCACAAAGAAATATGACATCCTTCTGGAAATGTCTTGTCTTTGGAGCTTATCCTCGCTCAATATGTATAGAACAAGAACACGATTCTTCTAAGAACACTGCTGCCACAGTCCTAGCCCTGGAGTGGGCTGAAAAATAGTACCAAATTGAAACAAAAAGGGCTGAATTTATTATTTTATGCCATCGGGGGTAAAAGTATCGGGGAACGCGGGGGCCGCCGTCTACCCACTTTCAGAAAATATCTGTGGCGTCCCCCACTTCTAAAAAATTACAATGGGCAAAGATAGGCATGGGGGACGGCGTGACGTCATGCATCCCTCTACTTTTTCAGATCCACTTTTACCCCAAGTAACAGAGGTAAAGTTCTATAACACTCCCCTCCCCCCTTTTCCAAGAGTTTAAATCAAGAAAGTGTTTTTTAAAAATTAATTTTTAAAAACAGCCAAATAGGACGACTAAAATTCCTAAAATTTCTGCTTCTTTCTCGTCTCCTTTATGCGCGGCGCGGATGCGCTCATTTAGCGTCATTTGTTTTCCGGTATAGTTCGAATTACGAATTAGGCCGCGCCTCCATTGCATCCGAATGCGATTGCGAATGCGAATGCGAATTTCCCAGCACGTGTAAATGAATTGGAGTGCCTCGACTAGTTCCGACCTGCGAATTGCGAAAACCGACGAAAAGATGCGAATGCGAACGATCCCAACATGCTGGGATTGTTCGTCCGAATTGATGCGAATGGAGCGTCGTCTGCAGAGAAATTGAGCGCTACGTGAGAGAAGAAAGTTCTTTTTGCGTGAAAGTAGTCGACGGTGCGAGGTGCGGAGATAAAAATGAAAATAATAATGGAAATAGATGTTGATGTTTTAATAAATTGTGTTTTTTATAAAGTTCCATTGTGGATCCAAGGTCATCCAGATTACCACAAACGACACGTCGTGAACAAATTATGGGCAGATGTAAGTAAAGAACTTGGAGTGGAAGATATTTATAATTTTATTTGTTTTCTCTTTAAAATATGAAGATCTAATTAATACACGAACCACAACTTTTTATTCAATTTATATTTCCTCTTTGTTCCTCAAATAATGATTTTACGAATACATATAATTATTGACTAATATGTTTGAAATAGCAAAAACGGGTTTTTTACTCATGGAGAAAATTTTCGTAGAAAGTTGATTGATTTTGCAATCTCTAATTTTATTTAGTTTATTTATTTTAAAGTGAACATAGCGGTTACCACAGAAGCATAATAATAACAGGAGCGACATTTGCGACATTCACTCTATTTTGCACACAAAGGAAATTAATACATTATTATTATTATTATTATTATTATTATTATTATTATTATTATTATTATTATTATTATTATTATTATTATTATTATTATTATTATTATTATTGTTCTGAAAACTTTAAGATATGAATTTTCAAGCAAAAATATTTCACATTGAAGGTTTGAAAGAGATATTACAACTTGATTCGCATTCACAAAACTTCGGATGGAGTAGAGGCACATGAATTCGCAGTTCGCATTCGCATTCGCGTTCGCAGTCGCATTCGGATGCAATGGAGGCGCGGCCTTATACACAGTTCGTAGCGTTATGCGGTGTAACGTCACAGAAATAAATGTTGAACAGCATTTTTTAAGAGTCCAACACACAGTATGAGTAACGTAAGATGTAGGAAAAGTCTTGCTGACACTTTTGAAAAAATGACAAGTATTTGTTAAATGGTGCTGAATTGGGTAGAATTGTACCAACTTTGTCACAAAAGGGGCTGAAAATGCCTGCGTGGTACCAACGGGCCGATGAATGACAAAAAGGGCTGAATTTGGTACAATTGTACCAAGTGTGGCAACGCTGTCTAAGAAGAAATAAAAAAAAATGCACAGGTAGCACGTTCTAGTCATTTCAATTTATCAACGAAACAGCATTACGTAATACATAGTACACAATGCAACTAGATAGGTCTATTGTCAATTATTCATTCAAAATACTCCAGTTAGGTGATTGGCAAAATACGGCTCACGGGTCAGATACAGTCCCCTAAAAAAGGTTCTATCCACCCGCCACATGATGCTTAACCTGACGAATGAATAGAATAGGATTTATTCGAGAGTTTTAGGTTAGAAACGTGCTGACAGATAAGCATTTACTCCGGAGAATCACAACATTACCGTTTGGAGCAAATTATGACAATCTTCAATGGCAGGGGCGGATCCAGGACGGAATTCAGGGGGGGCGGTGGGTTGTAATACTACTACATAGAGTTACTTTTAAGAGGTCCAAACTCTGGGATATGTTATATATATATATATATATATATATATATATATATATATATATATATATATATATATATATATATATATATATATATATCAGTTTCCCCTTCTGGGAGGGGCCAACGCCCAGATCGCACCCCAGATCCGTCCCTGGGCTCAGCATTACAAGAATTATGCCAAATGTGCTTTCTTATTATACTAGAGGCCTTTCAGTAAGAGATGATCTATGACATTTCTTACCACGTGCGGAGGGAAATTGCAGCTTCTAGTTTGACGCTAGTGTTACCACCATCGGTCCTTTGCTTCTGTTTCTTCTTACATTCTCCGATTTTTTCTTTTCTTTCTTTTTAACCTTCTATGTGCTGCTTAATATATAAAGAGGTCTAGTATATAAAAGGAGCCGCGGTCGCTCAGTTGTAGAGCGTACAGCACTGTTGCTTGGGGTCCCGGCTTCGATCCAACCCCCCACCAAGTGAACTTAATGATGAACAAATACTGTGTGCGTCGGTTTCCTTGGGGTGCTCCCTTTTCCTCCCACATTCTTCTTTCCGCCATTTCATTCATTTCTCATTATCACCGTCTCCTTTAGCCTAGCCGGCATATCCATGGGACGTAAAACTTCAACAACAAACGTATATAATAACGTATATAAGTTGCTTCTGATTGCATCACACAATAACTCCTGAACCAATTAAAATCGTTATGTAGGACCAACTAAAATCATTATGTATTACTTGGCATCATGATGTAGGACAAGCCCTTATTAAAAGCAAAGGAACTAGTAAAACTAACTTAACGGAACATAAAATTAAAAAATGTGATAAATCTATATTCTTGAAACTAGTAACAGAGAGTGAAATAATCATCATAATAAAACAAATGATAAATTCGAATTCGGCTGGGGCGGATGAAATCTCTAACAATTTCATAAAAGAAAAATGTTACAAATATTTAGTTAAACCATTATGTTATCTCTCAAGTATTTGAATCGCCACAGGAACATTTCCCGATAAACTAAAAGCTGCTAAAGTTAAACCATTACACAAAAAAGGTAAACTTAAGGAAATAGAATACTATAGACCGATATCATTGCTACCCATTATAAGTAAAATTCTGGAGAAAATAATGTTCAATCGGGTAATGGATTTCATTAATAAATATGGTTTCTTTAAAGGTAAATCCTCAGAGACAGCAATTTTTCATTTTCCAGAATCCTGCAGAAAGTTGTAGGATGAGAAATAATTATCTATAGGAATATTTTTAGATCTAACAAAAGCCTTCGATTTAGTAAATCATAATATATTGCTAGAAAAACTTAGTTGTTGTGGCATTAGAGGCTTAGGAAATAAATGGTTTGAATCATACCTTAAAGATCGGAAGCAAGTAACTGAAATCAGAGGAATAGTTAATAATAAAATTCAGAAATATGTATCAAGTGAAGAAACTATTTATCGTGGAGTACCACAGGGATCAATTCTAGGTCCAATTCTCTTCCTTCTTTATATAAATGATCTTTCTGAAAGTATTAACAGTTCGTGTGTAACTTTACATGCAGACAATACATATGTAATAGTTAGTGGGAAAGATGAAAGAGAATTAGCTTCAAATTGCCAAACGACAATGAACCGATTTTCAAGTTGGATGGCTAAAAATGACCTAATTATTAATGAAAATAAAACATGTGCCTTAAATTTTCACAATAGTAAAAGTAATCAAGCCAAATCAATAATAAGAATAAATAATAAGACTGTTTAATATGTAGAAACTGCTACCTTTCTGCTACCTTTAGAACATGTAAGAAGTAAGTTAAGCAAACTATGCTATGCAATTGGATGTGTAAGAGATAAGATTATTGTAAAAACAGCTAAGTGTATATATTACTGAAATTTTCATTCTATAATAAACCATGGCTTGATGTTCTGGGGAATGCACCTAAAAGTACAGTTATCTTTAGGCTACAGAAGAAAGTGGTAAGAGTACTTGCAGGAGTAGAATGGAACTCTTCTTGTAGAAATATTTTAAGGAACTTGAAATAATGACTCTTTCCTCAATGTATTTCTTCGAAATATTAATGTATTTGAAAAAACAGTAGTGAATTTATTGTTAACAGACATTCACAGGTACAACACAAGATGTAAAGATGACATTCACTTGCATGCACATAGAACACATATATACAACATATCAGTTACGCACAAAGGTACTCTATCATACAATCTACTTCCATCATATATAAAAAAAATCAGGTCTCTGTAAATAGCTTTAGATCCAAATTTAAAAGGTACTTTATAAAACAATGCTTTTACTCGGTTGAAGAATATGTACAAAATAATTCGTATACATAAAATTATGTGTATAATAAGTAAATTAGTGGATCTATAAGAATCCATATGTAATAATAGTATGTATGTTTATGTATACTGGTATATATATATAACTGACACGTCCAATTTCGCTGTATGATGATGAACGGATGCAATAAATTATGACTATGATTATCAACCTTAGGCACCCCACGGTTCATATTATGTTAAATTAATTAAACTGCCTATCGCTAGTGGATTGGGGGATCATACCTTATACGAAAAATCATATCATGCAATAACTACTGAACGAATTAAAATGATACGTGGCATGATTATCAACCTTCGGTTCTTATGATATTAATTGAATAAATTACACATTTTAAGAGGAGTGGGATTCATACTTTATACAAAAAATCAAATCATGCAATAACTACTGAGCCCAAAAATTAAACTGATACTTGCTTTGAGTAAAATGGGGCAGCGGGGATCTTTTATTCCGAAAAGAAATGGAGAGGTAATATAAAGGTAGTACAAAACTACTGATATGGTTGTCGAACACAGCTTTCGCGGTCGCTGAGATGAATAGTGGCGTTCCTAGAGATGCGCACGAGACAGGACTTGTGGCTGTCTCGTCTCGAAAATGTGCTGTAAAAGTGATGTCTCGACTCGAAAAATATATATTTTACTATTGGAAGAGCCATGTCTCGACTCGAATTTTGTCAGGAAAATCCTGTCTCGACTCGTCTCGTGCGCATCCCTAGACGTTCCAGTCAGTCCAAATTCATTTCCCATTGGCATGTGAGTCAGAAGTGAGGGTAAGAAGAGGTGACGTAAAAATCGAAAACTACGAATATTAGTTTCCAATTCACAGTTTTCGGGGTAACTGATTGTGAGATGACTACTGACACATCCAATTAGTGTTAATAACGAAACGAAAAAATGAAATGAAATGTAATCTTTGAGTTTTACGTTCTATGTTTATGCCTGCTAGGCCAAAGAAGACGATGATGATGAGAAATGAATGAAATGATGAAATGAAGAAAGTAGAAGGAAACAGGAGTACCCCGAGGAAACCTAGGCACACAGTGTTTGTCCACCACAAAGTTCACTTGGCAGGAGCAGGGTTTGAACCCAGAACCTCATGCACCAGAGGTGAACGCTATACCACTGAGCCACCGCTTCTCCAATCACGAAACGAGTCGAAAAGAGACAAGAAAATAACGTTTTGTTGTCTAGTCTCGTAAATTTTCTAGAAATCTCGTTTCGATTCTCGAAAAATTTTTTATCGTCTCGAGAAAAACATTTCTCATCTTGTCTCGGTTTGTAAATTTATGTACAATATATCCTGATTTTATTCTTAATTTCATCAGAATCCGTCTGTGTCACGAGAGGCCACGAAGAGAGAAACTAAATTTGATATTGCAGTGTAGTGTGTAATAACATGCGTGTCTTTAAACATTGATACGCTCTTCTTTGTGTTCGTACAAAATTACTTTATCAATTTATAGTTTTTTAAATACTATTATTCATATAACACAAAAGCAGTGTTTGGTTTGATTTAATTTTGACTTTAGCGTTCCTTTCAGCAGCAAGGCTATATGATACGTGAACCTAGAGATTATTGTGGAATCCGTACCACATGAGCTCCCGCCGGGATCAAATGTGGGTCTCCCACGCCAAAGGCGCATACATTTACCGCTTGGTCACGAGAGAGCTCTAAAGTAGTGTTTGGGGTCTAAGACGGTTTAACTACTGTTGCCTATGAGTCTCAAGAAATTTCTCGAATTCAAAAAAGTACTTCTCGTCTCGCCATCAACATTACTCTCGACCCCGTTTAAGTCCAAATTCACTCCCCATCGGCATGAGAAATTGACGGGGTGAAAATGGGGGACATTACAGATATATCATTACACTTTAATTATAATGCGTATGCTAAGGAAGAAAGGGTTCAAATACTTTCTATAAACCTATTAGGTACTGAAATTCAGCTAGTTACTAACTAACTAACTAACTAACTAAATAAATAAATAAATAAAAAATACAGAACAGGGAACACCTCCATCAGGCCTATATATAAAATCTTAATGCTGTAGAGTTCTATTTGTACAATTAAAAAACTCAAGTTCCGTATACAGTACTTCCTTACTGCGATTCATGAAAAGCTTTACATCCTACGAAGGAAAACCGTATGGGTGCCTATGGCCTCAAGAAAATTAGTTTAGCTGTGGCCTTATTATTAGTGAGTTATCATCCCGTCATCTCTTAATGAGACTGAGTGAATCCCTGGAGAATCGTCATTCAGGCCCTTTGGCTTCGTTGTTGAATTTTTTAAGTAGATTTTAACAGCGCATTTTTGTTACTGTTTACTGAAGCCATAATGGAAAACGAAAAAGAAATGGCTCCTTCAAGAGCATCGTATTTTTTAAAAAAGTAAAACTTTTTGTTTATGGGTTATCCAGGGTTTTTCAAGTACGACCACCGCTACTTTTCCACGGGTACCGTTATGTTCTAAAATTATTAGTGAAACTCCGTGTCCTTTAATGGCTGTGTTGGCAGATGGTCGGTTAGGTCATTAGGGGTTGATGACATGATTACGTGTATGCTTGGTTTGGAAAGTTCGTGTTTTTTTTAGCTGTGATTACGTGTGTGTATCGTTGGAAAGGTCGTATCCTCTTTTTCGAGGCTGTATACTGGATATTTTTTAAAAAAATAATGGAAATTTAAATTTGAATTTTAATTGGTTCGATTTGAATTAAATCTGTTGATATGATGAAACGTTATTCTGTATCACTTACTTCCGTAGCAGTGATTAAATTAATAATAATATTGAATATATTTACATTATTGACAATGAGATGAAGACCCGTGTTAGAATCTCGTATTATACAAATGGTTTTTGACTAATAGAAACTCACATTGAGATATATATAATTTGGAAAAATGAAATATTTGAATCCCACGGTTATGCCGGTTAGGCTAAAGGAGAGGGTGGTTATTTTATTTGTTCGTTTGTTTTACAAACTCTGAACAATCTAAGATGTTCGAACAATATGTGAGTATACTTATTATTTATATTCTCCTAATAAATTAGTCGGAGCAACTTATTTTACGGATCGATTTCCATTTTTTTATTGGGTTGTTTGCTGTGCAAACTCATTATTTATTTAACCTTTGATAATAAATTACTCGAGCAATATGTGACTATACTAATTATTTATACTCTCCTAATAAATTAGTCGGAGCAACTCATTTTGGGAGGAAACCATTTTTATAAAAGGTATTGAAAAGTATATATATATTATAAAAGTTTATGTGGTGGGTATTGAGAATGAACCCGTGACCCTTAGCACCAGGACCAGAGGTGAACAATGTATGAGGGATGGGAAATATTTATTTATTCATGCGGGACACATTGTGGATGTTCCGTCTGAAAGACGTCGTGTACGGAATATGTATACTGCGGGACGATACGCTATGCTGGTACATATACAGACCATGGTTTCTGTACATCTTTTGATGGCAAACTCAAGACATGAACTGAACTTTTTGCGCGCTTCTGGAAAACCGGTTGGGTAGGAGTGATGATGATGATGATGATGTGTGCTTACAGGGCGTTGCTAAAACTTGAATTCAAATACAAAGGAAGACCGTTGACACGTTTGGTAAACATTACAGAATACCGCCAGACTAATAGAAATAACTTTGGTGCCGCGGTAGGTGAACAAGACATTGTCAGTGAAAAAAACACAAAAGAAAGATTGCGGGCGTGG
Organism: Thermobia domestica; assembly: GCF_964235325.1. NCBI lineage: Eukaryota > Metazoa > Arthropoda > Insecta > Zygentoma > Lepismatidae > Thermobia > Thermobia domestica. The sequence goes on along the minus strand of NC_137460.1, from coordinate 298,895,269 downwards.
AAAAATGATTTTTCCGTCTCTCACAGAGGCTATCTTAGAATGAACACTTAGTTTTATTTTTGCAAAAGTATTGACTTCCAGGTAAGTGACCTATACGCGCTTTCCATTGCTTCCGTTAGAAGTCTGAGTGGTGACACATATAATTATAGAGTGTCAATGTACTTTTTAATTTTATTTCCGCTTTCCAATATGTACTGAAATATCCGCCATTAACTATGATTGTCACTAAGATAGTTATCTGCAGTGATGAAGACAGATAGAAATTTAATGTTTCCCCCACTTCACAAGATGTTATGGACAAACACATAAATGTATTTTTGTGACAATATCTGATTTTGGCAATGTGAAAGTTTTACTTGTAACCATTTCCTTAATTAGTTGAGAAAGTGTGTATATTTCAGAACCGTACATCCCTACAGGACCCAATGGCGACACCCTGTCGTAATGAAAAAAAAATGGTAGCTTTCCCTTGAAAGGTCATATAATGTTAAGAACCCTACTTCGGTTGATAAACTTGTAAATAAGAAATTTTTAGATTTTCTGGTGGAGCAATGAATAATTTGACGCTATCGATTTTTAAACATCATAAACGATGTTAGCGGACATGATGACTTTATTTATAATTAATGAAAAAACGGTTTTTGAAAACTTGATGAAAAGATGATGGTTGTGGGGGAACCTATTGAAATGCCTTATAAATACTAGCGAAACAAAGTTGATTATTATTAATATAACGTACGACACGAGTGCATATTGAAAAAGTTTATTTGTTCTTGTGTTTCTATTGAAGTTTTCGGTTATTGATTCTGACAGAAGAAAGTTTGATTTTTAAGGTGAGAATCATTTAAATTTTTTTAAATGCTAAACTTGCTTGTATTACCCATTTAATTATAATGGAAGTTTCTGAATAATTATTGGCCAGCTACACGAGTTGCTTTTGAGAAATTGAACTTGGGACTATTTGTGTTGTCGGGAAATAAACCTACGACCATTTTGTAATCTGGGCAAGAGGGATAGGATTTGTGACAGACCGCGACCTGTGGAAATGTAATTTCGATTTTTTATTACTAAAGTTATTATTATTATTATTATTATTATTATTATTATTATTATTATTATTGTATGAGTACTTGTTTTGGGGGAGGGAAATGAGATTTTTTATTGGTTGTATGCCAGAGTATACTTGTAAAAATGAATATACGGGCATTTTCTCCCTTAAGAACCGCCACTGTGATTTTACCATGGGCTAAAGACGTATTATTTACCTGTAGAGTTTTATTTGCTTAATTATAGTGTGTTTAATTACAATATGTTGATTGATTTCTTACGAATTTTAACTGTTACACCGATTGTGTACTGAAATATGATCACTTTAAAATCAATTATATCCGATATATTTTTCCACTACAGACGGGGTTGAACTGCTTAAGTAAGATCATTTTGTAACTTTTGATGTTATACAAGTAAGCTTGGTACCATAGTTGATAATCTTTTAGGAAAGCAAATGTTTGAACATATTTATATATATATGTACTAGGACTAGTATTTGCAGAAAGAAAGAAAAAAGTTTCAGTTTGGGGAGGTAGCGCACTGTCCTAGAGTTTTTGTAACTTATATGTGGATGCCTAGTACTTTTTTTCGTGTTTTAATAGTAAATATTATTGAATGTTAGTTATTTGCGGGGGTGGTAGCCACATAGCGCCAACAATAGCTTTAATGATAAGAAAGAAAGGATGAAAATTTTACGGGTGGAGCCCACCCCTAAATACATTTGGTTATTGAAGATTGTCTTTTGATTTTGAGAACTTGTTGTGTATTCTCGAAGCAAAAGAGAATTATGTATTCCTATTTTTACCATGTCCCTCCAACTAAGGGGCTTTTGCCTGCCAGAAAGATTCCCTAGATTTAAACAGTATTAAAAATAGATTGAACATGTATTATATTATTGCAAAATGAAATTATGTGCGGCTATCCCTACCATGTCCCTTAGTTAGGCTCCCCCTTAGATTTAAACAGTATTAAAAAATAGATTGAACATGTATTATATTATTGCAAAATAAAATTATGTACGGCTATCCCTACCATGTCCCTTAGTTAGGCTCCCCCGTAGATTTTAACAGTATTAAAAATAAATTGAACACCTATTATATATTACAGTAAAATGAAATTATGTACGGCTATTCGTAGCATGTCCCTACAACTGATGGGGGCTCTTGCCCACTAGATAGACCCCGTAGATTTTAACAGTATTAAAATAAATTGAACACATATTATATTATTATAGCAAAAAGGAGATTATGTATGGCTATCGCAGACATGTTTTTGTCCAACTGAGGGCGTGTTTCCCATTAGTTAGTTTCCTTACAATTGCAGGGCCTTTTTTCTGAATAGGTAATAACATGATGATAATTATGTTCAACTGAAGGGGCCTATGTGTTGGTGGGTCCCCCTTAGGGATTTGTAAGACATTGAACCTGTGGTGGATTACTGACAGAAGAAGCTATGCCCCACAAAGTGTTTTATTAACAGAACACAATTACGAGAAGGGTTCATGCCTTTTATTTATTGTAATAATGCTATTAGTAGTATTTTTAGGGATAAAAAAGAAGTATATATCATACTTTACCTTTAAAATATAGATATATATTCGGGACAATCGACGAAATACGTCAACACGGCACACGAGCCAAACTAAACTAAGGTGTAATTTAAAATTCTTCCACCAGGTGTCATACAAACACAATTCCTATTATAGTTGATTTTGTATTAAAGTAATGAAAAAATGATAATTTTTTAGGAAAACAAATGTTTGAAGAGAATTATATAAAGATTAGTACGAGGTTACTCGATGAAAAGAAAGAAAGAAAAATAATAAGTATAGAAGAAATGTAATTTTACTGTTTTAATATGGTTATTGAAAACACATACACAATCTTATTTTTGTTTATTGTTAAAAGAATATTTATAAGTTTAAATGATATAGAGATGCATAAGAAGACTGATATACATTTCGTTTGTTCATTTATGACCGATTCAAGGCTTGAACTAAAGACACTAGTCATATGAAGCGGACGCATTTTTACTTTTAATAAATTACTTTGTTTGTTTGAGTTTGTCCGGGTGGAAATTTGATTTATATACAGTGAAAAAATAACTTAATTTGTTTAGCCCGTCAGATTTTGAGGGTTGAGTATACTTTTTTGGGAAATGGCGTGAAAGGTATAGTCAAGTATTACAGAATACATTTGAATGTTCGGAAAATTTTTACTTGAATATCCTACAGCTAATTTGGACTGAACTGACATTGAATAAAACTCGAGATTAAATATAATGCTTATCATTGAAAATTAATTTCCGAGCCTTTGCAGCATTCCGCTGTAGGGCATTTAAAGTGGGTTTGTTTATACGCGTAGGTCCGCCCGGGATTTGAACCCGCACTCTGGTGTTAAGATGACTTTTTTTACACGCGTAGGCCAACCCGGGATTTAAACATGCACGCAAGTGTTAGGTTTACGCGGGAATTAAATCCGCACGCCGCTGTTAAGGTGACTTTGTTTATGCGCGTAGGCACGCCCGGGAATTAAAATTGTACGGGTTAGCACGAAAGGCAACAACATTAAAAAATTATGACATGCGAAATTTGTAGATGAGATAGCAAATATGTTTGTAGTAAAGATGGTAGCCGTAGTAAATACGTTACGTGGTACCATGGTTTTGTTTGCACGAAAGGCAAAAGCATTAGCGCTTAGAACATGTCGAACCATTGGAAATTAAATTGTGATTCACTTTTACCAAAATGCGCCAGCCTTAACGTGGAACTTTTATGATACAACCGGAAATTGAATTCGGGTTCGTTAGCACCGATTATTAAAATATAAGAAAATACTGTAAGATTTATCAATGGTAGCTTAATTTTAGTTAACCAAAGCGTTCAACAGCATTGCTATATGAGACATGAACCTATTAACTAACAATTATGGGAAAATAAACTTGAAAACTTTGGGACGTAGGTTATCGCTTAAGTTAAATTGATTTTAAGTTTGTTGTTCCGTTCAGTAGTGTGGGTATATGCGACGTGTACCTACATAAATTTTAACTTAGACATATGAAGAAAACTTTTTCTCATTTGATACAAGTACAAACAAATCAAACAAAATAAAAGTAGGAACCCCTTAGATTAGGTATTGCAAGCTAACTATATATTTTGTATAAAAAATAATTATAATTGATACAAATCACAGTTTTTATTTTTTTAATTTTGCAGAAAATGGAGTCTCTACAGAAAACAGAATTGTCTGTGGGAAGTACTGAAAAGAGTGGATCCCAACCACATTCAGCATCTTGTGTAGGGAGGAAGAAAAACAGCATGAATAACAAAACGAAAACATATAAATTAAGTAAAAAGAACATTGAAAATATATTTATTATATTTGATAAATATTGCGATAAAGAAAACCGCAAAATTCAATTTGGCGCTGTTTTAAAATATATAGCGCTTGAAGAGCGCATGAAAAAATATTGAAAAATACTTGTAAATATATATATATAATGTAAATAAATTATGTTTTGTGTGTGAAGAGTAAATTTGAGTTTCCTTTCCTTTAAATTTTTAAACCTGCCTAACTTTTTTTTTTCTTTCCGGGTTATATTGAACTTATATTGCTGAATATTGTATAATGAAACATATATATATCTTTTATTAACAGTAACGTTTGAAGTATGAAAAAGATATTTTCAGAATAAGAATTGTTGTTAGAATTTTTTAAAAAGCATGAAAATTTTTTTATGCTTTTCAGTATGGTGCACTATTTAGTTAACAGTTACCATTGAAGAGTTTTTTTCTAAAAAAAGCAGGAAAAAATCTTAATGCTTTCCAGTATGCTGCACTATTTAGTTAACACTTACCATTGAAAAGATTTTAATTATGTTGTCGTGTCTATCATAACTAATTTGATTTCCCTCTAGTATCAAATTGCACTTGAGTTTTCAGGATAATTAGTTTGTTTTCTTTTTATTTTGACCAATATACATAGTTGCAGGGTGAAACAAACTTAATGAGATATTTGCTGGTGTCCATATTTCATAAATAAGAATTAAAACAACATTTTTGTTTACTAATTAGTTGTCGCTATTAAATGATAGTATACTGAAAGAAAAGTCTGAATTTTACTTTTTGATTAAATCCGTTTAAGATGACTGAATAAATAAAATACAGGTAGTGAAAACTGGGAGGAAACGGACGAATTTTCAGAAATTTTATGCAGGCAAGTTAGAGAATTTGAATACTTTCCCTCTGTGAACACTAAAATGTACTTGGTAGCAGGGAACATACAATGAAATCAGTTTTTTATTCCTTGAATAATTAACTAGGTATTTCTTTTGGGTTTGAAGCTGTGGATTTGCGACCCACGGCATTTTATATGAAATTTTGTGCAAAACACGATAATGTCCAGCTATCTAAGGTAAATATGGATAAAGGGATTCAGTGTGGAATGACAAAGTATAACATGTATGTTAATTGGCATACCATTATCTACTTCGATTAAACAAAAATGAAAAGGAGTCCCCTACACTTAGGCTACGGTGATTTGTTGTATAAAAGCTCTTAGAAACTTTATAAAAAAGCGACCCTGAGAAATACAGATACACAGTGTTTACCCATTAAATAATTCAAAACTTCATACTTGTCATAAAATGTTCAAATAATTGGAGTAACCTAGGATCGAATCAGTAACCCCAAGCACCAAAGGTGAGCGCTTTATCACTTAACCACCGCAATCCCCAAAGAAGAAGAACTTCTGTTCAGTTCAGTTCAGTTTAGATACTTAATGGTGCCATCAGAATATTTTCTTTGTGTAGCAAGGAATCGAACTCTGAATAATTGTGAAGATTAACTAGCAAATTGTGTCTTAGAAATAAAAATTACTTACTTACTTACTTACTATGGTATCTGTGTACGCTTAACTATGAAATTATTTTGAATAATAAATGAAATCTGTGAGTCCCACGATTATGCCGGTTACGGTAAAGGAGACGGTAAGTATAAACAATGAATCTTATATACTGATTTCATTTGCTTTACAAACAAAGCTGTTGAAAAATATATAGAAAGTGGGAGGAAACTCACGAGCACGTTGTTTGTTCACTACAATTTATAAAAAAAATAAATCCAAACTTAATGTTTGTCATGAAAATGTTGAAATAATTGGTGCAAGCGGGGATTGAATCAGGAACCCCCAAGCAGTGAAAATTAATGCTTTACCAGTGAGCCCTTATGTTCCTACAATGACAAATGAATACCTAATGAAGAAAAGTCTAACTGTAGGAAACATTCTAACTGTAGGAAGCATTCTAACTGTAGGAACCAACTAGCACCGAAAAAACTAACATTGAACCTTTGTCATCTTAGTAATTCTTATAATTATATTTTATTGGATGCTCAAGGAAATTGTATTTCAAAAGTGTTAAATTGAATGTGAATCATGGGACTGACCTGTTATGAAAGAGTAAAAGTTTGGTCTTGAGAATCGATAAAAAACAATAGTGAACTATGGCTAACGTACTTATAGATTTATCATCAAATCTTTGAAAAACTTTGGACAAATCTTTTCTGTTTTAAACAGTACATAAGTAGAGAGTCAAATAAGTAAAATTAACAAACAACTGTGTGTCAAATAAGTAAGATTAATACGTACTAAAAGATGGTTGTTTTCAAGAACTTGAACTGAAAATTGTTTCTAGTGCCCTTTCTTTTGAAAACAAGTGGTTAAATGAATAAATGAAATGATAGGAAAGGTGGTAGATTAAGTTTAGTTGACCTCCCCTTTGAACAGCGATGGGGTATTTTATATAATCTCACAAAGTTATTGTACGTGAAGAAAAGTGTAAATAAGATGATGATCTCCTACAGGACTCGGGTCTGCCACCCTGATAGCATGTACGCTATCCGCTTAGCAAAGAGGAGGAGGAGGGTCATGCTGGAGATTGAATTTAATTCAATACATTAGAGTTGTATAACCTATTCCATCGATATAAAAAAACTATTTGAATAAGTAAAATGATTTTTGAATATATGTCATATAGACATGATAAAGAATACAGATAAATAGGAAATAAATCATGGATTACTTGTACAAATAAATTTTAGCTTCATGAAACTTCAGACATAAGAAGGAGTTTGTGAAACAGTTTACTAAAAATACTGTTACGAATTGGATTTTTTTCTTTCCTAAGGTTTTAGCATATAGCCTACCTAATGAAAATTTACAGGAATTCCTAGCACTGATCAAATACATGATGTAGGCTTCAGTTTTAACATATATTCACAACTTAATACATGGATTGTTTACAAGAATAATATGAACCTTAACACTTAACGAGTTTTGGATAGCATTTGTTTCTCCCTATTGTACGTGGTACTTTATCTGTGAACATATTTTAGCGAAAGTTCAATAGCTATTGTGTCATGATAACAACTGTAATAAAATTTTTCAAGTGTGGAGTATTTTGTAGATAAGATAGCTCCACTCGTTGCTAAAAGTTGTCAGAAAAGGAAGTAATTCACCATATCTTAAATGTAAAATACCCAAAAATATATTTAAAAGGATTTAAAAGCATTATTTATCGATCAAGTCAAATTGCCACGATGCGTTGGAATCCAACAGTCTCATTAAAAAACAAGCAAATGCAAAGGATCTATTGGGGTTCAGGTATCGTGATTTCTAATTATTGCTTTCAATGTCAGTATATAGAAATTCAAGCAAACGCTGATAAGCGGTATGGGTGACTTTGTCGGTTGTAAAAACTGTTGCAAAGATGAAATATTCAAGTTAATTTGAATATAAGAATCACTTCATAATCATAAAAGAATAGTATCTAAAACTAATAGGTGGTGGAAACTATAAGTTTCAGGTCTACCTTAAACTTGTTCAAACCTGTTTTCAATGGTTAATTCAAACTATCACTATGGTTTTTTATTCCAAATTAAGAATTTCTTAAAATCTTTCTGCAAGAATATTTCTATCAGTTGATTAACAAATGTATCATTATGAATGGCATCATCATATATATGAAAAACTGTTCTAATTTATTAAAAGTATTGCCTCGCATTTTTTGAAACGTATACCAAATTTCATCCTGTATATCCATGTCCGTAATAACACTTAGTACTTTTGTTTTCAATACATTTTTATGTAACACAATACAGTCATTGTTTATTGCGTCTTTTAATCCACGTGCACATCCACTGCAAAGAAGCATACTTCTTCTTTTAGATACCCACATTTGAAACGCATTTATTAAGCATTGAATGGTTATGTGAATATTATCGCAGAAACAGACCCATACGTTTTCAGCATTAGACATTTTTCAGTTCGAATCTTTAATAGTTACAAAGAAAACGAAGACTGTTCAAACATTTTTGAAAATATTGTTTTTTATGTATTTTTTAAAACACTAGGCACAAATATCTTCATTGGCCACCATACGAAGATGAAATCTTTTCATTGACTACAACCAGCACAAGATTATTCTTATGTACCTTTCTTAACTGTGGTATTTATACTTTTAACCGTGGGATGTATTGTATTGTTTGAACTAACCATTGAAAACAGGTTTGAACAAGTTTAAGGTAGACCTGAAACTTATAGTTTCCACCACCTATTAGTTTTAGATACTATTCTTTTATGATTATGAAGTGATTCTTATATTCAAATTAACTTGAATATTTCATCTTTGCAACAGTTTTTACAACCGACAAAGTCACCCATACCGCTTACCAGCGTTTGCTTGAATTTCTATATACTGACATTGAAAGCAATAATTAGAAATCACGATACCTGAACCCCAATAGATCCTTTGCATTTGCTTGTTTTTTAATGAGACTGTTGGATTCCAACGCATCGTGGCAATTTGACTTGATCGATAAATAATGCTTTTAAATCCTTTTAAATATATTTTTGGGTATTTTACATTTAAGATATGGTGAATTACTTCCTTTTCTGACAACTTTTAGCAACGAGTGGAGCTATCTTATCTACAAAATACTCCACACTTGAAAAATTTTATTACAGTTGTTATCATGACAATAGCTATTGAACTTTCGCTAAAATATGTTCACAGATAAAGTACCACGTACAATAGGGAGAAACAAATGCTATCGAAAACTCGTTAAGTGTTAAGGTTCATATTATTCTTGTAGACAATCCATGTATTAAGTTGTGAATATATGTTAAAACTGAAGCCTACATCATGTATTTGATCAGTGCTAGGAATTCCTGTAAATTTTCATTAGGTAGGCTATATGCTAAAACCTTAGGAAAGAAAAAATCCAATTCGTAACAGTATTTTTAGTAAACTGTTTCACAAACTCCTTCTTATGTCTGAAGTTTCATGAAGCTAAAATTTATTTGTACAAGTAATCCCTGATTTATTTCCTATTTATCTGTATTCTTTTTCATGTCTATATGACATATATTCAAAGATCATTTTACTTATTCAAATAGTTTTTTTATATCGATGGAATAGGTTATACAACTCTAATGTATTGAATTAAATTCAATCTCCAGCATGACCCTCCTCCTCCTCTTTGCTAAGCGGATAGCGTACATGCTATCAGGGTGGCAGACCCGAGTCCTGTAGGAGATCATCATCTTATTTACACTTTTCTTCACGTACAATAACTTTGTGAGATTATATAAAATACCCCATCGCTGTTCAAAGGGGAGGTCAACTAAACTTAATCTACCACCTTTCCTATCATTTCATTTATTCATTTAACCACTTGTTTTCAAAAGAAAGGGCACTAGAAACAATTTTCAGTTCAAGTTCTTGAAAACAACCATCTTTTAGTACGTATTAATCTTACTTATTTGACACACAGTTGTTTGTTAATTTTACTTATTTGACTGTCTACTTATGTACTGTTTAAAACAGAAAAGATTTGTCCAAAGTTTTTCAAAGATTTGATGATAAATCTATAAGTACGTTAGCCATAGTTCACTATTGTTTTTTATCGATTCTCAAGACCAAACTTTTACTCTTTCATAACAGGTCAGTCCCATGATTCACATTCAATTTAACACTTTTGAAATACAATTTCCTTGAGCATCCAATAAAATATAATTATAAGAATTACTAAGATGACAAAGGTTCAATGTTAGTTTTTTCGGTGCTAGTTGGTTCCTACAGTTAGAATGCTTCCTACAGTTAGAATGTTTCCTACAGTTAGACTTTTCTTCATTAGGTATTCATTTGTCATTGTAGGAACATAAGGGCTCACTGGTAAAGCATTAATTTTCACTGCTTGGGGGTTCCTGATTCAATCCCCGCTTGCACCAATTATTTCAACATTTTCATGACAAACATTAAGTTTGGATTTATTTTTTTTATAAATTGTAGTGAACAAACAACGTGCTCGTGAGTTTCCTCCCACTTTCTATATATTTTTCAACAGCTTTGTTTGTAAAGCAAATGAAATCAGTATATAAGATTCATTGTTTATACTTACCGTCTCCTTTAGCGTAACCGGCATAATCGTGGGACTCACAGATTTCATTTATTATTCAAAATAATTTCATAGTTAAGCGTACACAGATACCATAGTAAGTAAGTAAGTAAGTAATTTTTATTTCTAAGGCACAATTTGCTAGTTAATCTTCACAATTATTCAGAGTTCGATTCCTTGCTACACAAAGAAAATATTCTGATGGCACCATTAAGTATCTAAACTGAACTGAACTGAACAGAAGTTCTTCTTCTTTGGGGATTGCGGTGGTTAAGTGATAAAGCGCTCACCTTTGGTGCTTGGGGTTACTGATTCGATCCTAGGTTACTCCAATTATTTGAACATTTTATGACAAGTATGAAGTTTTGAATTACTTAATGGGTAAAACACTGTGTATCTGTATTTCTCAGGGTCGCTTTTTTATAAAGTTTCTAAGAGCTTTTATACAACAAATCACCGTAGCCTAAGTGTAGGGGACTCCTTTTCATTTTTGTTTAATCGAAGTAGATAATGGTATGCCAATTAACATACATGTTATACTTTGTCATTCCACACTGAATCCCTTTATCCATATTTACCTTAGATAGCTGGACATTATCGTGTTTTGCACAAAATTTCATATAAAATGCCGTGGGTCGCAAATCCACAGCTTCAAACCCAAAAGAAATACCTAGTTAATTATTCAAGGAATAAAAAACTGATTTCATTGTATGTTCCCTGCTACCAAGTACATTTTAGTGTTCACAGAGGGAAAGTATTCAAATTCTCTAACTTGCCTGCATAAAATTTCTGAAAATTCGTCCGTTTCCTCCCAGTTTTCACTACCTGTATTTTATTTATTCAGTCATCTTAAACGGATTTAATCAAAAAGTAAAATTCAGACTTTTCTTTCAGTATACTATCATTTAATAGCGACAACTAATTAGTAAACAAAAATGTTGTTTTAATTCTTATTTATGAAATATGGACACCAGCAAATATCTCATTAAGTTTGTTTCACCCTGCAACTATGTATATTGGTCAAAATAAAAAGAAAACAAACTAATTATCCTGAAAACTCAAGTGCAATTTGATACTAGAGGGAAATCAAATTAGTTATGATAGACACGACAACATAATTAAAATCTTTTCAATGGTAAGTGTTAACTAAATAGTGCAGCATACTGGAAAGCATTAAGATTTTTTCCTGCTTTTTTTAGAAAAAAACTCTTCAATGGTAACTGTTAACTAAATAGCGCACCGTACTGAAAAGCATAAATTTTTTTCATGCTTTTTAAAAAATTCTAACAACAATTCTTATTCTGAAAATATCTTTTTCATTCTTCAAACGTTACTGTTAATAAAAGATATATATATATGTTTCATTATACAATATTCAGCAATATAAGTTCAATACAACCCGGAAAGAAAAAAAAGTTAGGCAGGTTTAAAAATTCAAAGGAAAGGAAACTCAAAATTACCCTTCACCCACAAAACATAACTTATTTACATTATATATATATATATATATATATATATATATATATATATATATATATATATTTACAAGTATTTTTCAATATTTTTTCATGTGCTCTTCAAGCGCTATATATTTTAAAACAGCGCCAAATTGAATTTTGCAGTTTTCTTTATCGCAATATTTATCAAATGTAATAAATATGTTTTCAATGTCCGTTTTACCTAATTTATATATTTTCGTTTTGTTATGCTGTTTTTCTTCCTCCCTACACAAGATGCTGAATGTGGTTGGGATCCACTCTTTTCAATACTTCCCACAGACAATTCGTTTTCTGTAGAGACTCCATTTTCTGCAAAATTAAAAAAATAAAAACTGTAATTAGTATCAATTATAATTATTTTTTTATACAAAATATATGGTTAGCTTGCAATACCAAATCTAAGGGGTTCCTACTTTTATTTTGTTTGATTTGTTTGTATTTGTATCAAATGAGATAAAATTTTCTTCATATGTCTAAGTTAAATTTTATGTAGATACACGTCTCATATACCCACACTACTGAACGGAACAACAAACTTAAAATCAATTTCACTTAAGCGATAACCTACGTCCCAAAGTTTTCAAGTTTATTTTCCCATAATTGTTAGTTAATAGGTTCATGTCTCATATAGCAATGCTGTTGAACGCTTTGGTTAACTAAAATTAAGCTACCATTAATAAATCTTACAGTATGTTCGTATATTTTAATAATCGGTGCTAACGAACCCGAATTCAATTTCCGGTTGTATCATAAAAGTTCCACGTTAAGGCTGGCGCATTTTGGTAAAAGTGAATCACAATTTAATTTCCAATGGTTCGACATGTTCTAAACGCTAATGCTTTTGCCTTTCGTGTAAACAAAACCATGGTACCACGTAACGTATTTACTACGGCTACCATCTTTACTGCAAGCATATTTGCCATCTCATCTACAAATTTCGTATGTCATAATTTTTTAATGTTGTTGCCTTTCGTGCTAACCCGTACAATTTTAATTCCCGGGCGGGCCTACGCGCATAAACAAAGTCACCTTAACAGCGGCGTGTGGATTCAATTCCCGCGTAAACCTAACACTTGCGTGCATGTTCAAATCCCGGGTTTGCCTACGCGTGTAAACAAAGTCACCTTAACACCAGGGTGCGGGTTCAAATCTCGGGTGGGCCTACGCGTATAAACAAACCCACCTTAAATGCCCTACAGCGGAATGCTGCAAAGGCTCGGAAATTAATTTTCAATGATAAGCATTATATTTAATCTCGGGTTTTATTCAATGTCAGTTCAGTCCAAATTAGCTGTAGGATATTCAAGTAAAAATTTTCCGAACATTCAAATGTATTCTGTAATACTTGAATATTGAATATTGAATATTGAATAGATAATCATGCCTGTTGTTCTGTATGGTTGCGAAACATGGTCACTTACTCTGAGGGAAGAACATAGACTGAAAGTATTTGAGAACAAGATCCTGAGAAGAATATTCGGACCCAAGAGGAACGAGAATGGGGAATGGCGGAAACTTCATAACGAGAAACTACATAGTTTATTCGGTTTACCCAACATTGTTAGGGTCGTCAAGTCTAGGAGGCTTAGGTGGGCAGGCCATGTAGCTAGAATGGAAGAAAGTAGAAACGCTTTCAAAGTCTTGACTGGAAAACCCATAGGAAAACGACCATTAGGAAGACCTAGGCGCAGATGGGAGGATAATATTAAGATGGATCTCGCAGAGATAGGAATACAAAGTAGAAACTGGATGCAGTTAGCTAAGGATAGAAGTCAGTGGAGAGCTTTTGTGAACGCGGCACTGAACCTCCGGGTTCCATAGGCCATAGAGTTAGTTAGTTAGTTAGTTAGTTAATACTTGAATATATCTTTCACGCCATTTCCCAAAAAAGTATACTCAACCCTCAAAATCTGAGGGGCTAAACAAATTAAGTTATTTTTTCACTGTATATAAATCAAATTTCCACCCGGACAAACTCAAACAAACAAAGTAATTTATTAAAAGTAAAAATGCGTCCGCTTCATATGACTAGTGTCTTTAGTTCAAGCCTTGAATCGGTCATAAATGAACAAACGAAATGTATATCAGTCTTCTTATGCATCTCTATATCATTTAAACTTATAAATATTCTTTTAACAATAAACAAAAATAAGATTGTGTATGTGTTTTCAATAACCATATTAAAACAGTAAAATTACATTTCTTCTATACTTATTTTTTTCTTTCTTTCTTTTCATCGAGTAACCCCGTACTAATCTTTATATAATTCTCTTCAAACATTTGTTTTCCTGAAAAAATATTTTTTTCATTACTTTAATACAAAATGAACTATAATAGGAATTGTGTTTGTATGACCCTGGTGGAAGAATTTTAAATTACACCTTAGTTTAGTTTGGCTCGTGTGCCGTGATGACGTATTTCGTCGATGGTCCCGAATATATATCTATATTTTAAAGGTAAAGTATGATATATATTTCTTTTTTATCCCTAAAAATACGACTGATAGCATTATTACAATAAATAAAAGGTATGAACCCTTCTCGTAATTGTGTTCTGTTAATAAAACACTTTGTGGGGCATAGCTTCTTCTATCAGTAATCCACCACAGGTTCAATGTCTTACAAATCCCTAAGGGGAACCCACCAACACATAGGCCCCTTCAGTTGAACATAATTATCATCATGTTGTTACCTATTCAGAAAAAAGTAGGGACTCTAACTAATGGGAAACACGCCCTCAGTTGGAAAAAAACATGTTAGGGATAGCCATACATAATTTCCTTTTTGCTAAAATATAATAATATAATATGTGTTCGATTTATTTTTAATACTGTTAAAATCTACGGGGGAGCCTAACTAAGGGACATGGTAGGGATAGCCGTTCATAATTTCATTTTGCAATAATATAATACATGTTCAATCTATTTTTTAATACTGTTTAAATCTAAGGGGGAGCCTAACTAAGGGACATGGTAGGGATAGCCGTACATAATTTCATTTTGCAATAATATAATACATGTTCAATCTATTTTTTAATACTGTTTAAATCTAGGGATTCTATCTGGCAGGCAAAAGCCCCTTAGTTGGAGGGACATGGTAAAAATAGGAATACATAATTCTCTTTTGCTTCGAGAATACACAACAAGTTCTCAAAATCAAAAGACAATCTTCAATAACCAAATGTATTTAGGGGTGGGCTCCACCCGTAAAATTTTCATCCTTTCTTTCTTAACATTAAAGCTATTGTTTGCGCTATGTGGCTACCACCCCCGCAAATAACTAACATTCAATAATATTTACTATTAAAACACGAAAAAAAAAGTACTAGGCATCCACATATAAGTTACAAAACTCTGTGACAGTGCGCTACCTCCCCAAACTGAAACTTTTTTCTTTCTTTCTGAAAATACTAGTCCTAGTACATATATATATATAAATATGTTCAAACATTTGCTTTCCTAAAAGATTATCAACTATGGTACCAAGCTTACTTGTATAACATCAAAAGTTACAAAATGATCTTACTTAAGCAGTTCAACCCCGTCTGTAGTGGAAAAATATATCGGATATAATTGATTTTAAAGTGATCATATTTCAGTACACAATCGGTGTAACAGTTAAAATTCGTAAGAAATCAATTAACATATTGTAATTAAACACACTATAATTAAGCAAATAAAACTCTACAGGTAAATAATACGTCTTTAGCCCATGGTAAAATCACAGTGGCGGTTCTTAAGGGAGAAAATGCCCGTATATTCATTTTTACAAGTATACTCTGGCATACAACCAATAAAAAATCTCATTTCCCTCCCCCAAAACAAGTACTCTTACAATAATAATAATAATAATAATAATAATAATAATAATAATAATAATAATAATAATAATAATAATAATAATAACTTTAGTAATAAAAAATCGAAATTACATTTCCACAGGTCGCGGTCTGTCACAAATCCTATCCCTCTTGCCCAGATTACAAAATGGTCGTAGGTTTATTTCCCGACAACACAAATAGTCCCAAGTTCAATTTCTCAAAAGCAACTCGTGTAGCTGGCCAATAATTATTCAGAAACTTCCATTATAATAAAATGGTTAATACAAGCAAGTTTAGCATTAAAAAAAAGTTAAATGATTCTCACCTTAAAAATCAAACTTTCTTCTGTCAGAATCAATAACCGAAAACTTCAATAGAAACACAAGAACAAATAAACTTTTTCAATATGCACTCGTGTCGTACGTATATATTAATAATAATCAACTTTGTTTCGCTAGTATTTATAAGGCATTTCAATGTGTTCCCCCCAACCATCATCTTTTCATCAGGTTTTCAAAAACTGTTTTTTCATTAATTATAAATAAAGTCATCATGTCCGCTAACATCGTTTATGATGTTTAAAAATCGATAGCGTCAAATTATTCATTGCTCCACCAGAAAAACTAAAAATTCCTTATTTACAAGTTTATCAACCGAAGTAGGGTTCTTAACATTATATGAGCTTTCAAGGGAAAGCTACCATTTTTTTTCATTACGTCAGGGTGTCGCCATTGGGTCCTGTAGGGATGTACGGTTCTGAAATATACACACTTTCTCAACTAATTAAGGAAATGGTTACAAGTAAAATTTTAACATTGCCAAAATCAGATATTGTCACAAAAATACTGAGTTGTTGAGTTGATTTTAGTTTAGCGTCCCTTTCAGCAGCGAGGCTATATGAGACGTGGACCTACTGATTAACGTGGAATCCGAACCACATGAGCTCCCGCCGGGAATCGAATCCGGGTCTCCCACGCCAAAGGCGCGTACGCTAACCGCTTAGCCACGGAGGAGCTCTGTCACAAAAATACATTTATGTGTTTGTCCATAACATCTTGTGAAGTGGGGGAAACATTAAATTTCTATCTGTCTTCATCACTGCAGATAACTATCTCAGTGACAATCATAGTTAATGGCGGATATTTCAGTACATATTGGAAAGCGGAAATAAAATTAAAAAGTACATTGACACTCTATAATTATATGTGTCACCACTCAGACTTCTAACGGAAGCAATGGAAAGCGCGTATAGGTCACTTACCTGGAAGTCAATACTTTTGCAAAAATAAAACTAAGTGTTCATTCTAAGATTAGTCTGGCGGTATTATTTCTATTAGTCTGGCGGTATTCTGTGATGTTTACCAAACGTGTCAACGGTCTTCCTTTTTATTTGAATTCAAGTTTTAGCAACGCCCTGTAAGCACACATCATCATCATCATCATCACTCCTACCCAACCGGTTTTCCAGAAGCGCGCAAAAAGTTCAGTTCATGTCTTGAGTTTGCCATCAAAAGATGTACAGAAACCATGGTCTGTATATGTACCAGCATAGCGTATCGTCCCGCAGTATACATATTCCGTACACGACGTCTTTCAGACGGAACATCCACAATGTGTCCCGCATGAATAAATAAATATTTCCCATCCATCATACATTGTTCACCTCTGGTCCTGGTGCTAAAGGTCACGGGTTGATTCTCAATACCCATTACATAAACTTTTATAATATATATATATTTTTCAATACCTTTTATAAAAATGGTTTCCTCCCAAAATGAGTTGCTCCGACTAATTTATTATTAGGAGAGTATAAATAATTAGTATAGTCACATATTGCTCGAGTAATTTATTATCAAAGGTTAAATAAATAATGAGTTTGCACAGCAAACAACCCAATAAAAAAATAGAAATCGATTCGTAAAATAAGTTGCTCCGACTAATTTATTAGGAGAATATAAATAATAAGTATACTCACATATTGTTCGAACATCTTAGATTGTTCAGAGTTTGTAAAACAAACGAACAAATAAAATAATCACCCTCTCCTTTAGCCTAACCGGCATAACCGTGGGATTCAAATATTTCATTTTTCCAAATTATATATATCTCAATGTGAGTTTCTATTAGTCAAAAACCATCTGTATAATACGAGATTCGAACACGGGTCTTCATCTCATTGTCAATAATGTAAATATATTCAATATTATTATTAATTTAATCACTGCTACGGAAGTAAGTGATACAGAATAACGTTTCATCATATCAACAGATTTAATTCAAATCGAACCAATTAAAATTCAAATTTAAATTTCCATTATTTTTTAAAAAAAATATCCAGTATACAGCCTCGAAAAAGAGGATACGACCTTTCCAACGATACACACACGTAATCACAGCTAAAAAAACACGAACTTTCCAAACCAAGCATACACGTAATCATGTCATCAACCCCTAATGACCTAACCGACCGTCTGCCAACACAGTCATTAAAGGACATGGAGTTTCACTAATAATTTTAGAACATAACGGTACCCGTGGAAAAGTAGCGGCGGTCCTACTTTTTCACTCGTCCTTCTTTTCTGGAGTTATACGTCCTATCAGTTGGTTATTCTAGCTTGCGGACAGGGTACCGTCCCTTCATTCCCTGATGGAACTATGCAAAACATTAGTCAAAATGGCCAGGTTCGAGTGTGATTTGAATTCTTCAACCCGAGCATAAAATTCTGGCATTTCCAAGTTCACAGCTCCGCTGACTAAGCAAGCGAATTCTATCGTTTTTATATTTTCATCGTACGTCACTAGTCCAAGACATGGAAACAAACTTTTCTTGTAGTAAACTTTCCTTCAGAACTGGCGAAGACGAGGAGGGTGGAAGCAGTGACGACACCAGCAGTTTTTAGGTTGGCAAAGGAGGGGCAGATGCATTTTCGGGGGGAGGCTATTTGCCATACCAAAAATGACATATTTATTACGTTTGACTTATTTTACATTACATTGTGTATTTCGTTGCTGTTTTTATATTAGACCTATATGATTATAAATTAAACTTATTTCAAGTAAAATGTGTAACTAACAAATAAGTAACGTCTGCACATGGAATATTTTTCAATGAAACTTTTGAAGCCTAAACATAAATTGAAATACTTTCGCGTATGCTACAAGCAACACATTCCTCTAGTACTATATGCTACGTATCTCTCTCTCTCTCTCTATATATATATATATATATAGGGAGAGAAAGAGAGAGAGAGAGAGAGAATTTAAGAGGAGCTGCTGGAAATGTCATAGTCCAATCCAGACGGAGTGTAGGTACTAGGTAGAAAAATGAAACCGTAGCTTAGAAAAACATATCTCTCTATGTACAAATACAAATTTTCATATTAATAATGAAATTCTTATTGTTTCTTAGGCCTCTGAAGCGATTATGTGAGCCCAAACAGCAAATTTCACGTACGTCCAGATCCATGAAAAATGTTATAACATTTTTTGTTCCATCAAGGAAAGTCACCGAAGTAAATTAATTAGGAAATCAGTGAAACACCACGGGACTCTCCTCCGTTATAGACAGTGGTGAAGAAGTGGCTTAGTATAAACGTGGCGATTTGTCAACAAATTATGCTTTACATCCAGGATGATTAAAAGCAATGACTCTTCCCGAAATCATGGATGTAATTTGTGACATTATTCTTGACAATTGCAGCATTTCAGCCAGTGGTGGATATAGCCCGGGGCCAGAGGGCCTAGGCCACCTCAGTTTTTGAGTGACAAAAATAATTTAAGCCATTATTTATATAGTTTCTAAAGCGTATAGTAAACTCACGATATACTTCTTATAGTCAGAGGTCTGGCTGCACCCCGCTTTTTCAATTCTGGGCATTTCTTTGGAACTCGTCGGTATCATAATTCAGAATGGCTTGGGTATGTGCAAGTTCTCGGCATAATGGGTTCTCAAAAAATCTGTCAGGAGAATGAAACAGTGGCGGCATTAAGAGAAGTCTTCTTCCAATTTGACTGTAATGCTGATCAATTTCGCTCACGAATAGTAACCATAGATGAAATATGGTTGTACCACTATGATCCTGAAACGAAACAACAGTCAATGGAGTAGTAGCACTCATTTCTCCCTTGCCCCAAGAAGTTCAAGACACAGAAGTAGGTTGAGAAACTGTTTGCAACATCTTCTGGGATAAGTATGGAGTTCTACTCATAGACTACCTCCGCAACGGTCAGATATTTAATCCAGAATCTCTACATTACTTACAAAACTAAAAGAAAAATTCAAAGAAAGGAAAGTGAAAAGAAAGGAATTCTGTTCCTTCAGGAAAATACACCAGTCCATCAAGCCCCTGCGAACACAATTGACATTGCATAATCTAGGATTTCAATTTCTTGATCATCATTCTTATTCCGCAGATTAGCTCCGTCTAACTATTACGTGTACTTATTTCCCAAACTTAAATAACACTTGAAAGGACGCCATTTTAGATAGGGGTAGTGCTCAGGCCCGTATCCACGGGGGGCTACGGGGGCCGGACTCCCCCCTAAACTCTGGCTGGCCCCTAAGAAAGTTTCACGGTAGGCTTGCAAATGAACTATAATATGGTGATGAAGTATAATATGATTGGGTCGGCCCCCCCAACTTCTACCGCCCCCCCCTAAATTTTTGGGCTGGCTACGGGCCTGGTAGTGCTACGAACAGTGGTGCGAGGAAATCTTCAGATTTTTTAACTTTTCTGCAAAAACTGGAGCACTGTACAAGGTAGTATATTGACTCTCGGGGGAAGTGTAGAAGTAAAACTTTACCATTCCACGTGCAATCCTTCTGGGTTGGGCTACGAATTTTTAAGCACTTCCTAGTCAATATGGTAGACGTCACGTCAGTACTTCGAAACAAAATAAGTAAGCGAGCACTAGTATATACCAATTACTAACGAAAGATAGCACTCTGACGTTTTATTGGGAATCAATTTAATTCCATAAATTTATTATTATCATTTCCAGGATGGGAAAACACAACTCTTTTTATCCCCTTCAAAAAATTAAGCTCTGGTAGTTGCAAACTAAGCTGTTATAAGCACATCCTCTGAGTATTTAAAGCCGAGAATAATGTTTCAGAAAAAAGAAGTATAGAACCTTTACATAAAACAAAATATGAAACTGAAAACTTCAAACCTGGATAAATACAAACAAGTTACGTAACTGGTTTTACCTTTCTTTTGTTTCCAATCGAAGTTGATCCAATGAGAGGAAAACAAGTCGACCAAATCTACTATTGTTCGCTAGGCACGATAATTAAAAATCATAAGAAAGAAGCATAACTAAAATTTACCTCAAAATGCGCTAAATTAGAAAACAGAAATATGCGTGCATACCCAGACGCTCAAAGACGAAAGCTTGAGGACTAATCTGCCACATAGTATGAATGCATGGAAAGTAGACTACAATTTGACAATGAGATTGGTTATGATACTCATATAAAATACTACATGTAGAATGTTTAAAGATTGTAGGAGTCTGGGGGGGGGGGCAGTCTCAGGGGCAGAAGTAGCTACTAGGGGGCGCTCGCCCCCCTTGTGCCCTCTCTGGCGTCGTCACTGGGTGGAAGAAACCTAATGCAGCAGTGGGCTTTTGAAACAATACCAAGCGGCATGTGCTGACCATCCCTCGATCCGTCAATCTTTGTTGTTCTGTTCAACTGGTCACTTCGCAGGACTATTCGTTCCACATCCTCTGTCTTGTTGGCAAGATCTCTCAGCACAGGAAAGAGGGGAAACTTATGAAAATATACTATTCTTTCCTTTTTTTAAAGAAAAAAGTAAGATCACTTTTATTATTGTAATAAATTCACAACGATAATTTGAAGAACAGTTACAATTTGCTACTGACGCATTTCAGCACAATAAAACGTACTAATCTTCAGCTTATTACGAAGTCATATTGTATCTGATCTTAGAATTACTACATTTACTGTTTTGTCGGCAACACTCAGAAAAAAGGCTGGTTTCTACCCTAAATTCCAAACAGATGTTACAACATTGCCGATTTTAAGACCTGTCTATCTCACTGTCATTAATATGTAACCTCCTAACTGAATGAGCAGAAAAAATATAGCTGTTTATCCTGTGCTACCTTTAAGTTAAATACTCAAATATTTATTTTAAGTGGCTATGCTAATTAGTGATTATCTGTCAGTTTTTCGTGTGTGATTTGCTGTTCTTTCATACTTGCTGGCGTATTAGTATTTACTTCCATTTTCAGTGAATTATCGTGTTTATTGCTAGTTTTGCTTTCGTTTATATTTTCCAATGGCCGCTAATAGCAAGAAAAGGAAATTCAGCAGAGGTACTACTTTGAACAGTCAATGTTGTGAGTTGATTTTCAATTTGCGGACATATTTCAAGCAAGAAAGAGACAATGGTGACCCTTTGATCTCACTCACTTACAAAAGTGAGATCAAGAATTGCTGCAGCTCTCAAAATTGGCACAACAGTGAAGAGAATAACAAGGGAGAAATATCCAAACAATCTCAATGTTCCAACAGTTGAAGTGCTCCGAACGCCCGGTAAGACGCGGCAAAAACCATGTACAAAGACCGCTATGGATGCCTTTCAAAATGACGCGATTCGACGACATATTTATGAATATTATTCAAGAAAGGAATATCCCACTCTACACAGAATCTTATTGTCACTCCAAGAGGCTGGATTGTTCGAAGGCAGTAAATAGCCTGAGTTTGATATTAGAAAAAAAAAATGATTTCGGTGGAAAAAGTTTTCCGGGCGAACCGTTTTGTTGGAGAAAAGTGATATTGTTGTTTCAAGATGTCCTTTTTTACGCGAAATTTTACATGAAAATCCTGAAGAGATCGTTTGGATAGTATGTCTTTCCTGATGTTTTCTTACTCTACTAACCTCAATTCGTTTTACTAATGCTTTAACATTTAATTGTAAATTTTATATATCATTTTTATGATTAATTTGAGATATAATAGATTATCGTCAACATGATAACAGTGCCCTGGTAATATTTTAGTTATGTTTCAGCTTTCTTTATCCATGGAACTGTTATAAATATTAGTATATTTGAAAACATTCTGAAATGAACTTGTATAGTGTACTTCAGCAGTTGTCTCCAACACGCCTTTGAGCTCCTTTGTGGGTAAGCCGTTAGCGTACGTGCCTCTGGCGTGGGAGACCCGGGTTCGATTCCCGGCGGGAGCTCAAGTGGTTCGGATTCCACGTTAATCTGTAGGTCCACGTCTCATATAACCTCGCTGCTGAACGTAACGTTAAAGTCAAAATCAACTTAACTCCAACACGCCTTTCTCTAGCACAAGAGAATGATATAATTTGGTAGTATGATATGACAAAGTATTTTGTGGAAAATATTCCATAGAACTGTTGCTGGGTTAATTTAGATAAAAACTAGCACTCTGCTCCATATTTATTAATTAATCAAAAATATTTCTATTATTTTTTTCTTATTGCCATCTGTGCAAAATGAACTTTTGTTTTTCTTCTTTTGCCTGATCCTACCAATAACTGATTTATTTTATTTTGAGCTTTATTTGTAAATTATTTTTTGCTTCTTGCCAACGTGATTTTAAAGCCTCACCAATAGGTCTATCATCATCTAGTACAGCGTTTCCCGACCTTTTTCAATTTGCGGCACACTACGGGTGTAACTTGAATTCTCTCGGCACACTCATAAATATTATTATTTGTAAATATAAAATACCGATTTTTAAGTGATTACTGATTTCCTCACAGAGAAGAAACCTCGATCACTGGTTTTCCCCGTGGTAAATCATTATCTTATTTTTCGTTCTAATTTTAAAATAGAAAACAATTTCAATGAAACATTGTACTCAGGTTTTTAAAAATACTCGCTTCCTTTTTCGAAAACTGTATCCAACCTTTCACTAAGAAGGAAGATCAGTAAATAAAGAACGAAGAAACAAATATCTTGTACTTTTAAAACAAATGTAGGTAATTTGTATGCATGTTTGGCATGTTTGCTATCTCGAAAGGATTAAATGATATTTTAAAATTTCAAGTTACGAAATATCTACAACAATAAAGAAGCAATAATGGTCATAACAATAATAACAAATACTTTTTTCAACATTAAAAATGTACAGAAAAGTAACAAGGTATGAAACTTAAAATTGTAGATTCATAATAGAGGTTCATTGTAATGTGAAATACAATTATACATTTTCCCCAATGTCTTGCAATTTGATACCTATAGAATTAAAAATTTTGTTCCGATTTCCTCGCGGCACACCAGCGGCCCATTCACGGCACACCAGTGTGCCGCGGCACACCGGTTGGGAAACGTTGATCTAGTACATCTCCAGGTTCATTGATTCTTGTAAGCAATAGTTCTTTACCTACTGTTTTAGTAGCTTGTTTTTAAAATGGAAATAGACTTCGAAACAAATCCACCTAAAAAGTACCAATACCATAGTCTTGGTATACACAAATATAACATTAATTTATAATATTGTATTGTTTCTAAATGCTCTTTAATATGATACATGAATCCATGAATGAAAGAACGGAGGGTACTCCCGCCAACGAACAAGTACTCGTTTACCTTTAGCTTCTAAAATTTCGTCTATTTGATAAACTTTAGGCAAGGGCACTTCTTGTGATTCCTCTTCATAAAATGTATCATCAATCCCTTCACTATTTAATTTCTCTAAAAAATAAACTACTTTCCTTTCCTTGTATTGTATTTGTTTTATTTTAAATATTTCCACAGTCCAATTTTCCTTGTAACCTATTTCGAAATGAGGCTTTGCTTTAGTAATGCGTACAACATCACCTTCTTTATGTTTTGCTACTTTAACAACGTTAGTATGAGGCGATGCTTTTATTAATTTATTCCAAACTTGTTGAAACGTGTCCTGGTTCACACTGGCAGGTAGTAATTGATGAGCTCTATGGGGTCTAGAATTATATGACTGAACAAGTTTAGGTAGCACATCTATGTAACGGTAAGTCTTCTTTCCTGTAAAATATTTCCACATTCGTTCCTTAAGAGTTCGATTAGAACGTTACACCACACTTGAATTAATAGCAGGGTTTTGTGTTGTGAAAATATATTTTTCTTCTTTAAGTATAGGTGAAATGGTTTATTAACAAACTGCACCCTTATCTGTTTGTAGACGTAAGGGTCTACGCCGGTGCAAGTATTTGCTTAAATGCTCTTTTAATGTTTTCAAATATGTACGAAAATAATTTGTGGGACACCAATTTCGGCGGCATTTTTTAGTAACGAAACTTAGTAATTTTTGTTCTGTTTTACGACCTTGCAGTGAGTAGAAATAAGTAGAAGCTCAATTAGTACATCGATTTTAACACGTTCACTGCTGAGGATGCCCAGGGGCGTCCAGTACTGAATTTGGCATATGCGCCGGAGGCCGATCGGCGGTTGTCACTGCTGCTAATTCACTTTCCCTCCAATACCTGCATGTGCCCGATAGACAACTCACACTTTGTACAGTAATTACCAAGGAGCGAATGTACCTTGAGGTGTGCTTCGTTTCGGTCCACAGTGCTTTGTGTTTATATAGGCATTGTTGAACAAAGCAATATGTTTCTGAGCTTTCTAATGCTGACCTATGTGTTTGTGCCAGTGGAATACATATTGTTGTGATTTTAGTCAGTATTTCGTTCTTTATGGCTACGCCATGAACAGGCCATCCAACAGAAAGCCAAATCCACAGTATATTAACAATGATACATTGAGTGTGAGTGAGTCAGACATATTGAGATTCAAATTCAAGTAATGTAAGTGAACTCAATGAAAACAAAAATATAGTGTTTTCCCAGCCCAGCTGAAGAATCAGAATATGACAGCGATTAAGAAAGTGATACATATTGAGCCTTATGCAGAGTCGTTTTGAAGTCTGATTAAGGCTATACTATAAGGTTGACTAACGGATGGTCATCAAAATTGTATTCAGAGACTCTGATTAGCACGTAGTATATGACGAAGTTAATCACATGTGACTAATTAATCTAGAGCAGAGGCTGATCTTTTACCCACGGTTTAGCGTGCAACACTACATTTCGTATTTCATGTATTTTCATTTTTACAGACTACACATGCGCTGATCTACTTTTCCGTAGTCGCCACATTTATTTTTCTCACCAGATGCATTGGATTATATAAGTTAATCATACCCAAATCATAAGTTTAGTTGTACTCAAAGTAGACTAAAGCCTGTCTCAGACGAGACTGAAGTAAGGCTGCGATTCACGATCTAAAACTCATTACCTTACTTTACGATCGTGTGAGAGATAACTTGCCCTTAGTTCAAGTTGAATTTTCTGCTGTCTTTATTTGGATCCTGACTTGGAAGAAATAGAAGCAGTTTCTATTTTCTTCTGGACTTCCATACAACTACCAATCAGAAAAGAGAAGCGCCTGACGACATTCAACTTTATTTCTCGCTGTAATTTCAAAACAATGCTGCCTGGACAAGAGAAGCATTAATTATAATAATAGAGTCATATGAAAGATATGATTTTTTTTTATAACGTGAGGCACGATTTATATTATTTAAAAAAAAACTACAAGAATAAAGACCTTAGAAAGGTTATGCAGTGAAGTAAGTAGTGTCCGTCCGAACACTACAGATGTGAATAAATGTTATTACATTTTTAAAAGAATAAAAATAGGCGATTGAAGTATATGGTGCAATTTGTATACCAAAAAATTAACATGTTTAAAATAGCGCGCAGGTTTACTTTTGACGCACCACTCTAAATAATTGTTAAAAAATTAGAATTCCTTCACTAATTTCTTTCTTATTATTTTCTAGATGATTTGTGCTGGGCGACAAGAAAATTCCACATGCCATAGTTAAATTTCAAGGGGGTATCATAAGCAAATTGTTGAAAAATTATAATTCTTTTACTATTTGAACATAAATACAGCGTCCGCATGCATGCATAAAAACTACAGCCCCAAAACACAAAACAACCTGCGCCAGGTCGCCACTAGAAAGAACGAATACTATCTAACTGAAGCTGGAGGGCACGAGTGTTTGCGATGGGGTGCGTCAACGAAGGTGGGTATCCGCATAAGCGAGGGTAGTAAAAACGAATGGGTTTTGGCAATGATACGAGTTTTAATAGCATTTGTCATGGTTTCATAGTAGTAGTGTTCCACTTGTAAACGAAATACAACTTCTGTACACTTGTGCAGAAATTCATCGCCGGTGGAAAAGTTTCTATACAGGCATCTTTCATATGAACTCACTTATTTTATCCGGCGTAAAACACTTGTAGTAATTTTACACTAGTAATACTACACTTATAGGCATAAAATTCAAATGTGACGTGCCAAAATAATACCAGAAACAGAAACAATGAGAGTTAATGTTCCTCAATGTTGTGCAGCCTTCGTGCAATTTATTGAACAGTTGTACAATGCTGGCACAATACAAAAAGTCCGGGTGTAGTGCATGAGAGGAGCTCCCGGCGAGGTATAAATTTATTTTATGGGCTATGTGGGCAATGAGCTGAGCGGATACACTCACTGTCAGTACATATACTAGAGAATTGCTCTTTCTTCTTTATTTAAGCTTTCCGCGCCTGATAACTGCCCTCATTTACATATTTGGACAAGTCATTTGATTTTCAGTTCTACAATCTGGTGAATACAAGGATCTACAGACCTATTTCACCTGATACAGACTCCCTCATGTTCGTATCTTGCTGTCGAATTTTCGGAGTTACTAATTACAATAGCGTATGGAATTCTGAATAGTCCATTCTGTAGATTTATTTTGGTATGTACGAGAATCTTCTGCAAGTAGTTCATTATTCACCACTGAAAACACGGTCCTTTCCTGTGCATTATTGCGGCGAAGAATTCACTCCCTGATTCAGCAGCTCCTCTTTACTCTTTTCTCTTTCTATCTCTCGTTTTTTGGAGGGAGGGGAGGGCAGATTTTCTGTCAACAACAGAGCAGATATCGCTGCTACGGTTATTTCATCCTCTTTGGATGAACTCATATTGTGAAATAGAAATACAATATTTACAATTACGACAGTTGTTTGCACTGTGCGTAGTGTTTTTCGTCTGTTTAATATAGCGATCACGAGAGGCTCTGCTGGTAAAACCTACCTGGTTTTAAGGATCGCCTGAAACCCCTATATCACCTCAGGATAAAAGAAATTGCATGGAAGTTTGAGTTAAGCAACACCGTTAAATTGTAACCTGGGCTGAGGCCTTAGTTCAGATCCGTGTGAGACGTGCTTAAGAATACTAAAATGTGCATCTTTCTTAGCAAAGAGTTAGTATTCTTACTAACTAGACTCTGACTAACCCTCGATTAACAATTCCTCTCTGAATACCGCCCATGCTGTTTAGCACATACTTAGCAAGATATGGGCTTATGCAGAGTCGTTCTGACGCGTGATTAGTGTCATAATAAAGAGATCGATTAACATATGTTTCCTGCAGTACTCAGGCCTTTAGGATGACGATAATCATGTGTCAAAATGACTCTGCATAAGGCGGATAATGTTTTGCTTCTAAAATTGTTCCTTTCGATAAAATATAAGTTTTTTGTTCCTGTCCCAGGTAACAACCAGCTATATGATTACTTGCAATTCTTTCTGGACAATGGTTTCCTGAAGGAAATCGTAGGCTGTATTGATGTGTACGCCATAGATAAATGTTTTCGCTGATAACCATACTGAACATTCTCGTATTACAACGTGGATAAACTTCACGTTTCAAGAACTGAAGGTATTGAGAAACATAGCATCTACCATGGCGTGAACTATCCTGGACAGCCTGGATTGTGTTTGGAGCAGTGCCTAGATGATTACCATGACAAAATAAAACTTTACAAGATGTTCTGAACTATATATGCGAAAATTCTTATATATTATATTTCTTTTAGGTTATAAATTTGAAAATAATGGAGGACGCGTATTGGCGTCTGTAGCACATGGGATGGAAAGTTGATGAAATATGCTGCGGACGTCATCCGGTGTCCTTACAATTGAGCAATAAACATATATATATATGAAGGAAAATTGTTACCTTCTTGTAAAACAAATCAAAAGCAAAAATATCAAGAATAATTTTTATTTTGCATATCCGACGACCTATGTAACCAAGCTCAGCAGTCAACTTGTAAAAAAAATATACAATTAAAAAATCTTAAATCTTTAATCCTTGATAGTAGATACCAATAGCTTGGGAATATATTAAAAAGACACATAAAACAAAAGGAAGGAATCTCAATGTAATATCTGGCCTTGCTTAAATATAGCCTAAGTAATTCATTTTAGAATACATACAAATTAAACAATTATGGCAAAAATGTACCATAAAAGAATGTTTCTAATTAAACAAATAAAACTCTATATTAAACAACAGTGCTTAAAATATATAAAACGATAATCATGCCTGTTGTTCTGTATGGTTGCGAAACATGGTCGCTTACTCTGAGGGAAGAACATAGACTGAAAGTATTTGAGAACAGGATCCTGAGAAGAATATTCGGACCCAAGAGGAACGAGAATGGGGAATGGCGGAAGCTTCATAACGAGGAACTACATAGTTTATACGGTTCGCCCAACATTGTTAGGGTCGTCAAGTCTAGGAGGCTTAGGTGGGCAGGTCATGTAGCTAGAATGGAAGAAAGTAGAAACGCTTTCAAAGTCTTGACTGGTGGACCCATAGGAAAACGACCATTAGGAAGACCTAGGCGCAGATGGGAGGATAATATTAAGATGGATCTCGCAGAGATAGGAATACAAAGTAGAAACTGGATCCAATTAGCTAAGAATAAAAGTCAGTGGAGAGCTTTTGTGAACGCGGCACTGAACCTCCGGGTTCCATAGGCCATAGAGTTAGTTAGTTAGTTATTAAACAACAGTAAATACCACTCTTTTCTTATGCTTATTTGGTGCAGTCTTTACCCAGACAGCACAATGCACGTACATTACCTGTATAGTACATATACAATTGCACGGATGCAACATGTGCATCATCTGTATAAATGCACGCCTGTACATGTAATGAACATATACGTCACAAGTCCTATTCAACATCTTCACGTGCACAGGACATCTGCAATGCACACGTACACGTCCTGCACAAGTGATTTACACCTACTGCGCAGGTGATTTACATGTAGCACATATTCGATTTACACGTAGCACACAGGTGATTTACATGTAGGACAGCGATGATTTACATGTAGAACACAGGTGATTTACACGCAGTAACCAAGTGATTTACATATAGAACAGAGATGATTTACACTAACACACAGATGATTTACACGCAGTACCCAGATGATTTACATGTAGGACAGAGGTAATTTACACGCAGTAAGCAGGGGATTTACATGTAGGACAGATGATTTACACGCAGTATCCAGATGACTTACATGTAGGACACATGTGATTTCCTGTTAATACAGAGGTGATGTAAAAGCATATTCGAGATGCAACGGAGAAAAGAGTTTATATATATGGTGCCTTACGCAGTAACACCATCTATAACACCAAAGATATCACCTTCAAAGTATTTCACAAGTAACTAATAATTGTCAGTGAGAAGTTTACTTTTGGAGTTTATTATTTACAACGAGCAAAGCTTTCGTATCGAGCAACGAGTAGTATCTTTGACATGTTTGCCAAGTAACAAATAACGCAACATATTCTGCTGTAATCGGTCACGAAAATAATTTTATAAACCTATGAACTGTCTGACAGTAGTTACAACGGTACAGTGCTGCCACTTGTTCATCTTAGCACAGAGGACGTTATGAAGTTTATACTATCATTCAGCTGTCACTCGTCGAAAAGTCTCTATAACACCGCTTGAAGGAAAAACGACACCTACCAAAAATGGAGGTTACTGTATATTGTTGATTAGAATGAGAGTAAAAGAATGAAAGTAAAAGTATACACTTGCACGGTATTATGGACGTCTCATACACACGTGCAGTAGCCGTGCAAATGCACATGTGCACATAACGGCTTAAGCACTGGTAATTTAAATGTGCTTGATCTACGCAAATGCACATATGTACAAGCACGGCTCAAGCATGTTTTATGTACGTGCGCAGCATCCACGCAAATGCCCATGTGTACATAACGGCTTACGCACGGGTTATATAAATGTGTGCTTCATCCATGCAAATGCACATGTGTTCATAACGTCTTAAGCACTTGTTACGTACGTGCGCTGCATCCATTCAAATGCATATGTGTACATAACGGCTTGAACACGGTTTATATAAATGTGTGCTTTATCCCTTCAAATGCACATGTGCACATGCACGACTTAGTCACTGGTTATGTACGTGTGCATAACCCACGCAAATGCACATGTGCACATACACGAGTTATGCATGTGTGCTTCATCCACGCAAATTCACGTGTACGGCTTATGCACGGGTTATGTATGTGTTTATCATCCACACAAATGCACATGTGCACATGTACGGCTTATGCATGGATAGGGCACATGTGTCGTACACGTACTATTGTCTGGGTAGAGGGCTAAGCTTTATTTTAAACTTAATATGTAAATCCACTTGCTTATTTTTAAGCTCGTGTTGTAGTCAACAATTAGACACATACAATTCGGAAATACCTGCGAACTTTAACACATACCGAGTTTTACCTCTATATTCTAATAATTTGATAATCTCTATTAATAAGTCTTTTCCTTCCTGTAAATCCTCTAATATTTGGCAAGATCTCACTTTAAAATAAGTTTGTATTTTTCCCATTAATGGAGTATTGATTTCATCCTGTGTCCTGGTCCCAATTAAACTCCTTGTTATTCCTAAAAGCTTTATGGTCTGCAGTAACACTACTAATTTAAGTAAAAGAATAACCATTAAAATAACTTACACCACCTGTTACCAAAGTAGCAAAACTGGTAATGTTTGGGAAACAAATGTAAGCTCATTAAGCTTTTAAAAAAGTCCCCCTTTCTTTGGGTAATCTGTATTGGAATATAAGTTTAAAAACATACTATTGTAACCACCTTTTACATAACAAACAAGCTTATTTTCTGGTTAATTCTTTTTAGGTACCAATGCACGTACATATTTAAAAGATTTAATCTCTCTAACATTAAAAACAAACATAAAATAAGAAGATTCAATATGGAGTTCGCTCCGAAAGTTAAAAAGCAAACTCTTTAGCTCTTCTTCGTGTTGTTCTCTCTGTTTAATTAGTGCTAATAATTCTAGGTATCTACAGTTTCTTTCTTCTACGGTTTTCTTATTTAAATCCCGATATTCTACAGGCATCTGGTGTATTTTAAGCTCCTCTAATTCTGTAGTTCTCTTCTTAATGTTTGTAAATAAACCTTATTAGGTGTAGGTATTTCTCGAACAGTAAATGGATACAAACGATCGGTAATATTAAACCGTTTTCGAAACAAATCCGGAAGAACACTAATTCTGTCCACTAAACCAAGAGCTGCTAGATCAATGTCTTTAGAAATAGTAGAGAAAAGAGAATTTGTTTTATTAAAATAGGTATTTCCCTCTTTTAAATAACACTGTTGCTCTACAGAAATTCGATTCTCCTCACACTCTTACAAGAATATAGATAATTCGGTCAATTGATTGCCAACGACTTCATGTAGACGTCACACAAAACATGATAAAGTCGATGCAGATTGGCCCTGGCTGAGGAAGGAAATCCAAATCAGTGATTTATCTACATCCCCTAACACTCCCCCGGCACCATCCTAAAATATTCGGACACCACTGAAAATGAATTTCTTACACTCCCCAACTACTGAGGTGCAATATTAAAAAGATTCATTCTCGTTCTGCCTAAAGCCTTCCAGGACTCAGTAGAAAATATTTTAAATGATTTTACCTTTAAGCAGAACGGAAATTCCCGTTTCGCCTAATCTTTGGAGAAAGTGAATTCTATGCAAGGATGAAATTTTTAGAAAAATGCAGCATTGAAAAGCTTGTGTGTTTGAATGCAGATCGGAACTCATGTATAAAATGGCTGTGGTAACGAGGGCTGTAGTATAAAATAGGAACTAAATCCAAGCCTTCAAACTGCAACAAAAATTGTTATTGTTGGTGTTTGAGATTACGCCTTTTTACTTTTGCACTTACAGCTGAGAGGTATTGAAAAAATGTATGGTTTTAATAATTTTTTTTTTTATTTAGATGCATATTATGTTTTGTTGATTGTTATTTAAACTTGGGAAGATTTAAATAACAAATTGATGGGCAACATGGTTGGTTACGTACGAGTTATTAAAGTGTTAAAATTGGTTTGTTTTTCTTTTTACTACTTTTAAAATATGTAAGAATATTACGTACGAAAATAATAATGTTTATGACACTTACAGAATATATGGCCGTTAAAATAAGAATATTAAATGTTAACTTTTGAGAATTTTAATTAACTATTTTTTTTTTACATTAACAATAGGTTGTGCACATTTATTTATATGTAAGTGGTTTGTTAAGAATGGTTTGTTAAGAGGTTTATATATATTAGAAATGCAATTTTGTGGCTACTTGCATTTTTTTCGTGTTGCAACCTTTGGCACGGCTTATTTTTTTTACTGCTTGGGCAACGAGTTCTTTGAAGAATTTTGTAAAGGCTGCGTAATATGACTGCACACTGAGTTTGGTTAATTGGCACTTAAAACCTTTTTTACACGACTAAGTAATTAAAACTGTGTTTGGACGTTGATCGTGATTAACTATACAAATCCACGATTAAGAACGTATGGAATAGCCTTTAGCATGTCGTTTGTGTACCAAGCCTGTTCGCGGATAACTAGTTTTTTGAGCCCTTTGTTGGGGCGGGTGATTTTACACACACGAGTTGTAGTAGTTATTTGACTTCCCTCCCGTGATGGGGGTTCAATGTTCGTCGATCGAATGATTTGTGCTTTTCCTGGTCACCGTGGGTTACGTAACTAGCAACCACTCACCGAATATAAGATTGTTCACTATTGGTTGATGACCAAAACTTGTCCGATTAGAAATCAGTTTAGATGTTACTTAGGCAACTGGGGTGACATGCTATTTGTTGTTTTTATGGAAACTGAAGTAGAAAAAGTCTTTCAGTAACCTTTTGAAGAAAGAGTATTCCTACACATACATATAAAGACAAAGTTAATTTTGGCGTCTTTAAGTTGAAATTGATGATACGATTGAGTTTACTGTTGCCAACTTGTGTCTTTTTACTAGAATTAGTTGGGGAAAACTCATTAAAATAAACGTTTTAATTTTTTTGCTTTGATGAGCGTTCCGCTGTCGATATCAAACTTCTGACGAGTACAAAATCCAAGGGACAAAATTACAGGAGTATATATTGGATGTACCGGGACACACCCTATATGATTATTTTTTCCCTTCAATTGTCTTATATTCTAAAACGTTATCTGTATTTTTCGGCTGAAATAACTTTTTCTTTCTTTTCAAATGCTGAAAACTCAATAAAACGTAAAAATGTTATAATAAAAGGGTAGATTAGCTTTAATTACTTTCACAAATACCCATATGAGAAGTTCTGGGTATTCCTATTTACTATACTTTTAATACATTTGAAATACATTTAGCATATTACAGTAAGACCATTCATTTTAATTACGAAAAGTAACTGTGATGGTATTTGATTTTAAAAATGTCGTTTTTGAGTTGTAGTATATAGCAGTCTTTTATTTTGAATATTGTATAAATATTTATTTTAATTCTGAAATACTGATCAAGATATTTTTTTTAGCAAAGATCAAAATGTGAAATATATACTTACTATAAAAGTCTTACGCCTTTTATTGGGTTTTCAGCAGAAAAAAAATGTTATTTTTGTAAAGTGAAGAATTTCAGATAGCATTTTAGATGCATAACCGTTGAAGAAGAAAAAATAATCATTCTTTTATTAATCTGCTCTGCTGATTCTGTCACTTGAATTTAGTCGCTTTGTTTGAATTTTCCTTGGGATTTGTCCTCTTGAACTTTGTCCTGCATTTGTAATAATCTGTATGGTAATTCTAACAGATGATATAAGAAGAATAACCATTTATTCAAGTTTCATAATAAATTTTAGACGTTATCCTTGTTCCTCCTTTCGAAAAAATGACCAGGAAAGAGTTCTTTATCAGCAGTACAATTCACGTCTACTTTGGTAAAGATGAATGTAATTTCTTTTATTTAAAATACCTGCGGGTAAATGGAAACTTGATTGACTTACTTGCAAGAAAGCCGTTGACATTGTAACTGAAATGAACATAAAATAAACTTAATTCGGTATAATATCAAATTATTTTACATCAAGATTTTATTAACTTTTTCAGTAGTTTACCTTTAACATGCTAAGTGTCGAAATACGTAAAAGGTGCCAGAGTTCACATCATCAAGATATGTTTGGCCATATATTAAATAAACAATGCAAGAGGATGCATAAGGCGACTCTTAAGAAAGAATGTTAGTATTCTGAATCACAACTTTTTTTTCGGCATCACCTTATCAGCTGATTTGTCTTATATAGATAATTTTATACTATATGAAATAGTATCATATATATAATATTTTTATTTTCATATTTATATAGTCAATGTAAATAGCACCAATACAAAATATCAATATCAATATTGAAATACTTGTATGATTTTTGTAGTTTCAATCAAATGAAAAGGTGAGATATTCGGGGATAAGGGCCATCTTACGCGTTGTTTTGCATTGTTTGTTTAATATATGGTAAAACATGTCTTAAGGATGTGAACTGTGGCACCTTTTACGTATTGTGGGCATTGACACGTGCCTATCCGAAATTTTTAAAAATATATAAACACTAAAAGATACAATAAAGAGTAAATATATTTTCCAATTTTTATATTAATGGTAAATAATTATTTAATAAAAAGCATCAACCACTACTGCAAAAGTAACTTCCTATTGTCATTAATCAATCAAATATGCATATGTATCCGTACGCGAGGGAGCGAGCCTACCCAAAATTAAAATCCTAAGGCCGCCCCTAACTGCGAGCCTTAGCATGTTGGAGGTGAACTACTGGAAAGCTGAATAAAATTTTGTTGTGAAATGACTTGATACTAAACCGAAGTAAGTTTGTTTTATCTGTTTTTACAATGTCAAACGGCTCACTTGCAACTGTCAATCAATTTTCCATTTCTCTTCAGATAACTTTTTTTTCTTTCTTTAATGACATTCATATTTACTGAAATACATGTGAATAACACTGTTATATAACAGAACTGTATTTAGTACTTTTTTTTCGAGAATAACAAGTAGAATGACATCTAAAATTTATGATAAAACTAAAAAAAATATTTATTCTTCTCACAGAATCTGTTACAATTACCAAAGAAAAATTCTCTTGAAGAAATCCCTCCCTCGTCTCGAAAGATTAGGCACAACGGGAATTCCCGTTCTGCCTAAAGAAAACATATTTTCTACAAACTGGTGGAGGGCTTTTAGTCAGAACGGGAACACACCATTAAAAATCTTATTTTGATTTTTTTTTTTAATTTTGAATGTGGGAATAGAATAAAGTGGGATGTTTTTAAGTGGGAATAGAATAAAACAACTTACTTTCGACAAGATAAATTTCCAAGCAAAGCATGCAATGAACGATTGAATGAAAATCAACCTTTACACGGCTGTGATCGTCAGAACAACTTTTAATCAATCGATTGTCAACGATTTCATCTCGACGTCACACCAAGCATGAGAAAGTTGACGCTAATTGGCTCTGCCTGAGGAAGAAAATCCAATGCAATTCGTCGTTGCATCAACAAATTTTAAAGTTTGTAATAATAATAATAATAATAATAATAATAATAATAATAATAATAATAATAATAATAATAATAATAATAATAATAATTAAAAAGACGATAATAGTATACGACCTTAATACAAGATTGCACCCCCCAAATTTTTTCAACATCCCCTAAGTTCAAACTTCTGGAAAAATCACTGATCCAAATACAATCGATCGTTGCATCAACGAATGTTAAAATTTGTAAAAAAAAAAAAAAAAAAAAAAAAAACGCTAATTGAAAAGACGATGATATTATGCAAGATTGCACCCCCCAGATTTTTTAAACACTCCCTAAATTCAATATTCTTTATAAATCACTGAATCCCAGTTCAACACCTTCACATTCAGAAAACCTGTTAGTATTGTTTCCTGGTTTCTCATCTGGTCTCACCTACATAAACAGAGTACAATAGTCTAGAACTTTACATGCCATAGTTAATGGAAATTTTCTCCTGAAATCGGAAATTGTTATACGGATAAAATTAAAAGATACAGCACGTTTAGACTGTGACTGTGTGCGTGACAAAAGGTAAATGTACCGCATAAATATTTCTTCACTTTCTTTAAAAAAAAAAAAAAAAATTGCACCATCTCATATCTGCTAACAAAACGAGATAGCGAACTAAAGATAGCCGCTGCTTACCAAAGGTCGTTACACAGCAAAGGTTTCATTCAGTCAGAAGGGAAAAAAGAATAATTGGAAGTTTGTATATTCGTTCGAACTGAAATATACTACTTCCTATTACTTTAAGGATAATTTCCTTGCCATTTGTCTGCATCAGAAAGGAAACGTGAAAAGCAAATAGAATGTGCAGATTTAGCCGAAGTAAGTACTAGATTACTACTTGAATAGTACTTGAATAGAAAAATAAGTAAACTTTTTTTAATGTTGTTTCGATGAGTAGATTCATCTCGCAAATGCTGTAAACAGTTCACGCGAATATATATTAGAGACCTGCAAGGACTGAATTTCTCGGCCCGAGCCCATTCCTGCCAGAATGTAGCTAGGCCCGGCCCAACCCGGCCCCGAAATATTTTGGCACTTTTTGACCCAAGCCCGGCTCGGCCCAAATCAATAGTGAAGCCAACTCGCCCGTGCCGTCGCTAGGGTGAACAATTAATTCTCTATATAGCAAAAATGCGGCCGCTAAGCTACAACAACTGTAAACGTTGCATTCTTTTTAATATCTTTCACTCTTGGTTCGTTTTATTGCAATTATAAATTAACTAAAGTTAATAATTATTAAAGAACTGAACATAATCCCTCGAGGCCAGCCGTATTGGAAGTGCCGGCCTGGGCTAAGGAAACAGCAGAGCTTTGCCATCCAAACCCGACTCGTGCAGTGATCTAATATATATATATTCTCCAAAATATGCTTTAAGGATATGCAATTTAAATTAGAAAAATATTTCAGAAACATTTCCGATAAAGTTTATTTTAGGTATAACAAGGAATATGTAGTTTTATTGTAACTGAATAATACATTATGAGAATAATGTAAACATATTTATTTAATATATCAGAAAATATTGTTAAATAAAAGCACAAACTATATTTCATAAACACGATGGTAAACGGTTTATATTCTTTTTAAATATCTGTTTTATTTTTTTATTAAATATTCCATAATATATTCTGGAAGTAATTCAAAGTAAAGGTCTACGATTTTCTTGAAATCCCTGCCCGTCCTGAAAAGGTTAACAAGTCCAGTATTTTCTTCAAACGGATTCCCCAATTTGATAAAAACTTCTTTCATCCTTTAAACAGACGATTTAAATCTTTCTTGCATCGACGAGTAATCTTCATGGTGCTTATTATCAGGATCTTATTCATTATATGACATTTTGAACTCATTAATTAGTCTACTAATTTCTGTTCCCGCTGTCATCCATTCGACAAGAGCATTGTCGTTGTGTAAGAGACCAATCGCCCTACCATCTCCTTTTATAATTTTGTTATTCTGTTCTATAGCTATTGCAGGGAAAGGTCTTGATGCCTTTCTTATCATAAAGTAACCCATTTCGAAAGCATGGGGTAGAAGAACGGAAGAATGAAGCACTAGAGAAGATTGTTTTCATGGGTGAAAAGAATGGCTCGGTACATTCTACTAATCTTTCTTGCACAAATTCCTTGTATATACTAAACCCTTTTTGTTCCGCTGAATATAAGGATTCAATCATATCAGCGCTATAGCTGGTTCTGGAAGCAACATTAACAAGTGCAGTATTTTCTTCAAACGGATTTCCCAATTTGATAAAAACTTCTTTCATCTTTTAAACAGACGATTTAAATCTTTCTTGCATCGACGAGTAATCTTCATGGTGCTTATTATCAGGATCTTATTCATTATATGACATTTTGAACTCATTAATTAGTCTACTAATTTCTGTTCCCGCTGTCATCCATTCGACAAGAGCATTGTCGTTGTGTAAGAGACCAATCGCCCTACCATCTCCTTTTATAATTTTGTTATTCTGTTCTATAGCTATTGCAGGGAAAGGTCTTGATGCCTTTCTTATCATAAAGTAACCCATTTCGAAAGCATGGGGTAGAAGAACGGAAGAATGAAGCACTAGAGAAGATTGTTTTCATGGGTGAAAAGAATGGCTCGGTACAACTACTAATCTTTCTTGCACAAATTCCTTGTATATACTAAACCCTTTTTGTTCTGCTGAATATAAGGATTCAATCATATCAGCGCTATAGCTGGTTCTGGAAGGAACATTAACAAGTGCAGTATTTTCTTCAAACGGATTTCCCAATTTGATAAAAACTTCTTTCATCTTTTAAACAGACGATTTAAATCTTTCTTGCATCGACGAGTAATCTTCATGGTGCTTATTATCAGGATCTTATTCATTATATGACATTTTGAACTCATTAATTAGTCTACTAATTTCTGTTCCCGCTGTCATCCATCCGACAAGAGCATTGTCGTTGTGTAAGAGACCAATCGCCCTACCATCTCCTTTTATAATTTTGTTATTCTGTTCTATAGCTTGTAACTGCTCCAAATTTTTGCTTAATATATTTTTGGTTTAAACGCAAATTCTGCGTTAGTGCATTTTGTGACGTTCATCTGAATTCGTACACTTTGAGTGGTGTATGCTTTCTGTTGATTGTGCTGCCACCTGGTGGTACTGAAAGAAAGAGAGTAGAAGAAGAGGAAGAAGAAAGTAGAGAGAAATGCAGACTTGTTAACCAATGTTGGTGTAAGTGTGTGTGTGGAGAATGATTCAGCAAGTTTTGCTGAGTATATTAATTATCTCGACGCCAAATGTTTGACAAAGTTAAAACTGCGCGAAATCTTTAAAACAGATAAAGTTATGTGCGATGTATCGTAAATGATTTCTAACAGTAATGATAAGAATACTAGTGCTATTTTGCAAAACACCTTATACGCTGTTACTAAAATATATCTGCTCTACGAAGTGCTTTATAACAAGAAAAGAGTGTGAACGAGACTGTAAGTCGAACAAAGGACTTGGCCAGGGGCATTGGCGGCGATTAGGGGGGGCAAAGGGGGGCAGTTGCCCCCGCACTTTTTTGAAGCAACCAATTAATGTATATAGTTTCATTTGGAAATGTAACGATTTTGTATGTGTTACTGATTAATAGGAAAAAATGCTGCCATATAATATTTGCTGTTGCGTGAATACGTATTGGTTGTCTTCCCGTGGAGTAAAGAAAGCTACAGTAATTGCGTTTTAATCGCCACAGAAAATAACCCCAAAAATAACCTATTGGAGCACAATTTCAGCATACTTTCATTTCTTCTTACAAGGGCTCGATATGTTAGTGAGCCGCTTTGAAGCTAATCGAAAGAACATTATGCAAAAAAAGTAGGGCCTATTTCACAAGTTATTCTTTAATTGCACAAAAATTGACAGTTCCTAAAATGTCTTTTCTTCTTTCTAAAGTAAGGAATATCGATTAAAAAGAGCGTGATAAGAAACAACTTCTACCTTTTCCATTGTTTTGTAGTGTAATATACGAGTGAAGTGTTGTGTTTAAGGATGTACGAGTGTATATATAATAAAATTTAGTAAATTGAACATAATTCTAGGTTTTAAGTTTATTTTGTATAACTGAAGTGTGGATTGATTCTAAGTATTGTTGTGTTTTGATGTGTTCGAAGAAAGTGAAAACTGCACCTAATGGCAACGAACATATTTCAAGAAGTTGCAAAAGCAAATATTTCTTTAAATGTCGTAGCATATGCTTGTAGTATTTACTGCCTTTCATTTTCTAAGAGTAATAACATACATTTAATAGCATGTGTGGAATTAAATATTAAGTTTTTCATTAATCCTCAGTTTCAATATAACTTTTGCAAAACAAGCATCATTATTCATTACTATGATTAATATTATCCTTTCTATTTATTTGTTTTGCAAATTTATTAAATAATCTGATCACACAATTTTCGAGACAGAATTTTAAGATGTTCATGAGCAAGGAATCAAATCTCTTCTTACACTTTCGTTGTTTAAGAGTACAAAGGGCTAGTATCTACTTGCGTTGTTCTTCTCAATTTACTTAATAAACTATTATATACGATATACGGTATTTTAACTGAAAATATAGTATCCTATTAGTTATACAACCTTTCGTCAAACAAAATGTTAGAAACAACCAGGGGAACTAACATTTATATACAAATTTTCAGATCATGTCTTGCCCCCTAACTTTTAACGTCCAACCGCCGCCACTGGCCAGGGGTACCTGAAGGTAATGGACATCGAAATACCGAATAACATGAAAGATTATTGATTAAGTCATTTTTCCTCAACTGACTGTGTTAGAATGCAATCATCACATTCACCAGGGAAGCCAGTTTAGCAAATCCTTTAAATTGGTAGAATGGACAATCATTGTAAGAAGATTCATCAGATTCTTAATGTGAGGACTTCGGCGATGTGATCATAAACGGCAGAGCGCCATCACGGACTAAGACTGTTCTTGTGAGTAGTATCAAAGCTTATCTACGAACTAACTACGTAATTGGGGCAGAGAAAATGTATAAAATGTAATATGTAACAGGTACGTCCAATTATTTATAATAAACGGCACTGAAAATATGTAGGTTTGTTTGTTCTCTTTTTTCAGATTGCGTGACGTTCTCTTTTTTCAGATTGCGTGACGTGGTGAGAACGTGATTGTTAAATTACTTGTGATCAATCCGTGTAAGTGGGTGATGCTCTCATCTATTTTCTACAACACGCCTTAGGTCCCT
This sequence comes from Thermobia domestica, assembly GCF_964235325.1. Lineage (NCBI taxonomy): Eukaryota > Metazoa > Arthropoda > Insecta > Zygentoma > Lepismatidae > Thermobia > Thermobia domestica. The sequence goes on along the minus strand of NC_137460.1, from coordinate 298,853,382 downwards.
CTCAGGTGATTCCGTCCGAATCTGGACAATTACGGTAAGGTGAACCATGCCTTCCTGGACTTTAGACGATTGTCGAAGGGACGAACTTTCTGAATCCACAATTAATAGAGTGCAAACCTATATTATTTGGGGGCAAAGAGTAGTGAGTTCTCTGCGGTAACCGTCTAAAGATGGTGCGTAAAGGGCAGTGCGAAGCTGTACCGTAATAAGCTATTGCACGGAAAGCTCTTGATGCCTTTCTTATCATAAAGTAACCCATTTCGAAAGAATAGGGTAGAAGTAGAGAAAAATGAAGCACTAGAGAAGATTATTTTCATGGGTGAAAAGAATGGCCCGGTACATTCTACTAATCTTTCTTGCACAAATTCCTTGTATATACTAGACCCTTTTTGTTCTGCTGAATATAAGGATTCAATTATATCAGCGCTATAGCTGGTTCTAGAAGCAACATTAACAAGTCCAGTATTTTCTTCAAACGGATTTACCAATTTGATAAAAACTTCTTTCATCCTTTAAACAGACGATTTAAATCTTTCTTGCATCGTCGAGTAATCTTCATGGTGCTTATTATCAGGATCTTATTCATTATATGACATTTTGAACTCATTAATTAGTCTACTAATATAGTGCAAATCTATAATTTTTGGAGACAAAGAGTAGTGAGTTCTCTGCGGTAACCGTCTAAAGATGGTGCGTACCTGGCAGTGCGAAGCTGTACCGTAATAGAATGGCGTTCCCCTGTCAGGGACAGATCAATTAATAATAATTCATGTTATTATTAACTGATTTGTAACGGATGTAGCATCTGGGAGAGGACCTAGGTGTTGTGATATTTGACAGGTTTCATTTCTCATGATATGCTATATGCGCTAACTTGAAAGTATTATTGGTGTTTATTGTGTTTGTGTATTTGTAACGTATAGTCATGGCAGAAAGTGAGAATCTAAGTTTACAAACTTTGCTTGAAGCCATTAATAAAATTAACGATGTTGTCAATGACACCAAGCAACAAATGCAATCACTTAATGGTGCTGTTAATGATACCAAGCAAACAACTCAACGATGTTACTAATGATTCGAAAACTGAAACCCAAGATCGGATAGAAAAAGTTTCCAACGACCTTACCGGTAAATTAGAAACGTTACAATGTAAGATGGGTGGGCAAATTCAGATACTGTCGACCGAGTTAGTACAAATGACAAATGAAATAGACAGGGTTAGTCGTACTTGCGCGGATAATTTTGAAAAACTGTCAGCACAGTTTCAAGAGAAATTAAATGTACACCTTGTCTCAAAAAGGTTGAGCGCATTCTTTATTGCTGTTTCGAGGCAAACATTTTCTAAGTCCAACTTCGGGATAAAGTAAACCAGGTTCGAACCTCGAAGCCAACCTTTGCAATCGGGAAAAATCTTGCAGTTGTGTTTTTCTTCTTTTAAATATAATAAGATTTGTTACCAATTATATATATAAAAGCAACATTGATTGAAATACTTAATGATACAATATTTCTTAACTGTATTAATGCCAGCACATGCTTGTTTGTCATTTTGCTCTCCATACTTAATGGAATATTTAGATACGTAAACGAATCTTTCCATATGTAAAAGAATGGTGAAAGTTAAGACATAGAACATTATTCTCTCCTGAGTACTAAAATAAAAGTCAAAGTAGAACAAAAACAGCGTTTTCAGTGGATATGAATGTCATTATTATCTTAAATACCGTTATATATCGCTAGAAGTATTATTCGTGGAGCGCTTGTGTTAGCTCAGTGGTACGCCGTTGGATTTCAAATCGTAAGGTCGAGGGTTCGATTCCCATCTGAGTCAATGTTTTTTTAATGAAATTTTATTTTCCGCAATGCATGAAAAATTATATAAAATAATTACATTAAAATACGTCAGTTGTATATATATATATATAACATACAATCATTGCAGAACAAAGTGATTATTATGTTTAAAATATAACAGGTGTTCACACTACGTTGGTATTCTATGATATATGTGAATGTTAAATACAAATTAAGAAAATAATATCACCGCAATAAATAAATTATGTAGTGTATTTATTTGGAGCTATTTGTCATCGGAAGTTACTTCTGAATTTTCTCATTACAGCAAGTGATTTACGCTTTCTGAAAGGTAAAGAGACTATGCGGGTATTATACAAACTCGAATCTTCGTTACAGACACAAAACTCCCGATCCCCAAAACTATGTAAACAGGAAATTTACGAACACGAAGTCATGTCTAAGAGACTTATTACTACTCGAGAAAGAAGGCAGAATAGGATTTCTTTCCAAAGGATTTCAGTTCAGTAATCTGCAAGGCTTTTGTATATGGATGTGGTCCCTTTCTCTCCGCCAATATATTTAAAGTAAAAGCGATCGATATTAGTGTCGAATCCATAGTTCTCGTTGTTGCAGAAATTAATAATTACAACTCCGAAAGCGTTAAAGTCCAAATTTAACTCTCATCGTAAAGCTCCTTTGTGGTTAAGCGTATAGCGTACACGCTTTCAGTGTGGGAGACCCAGATTCGGCTCCCAGCGAGAGCTCATGTAGTTCGCGTTAATTGGTAGGTCTACGTCTCATTTAGCCTCACTGCTGACGGGACGTTAAACTCAAAATCAATTCAATTGATTGAAACCCCATTATTATGGCGGGCGATAAAGGATGAAAAATAAAATGTCTCAAGTGACTGAGATTAGTGTCAAATCCAAAGTTTGAGTTCGTGACATTGTTACAAACACAATGTCATTTAATACCACGTTTTGGTATGAGCGACTATGCCTCCTGGATTTTAATTTACAGGAGCAACATCAAAAGCATTGCTCACACAGCTCTAAATGTTTTGATGTATGTATACGTGTATATTCCGGAATGTCTGGAGCAACTTTTACCTAACATGGGAGACATATTACTTTCAATCTAAGGAAAAAAAAAATATTGTGGAATTCAGATACCTCAAGGGATTGAAGTTGGGAAGAGTGGCATGTAAAAATAGTGTAAAATGACTGATTGTAGAGTGTTATCCATTGTTTTCTCGGTCGTTGAGATGAGTAGTGAGGCACTCAATGGCGTTATATCCAAATTCATCCCCATCTTTACAAAATAAGGGGCTTGGAGATATGATTAATAAAATGTAAAACTTACTTAAATATTTGTTGAAGTAATAGTTTTCTGGGGTCGCGAAAGCGTTTCTAATAACTTTGGAATGTAGTTTGTAACCACTTCAAGATGGGCTCTTTAATCATATCAATTTCTCACCTTAAGAACAAATTACCATATCAACTAGTATATGTATCAAGCTAGCCTTCGCAATCGAGAAAAAATTGTGTAGATGTATGTTTCGTCTTTTAAATGATATACTAAATGTAAAATCAGAAATTGAGTTGGTCGGTGGGTCAAATGGGTCAAGATTTATGAGTGGGTCAGTGGATCGTAGGTCAGCAAGGCGTGACCCCCTGCGAAAAACCATCACTGTGACTCACACTGACCCATTGCCCACTAACCCATTCTGCTCAGTGCCTTCTAGATAGCAGTTTCTGAACACTGGCAATTTTGTCTACGGTTTACTTTTAAGACCTCTATTTTTCTTCTTTTTTTCATTTGGTTGTAATGAAGAAAGAAGTTCAGGCTCTTTTGGATTTTGATATTTCCAGTTGTAACAATGGCAATAGGACTTACTGCTTGGCTTTTGAGATGCAGGCTATGAGTTTTTAGAGGAGCTAACTACTGGAAAAAATCGGTTTATTACAAATATAACCTCTTAAGTCAGTAGAGAGGATGGCGTGGATAATGGATTAAACTTAATGATGATGTATTTTAGTGGGTCGGAGTTGATCACAATGGTTCAGAGTTGTTTATAGTTGGTGGTGGGTCAGAGTGGGTCATGGTGGGTGAATGGGTCACATTGGGTGTTGAGTCATTGTGGGTCACGATGTGTAGTGGATCAGTATTTTGTGGATCAAGGTTTCATTGACCCACACCATCTCTTGTCAACATTGCACTAAAGAGGAGAGTTTCCGAAGGTGGTGGGTCAGAGTGGGTCATGGTGGGTGAATAGGTCACGTTGGGTGTTGAGTCATTGTGGGTCACGATGTGTAGTGGGTCAGTATTTTATGGATCAAGGTTTCATTGACCCACACCATCTCTTGTCAACATTGCACTAAAGAGGAGAGTTTCCGAAGGTGCGCGTCGGCGATTTTCTCAAATTTTGCACATAGATAGTACCCCACCAGAAAACAATAAATCTCGAAACGGTTCACAGTACCATCTCACAGAACTCGAGATAAAGGGATTTGTTTGATTGGCTAAATTAAGACCTCAATAATTTATCCTTCTACAAGCGAGATTTTCTTCATCGTTTCCATGGCGAAGTCCGAAGAATATGCGGCAAGTAAACTTGAGGTTGAAGGTTCGCGCCCACCTTGGGATACTTGCTTTTTTCCCCTAGTGTTTTCTACACTCACCTGAATATAAACAAATCAAGCATATGGGCGATTTAACATATTTTGGGGGAGAAATTTTGTGGTTCTTTGGCGTTTCGTTGAGTCTCTGCCGCTGGTGGTATAATTTTCAAAACCGAAGTGGGGCCACCACGGATCGTAGCTGCGGGATCACCAACTTTTGGCGAAATGTCGCCAGTTGCGCATCGGTGGTCCACTGACGCTTACGACATGGGGGCTTGTATCTGAAAACTAAGAGAATAAAGAAGCATGGTATCCATGAAGCCCGTTGACACTAATAAAAGTCTGAAACGATGAAACAGATGTCAACACCGGAAAACATGTATTTTATAATTTCAAAGGTACCCCGTGTCGAGGAAAAAGATTTGCCGCAAGGTTCCCCGGTGGGTCTCAGGAGGGGTGAAACTCAAAATTTGAAAGTGGTAAGGGGAATCAAGTAGTATGTCATTTAAAAGTATTACTAAAATTTAAAAAAAAATGGTAAGAGTCCCGAGTCTTTATGCTAACTTGTGCAAAATATCGAGCGTTCAAGATGGTAATAAATCCTTCATTGAAAACTCTTTGACCACCTCTACAAATGTGAAACTGTGAAACTACCCAGAAGAGGTAAACACTTGTCTTACCATTGCAAAAGTATAATGCACCAAGGTAAAACAAGAAGCGACCCATTATGGGTTTATTACATCACTAATATTAAATTCTACGTTCCACGATTGTGTCTTTAAGCTAAAGGACAGGGTGATTGCGAATTATGAAATTAATGGTAGAATACAGAATTGACCCACAACCAACTATGAAAAACTCTGAACCATTGTGACCAACTCCGACCCACCAACGTAATCAACTCTGACCCATGATCCACGTCCTTCTTTCCATTGACTAAAGAGGTTACACTTGAAATAAAACAAGACTGTGAAATTTTCACTTATCGGAGTTTGAATTCCTACCGTCAATCGTTCAAGCACCGCTCTGTTAGAATACCGGTGGATCTGATCTTTACGATGTACAATGGTAAAGTGTTTCTCATCTTCCAAATTAAGATGAATTTAAATTTATCATGTATAATTATTTCTTTCTTGGCTTACATATACATTTCAGTAGAAAATAGGAAAAAAATTGAAAATATCAAATCAAGATAAAGTAGACCAAGGTAAGAAGAAAAGAAAGAAAAACTAGTTTTCCATATAATTAAGCATGCCGTACTAATTTAAAATGCTCATGAAATTAAGCTTGGAATACAAATGTTATGTGTATTTTTCTCACAACTTTATGGTTTGATTGCCTTATGCTCTGAACGATCCATATATTAAACACCAGCTTCAGCAATTATTATATTAGAAAGCAGTGGGTATAAAATGCAAAGGACTGTAGTTTTCATTCCTCAATTAGTTTCTCAACTCATATCAATCGTTTTTGATAATTTTTACAAATCAACCCACTACCAGTTTCCAATATATAAAATCCCCCCGCTCATAAACACATTTTTAAAAATGCCAGGACACGTTCTGTTTATTTTTAGTGAAGAGTTATATACTGAATTTAAGCTCTCTAAGTTGAACGGCTTGTAAAATACTCAGTTTTTCGCAAAAATTCGGACACCTACTCCCCACTAAGGATATGTGTTATAATGAAAGTGATATGCGTATGATAACTTCCCAGTTGGGATTGGGGCCTGATTATATACCAAATGTCATTTCATTTGACTTTGCAATTTGACCGTGATAATCACGCAGACATAGTTACTTTCAGTGTTTTATACTAGGTATAATAATTCATATATTACAGGTGATTCAAAATTTTTTTCCAGCAGTTAGCTCCTCTAAAACTCACAAGCTGTATCTCAAATTGAAGTCCTATTGCTATTGCCACTCTTACAATTGCAAATATCAAAATCCAAAAATGCATGAGCTTTTTTCATTAGAAATGGAGATTCAGAAGAAGAAAAATGGAGATATTTAAAGTAAAACGTAGACAAGCTCACCAGTGTTCAGAAGATGCTGTCTACAATGCGAAGAACAGAATGGGACGGTGGGTAGTTGGGGGTCGTTTCGTCCAAAGATATTTCGTCCAAAGGATTTTCGTCCAGAGACATTTAGCCCAAACACATTTGGTCCAAAGGACATTTCGTCCAAAAGCCAATCGGTCCAAAGAACATTTCGTCCAAAGGATTTTCGTCCAGAGACATTTAGTCCAAACACATTTGGTCCAGGGACATTTCGTCCAAAACACAATTGGTGCAAAAGACAATTGGTCCAAAGGACATTTCGTCCAAAACACAATTGGTCCAAAGAACATTTCGTCCAAAGGATTTTCGTCCAGAAACATTTAGTCCAAACACATTTGGTCCAGGGACATTTCGTCCAAAACACAATTGGTGCAAAAGACAATTGGTCCAAAGGACATTTCGTCCAAAACACAATTGGTCCAAAAGATATTTGGTCCAAAGGGCATTTCGTCCAAGAGACAATTGGTCCAAGGGACATTTCGTCCAGAGATGTTTAGTTCAAAGCATATTTCGTCCAAAGAACATTTAGTCCGGTAACGCTTGGGGGTCAAGGGTTTGCTTCTATTAGAAGAGTAAAAGTTATGCATATAACATTATGACTCACAAGTAATACCTCCCAAGTGTAACACTCCGATTTAAAAGAAAAATAGGCAGGTAGATACTACACACAAAATAAACGAATACGTGTTTTTCTGTGGAAAAGTTGTTTTAGGGGGGGCAAAAGCCCCTACTCAAAATTTTGAAATTTGACGCCCGAAAGGCAAGAAGAGGTGGACCGAAGTGAACGAAATTGTGCACAGATATTACAGACGTAAAATGAGGGAATACGTGTTTCGTATTTTCCTGGAAAAAATGGTTACGTGGGGCACAGACCCCTTCAAACCTTTGATCACGAAATATCAAAAGTACTAATAACAGTATGTCAGATGTGTGTAAAGAACATGAAGAATTGCAACGAAACTTTGAGTAGGGACAATACGCAAAAAATAAATAAATACGATTTTTTATTTTCTGCAAAAGCCCCCATCCAAAAGTTTGAAACTTGAGGCCCGAAAGGTCACAAGAAATGAACCAAAGTGAATGAAATTGTGCAGAGATATTGTAGACATAAAATGAGGGAATACTGGTTTCGTATTTTCCTGAAAAAAAAAAAAGGTTTGGGTGGGACACAGACCCCTACAAAACTTTGATCCTGAAACATCAAAAGTGCGAATAACAGTATGTCAGAAGTGCTTAAAGGACATGAAGAATTGGAACGACATATTGTGTAGGGATAATACGCAAAAAATAAACGAATGCGAGTTTATTTTCTGAGGAAAAACGGTTTTAAGGGACAAAATCCCCCACCAAAAATTTTGAAATTTGAGGCCTAAAAGGCAAGAAGAAGTGTACAGAATTGAATGAAACTGTGCACAGATATTGTAGACGTAAATTGAGATAATTGGGTTTCGTATTTTCCTTTTAAAAAAACGGTTGCGTATATCACGGACCTTTTAAACTGTTGATTACGAAATGTCAAAAGTGCAAATAATTATACGTCAGAGGTTCTTAAGAGTATGGAGAATTGCAACGAAACCTCGTATAGGGACAATTCGCAAAACAATAAACGAAACGTGTTTTAATTTGTGCGGAAAACAGTGTTGGGGCCTAGGCCTTCTCCGAAAAAAAGTAAATATTACCGTAATAGCGCAGAAAGTAGTGGACCAAAGCAAATGAAATTGTGGGTAGACATTTTAGAGACTCTATGTAAAATAAGATCTTTCGTGATTCTGAAGTATCCCTATCCGTTTTGCTTCAAATTTGGCACATCAACAGCAAACAGGAAATTAATCGACACGTGTTTTTGTTTATGCGGAAAAACATTGTAAGGGTTAAAGGTGCCTCCTGAAATGCTATAAAATACACTATACTGTTTGTGCTTGTTGTTGATCTGCCAAATTTGAAGAAATCAGATGGAGACACTTGTGAAACACGAAAGGCCTTATTTTACGTATCCAATATCTACATACAATTCCATTCACTTCGGTCCACTTCTTCTTGGCTTTCGGGCTTCAACTTTCAAAACTTTGGGTGGGAGTTTTTGCACCCTATAACCCTTTTTTCGCAGAAAATAAAAAAAACCCGTGTTCATTTATTTTTTGCATATTGTCCATACACAAAGTTTCGTCGTAATTTTTCATGTAAATTTAGGCACTTCTGACATACTGTTACTAGCACTTTTGATATTTCATGAGCAAAGGTTTGGAGGGGTCCGCGCCCCACCCAACCATTCTTTCTAGAAAAACACGAAACCTTTATTCCCTCATTTTTCGTCTACAATATTTGTGCACGATTTCATTCATTTCGGTCCACTTCTTCTTGCCTTTCGGGCGACAACTTTCAAAATTTTGGGTGGTGGCTTTTGCCCCCTAAAACCGCTTTTCCGCAGAAAATAAAAAAACACGTATTTACTTATTTTATGTGTAGTATCTGCCTGCCAAATTTTGATCAAAAATGGAGTGTTACATTTGGGAAGTGTTACTTGTGTAGCTTCTTATTTCTAAAGGAAATTTTGAAATAGAAATTTATTCCGCAATTTTCTTTTCGATAAAACAAATATATGTTGAGATATTCAGAAAAAAACTTAAACGCCTGCAAACCAAATGGCCACCTTTCTTTGCTTTCATTAATAATTTTACAAAAATACAGTTTTAGCTTCGCAGAAATACAGTTGTAGCTTCGTTGGTTAAGGAATTCACCTTCCAAAATAATAAACAACCCTTTGAAGAGCATACTCCCTCTTCATTTGCGGACAACATTGCCACCGCATGGTCATGTGAATCTTGTATTTGGTTTGAGACTTTGCAATGGATATCTTAAATGTACTGTGCTGTACCGAGAAAATTAATATGAAAGCAAAAGTATATACTATATTTGCATAAGGAGTAACACTGAAATAAAAATACAAGACAAGTAACAATTCTGGTTTGTCATACAACTCACTAATTATGTAGAAACGTCTGCCGAAGTAACACACTATCAATAGTCTACAAATAGAAACCAGACTTGTGGTTAAACTGAAAAGATACGTATATTCTACACGAAATGTTCCAACTTTCATCTTATATTTGTCAATCACTTTTCACAATGTTGCAGCCAAGAATGTGACTGTTTAAGAGTATTATCTTTGGACACTAAGAATATATTTCACACATGTGTATTTTTCTATTCTCAGTATTTCTTCAAAGACACATAATTTTTCACTTTTCTAACACAACGGTTTGAATACCTAATATTTAACTTATTCAAATTTAAACTCCATTAATTTTAGTTACCGGTACTTATTTTAGAACTATTTCATTCACAACATGAAAATTTTAGATGTCATGTTAGCTGTTATTACAGCAACATACTTTACACTACAACCTTTCCCTCACTCCTGTTGTTCGGCCATGTTGTTTTCAGGCGTTTACGTTTTTCTGAATATCTCAGCATTATTTGTTCTATCAATATGAAAATTGCGGAATAAATCTCTATTTCAAATTTCCTTTAGAAATAAGAAGCTACTGAGTCATAATGTTATATGAATCCAAAATCACTTTTACTCTTCTAATAGAAACAAACCCTTGCCCCACAAGCGTTACCGGACCAAATGCTCTTTGGACGAAATGTGCTTTGGACTAAACATCCCTGGACAAAATGTCCTTTGGACCAATTCTCCTTTGGACGAAATGTCCTTTGGACCAATTCTCCTTTGGACGAAATGTCCTTTGGACCAATTCTCCTTTGGACGAAATGTCCTTTGGACCAATTGTATTTTGGACGAAATGTCATTTGGACGAATTGTCCTTTGGACCAAATGTCTTTGGATTAAATGTCTCTGGACGAAATGTTCTTTGGACGAAATATCTTTGGACTAAAAGGGTGGCCACCGGGTGGGCCAGTGTGAGTCACGGTGAGTGGTGTTTCGCAGTAGGTCACGTCCTTTTGACCCACGATCCACTGATCCACTCACAAATCTTGAGCCATTTCACCCACTTACCAACCGACCCACTGACCCACTCCATCTTTGATTTTAACATGTCTTGTTTCATTTAAAAGACGAAACATACATCCACATAATTTTTTCATCGATTGCGAATGTTGGCTTAATATCATAATTGTAATGGTAATTTCTTCTTAAGGTGAGAAATTGATATGATTAAAAAGCCCATCTTGACGTGGGTAGAAATTACCTTCCAAAGTTATTAGAAACGCCTTCTCACCCCGAAAACTACGAATTCGACAAATATTTAAGTAATATTTGAGATTTTATTTTTAGCTCTCCCAGGCCATCATCCTGTGAAGATGGGGATGAATTTGGATGTAACCTCCATTGGAAGCATCACTATCCATCTCAACGACCGAGAAAATTATGGATAAAACACTAAGATCAGTCGTTTTACATTATTTTTACATGTCACACCTCCCAACTTCTATAACTTCATACTACTACAATATTTTCTTCTTAGATTGAAAGTAATATGTCCCCCAAGTTTGGTAAAGGTTGTCCCACACATTCCAGAACTACGCTCTCCTTATTAGAATTGCTGGGGGGTCTTACTCTTACTGGAAGTTGAACTTAAACTTAAAGGTCATCAGAACTGCTCCTAATGAACTTGGCGACCACGAAAGATATGGGTTGTATACTAACATTGGTTATTTTCAATTATTTCTACATGTCACAAATTTCACAAACTCCTTCATTGTGTTAATGAGGGCTTAACTTACATGGCATCTGAAGTCCCAATCTTTAGCTAAGAGACCCCCAAAATTATAGATTCGACACTAATGTATTTCTTTTTTTATAATTTTGATGTCAGTCCTTTCATTCCTCCTAGGATAGCAAACGGATACTGCCACTGCTAGGACTAAATTTGGTCTTAAATGGCATTAAAATTTCTACCAATTAATTTAGCGAACAGTGCTGCATTTAGAAGCTCGGCGTCCCTACGCACTTTTGCTCTCGGCGTCCTAAATAACTACACATTTCTCCGTCCCTTGATCCCTAACTTACAAATAAAACTTAATTCGAATATGCTTAATTAGTGAATTTATTGCAGTTAAATACCACTCACTAGATGCTACAGCTACAATTACGTAACAAAAAATAAATGGGAAACATGTTCTGAATTATTTTCAGATTTCTTACGCTATCATTAAATATATTAGAATAGTAAAAGAGGACTGCTCATGAAATAGTATACTTACTCTCGTTTTTTAACTTTTTCATCCGAAAAAAATTAAAATTTTAAACTTTGCGCTCTTCCAATATGTTGCCCTCTAAGCACGGGCATATATCAGGTATCAGGTATCAGATATATTGTATCATTAAGTATTTCAATCAAAGTTGCTTTTTTTTATATAAAATTGGTAACAAGTCTTATTATATTTAAAAGAAGAAAAACACATCTGCAAAATTTTTCCGATTGCAAAGGTTGGCTTCGAGGTTCGAACCTGGTTTACTTTATCCCGAAGTTGGACTTAGAAAATTTTTGCCTCGAAACAGTAATAAAGAATGCGCTCAACCTTTTTGAGACAAGGTGTATAAGAAAAGAAAGTTGATGAGGTTAAGCTCGCCGTGAAGTACAGCGAAGACAAAATACGTCTAACCCCGTTCTGGAAGCAACATTAACAAGTCCAGTATTTTTTCAAACGGAATCCCCAGTTTGATAAAATCTTCTTTCATCTTTTAAACAGACGATTTAAATCTTTGTTGCATCGACGAGTAATCTTCATGGTGCTTATTATCAAGATCTTATTCATTATATGACATTTTGAACTCATTAATTAGTCTACTAATTTCTGTTCCCGCTGTCATCCATTCGACAAGAGCATTATCGTTGTGTAAGAGACCAATCGCCCTACCATCTCCTTTTATATTTTTTTTTTTATTCTGTTCTATAGCTATTGCAGGAAAAGGTCTTGATATATTTCTTACCACAAAGTAACCCATTTCGAAAGCATTCATAATCTCAGGATATGTTTCTTCCAACTTCTTCAAATCTAAAATGTGAAATGGAAGCCAACGAGCATAGTTTAGGTGATCCATTGCGAAAAAACACTCTATCATTAGTTTTATTATTGCAAAGTAGAGCTTAAAATTTCCTTGGCATATGGCTCTGATGTAAATTAAGAGTAAAATCACGAGACGGTAATATATTATCCAAAACTTAAAAGTTGGGCAAGAAGATTCATTTTCAATGCACCATTCATTGAAAGATTGCCCTGATCAAGAATTCTGATATGCTTTACGCACAAATGATGTAAAATTGTCAGAATAATGTAATTAGCAAAACGAGCTTTTGTAATGGGAGTTAGTTTCAATAAACTGTCATCGGTTCCTGGTATTGCTACATCTTACATTTCCACCCAACCACTTCCATCTTACCATTTGTCTATAAAATGCAGGAAGGCTTGTTCGATGTGTAACCCTCCCAGCATCAGAATTTGATTATCTTTGCAATATAACTCTGGCCAATTCCATTGAATTCGTTTTTCCAAAACAGATAGTGGTTGATCCATTACAAGAACCGGAACTTGTCCTTTGTTGAGTTTGTCTGTAAGTTTTCGTACAACATCTATTCCGTACCGTATCATAGCATCAAATATAGAGCCTTCGTTAAACAACGGAAGCAGGCAGCATATAATTGGCATTCCTGCAGTTTTCAGTTTTCGAGGCATGGTACAGACCAAGTGCAAGTAGTGTCATTTTTTAAGCATGCTTCAAGCCAACACTCCTCCTTTTTATCTTTTCTTCTGCGAAAAATTCACTTCGTGGAAGAACTTTCTCTACAAACTGCGGGTTCTGTTGAGGTAAAACTAGTTCCTTATTAACGATATAAGCAGGAGTTACTAGAGCATAATTATCGGGGAAGCGGGATCTCATTTTTATATTCGCATTATCCAGTGAGACATGGTCACATCAAATGCCAGTTTATCCTTAGAAGGATGCTGGGAAATAGAAATGCTCCTACCGTGGAAAGAATCCTTTGATGTTGTGCTAGAAGCATTGTAGTCAATATTATCTAATGGTGCAAAGCTTAAAATACCTCGACGAAGACTGGAAGAACACACCATTTCGTCAGTTATATTTATCAAGTACTGAGAAAGATTTGAAGATATTTCCTGTGCACGTGTAGACGATATACAAATGCCTAGTGAATGCAATTCATTTATGAGAGATTTTTACGAGTTTTTAGCATAAACGCTCAGTCCAACATAGAGAGGAAGAGATGGCTCGCGATTGCGTTTATGCCTTGCTGCTTCTGTTTCAATATCGCCTGCTTTCTGATGGAAGTTATAAAATATAAGTTTACTAATAGTTGAAGTTGCTTTACTTGTGTTGCTATCAGAGATGACAAATGAACCGTAAAGTAACATATTAACAGCAGGTAGCTATTAGTGAAGGAGGAACAGAATCTTCTAGGCAGTGACTCTCAAATTTTCTTGCAAAATGACTTTTGTGGTTTGCCATATCCTTTTGAAGCATCTTAACAACACGACATAGTGCTATAGCATCTTCATCAATGTCTTTCTCCAGCTCACTTGTTATGCCAGATCCTTCTGAAAGTAAACGTATTATCTGACGGACAGATGAGCTGTTAGCTCTGGCCTGTGACGAAGAATCCTTTCACGAAATCTTTTACTATGAACTTCTATTTCTTCTGATCCAGGCTTCTTCATGATCGTCATTAACGATATTTTGTACAGTTTAAGAAGATCGCTCATTTTGAAAACAAGTTTATTGGAATCGCTTTCTCGAATAGATTCAGTAATATATGTAAGTACATCGGCAAAAGCGAAACTTTCACATAATGACCGATCGTTCTCTCGTTCATCTTCTGTGCGTTTTATTTCTGCCTTATTATAAAAGCTAGATAAACAGTTTGCGTGAAACTTGCCTCTTTAACAATCAAACACCCGGCACTACAATTTTCTATACTTCTTTCATCGCTTACCTTTTCAGCGCACTCTGCGACACGAATAGAAATATGAGAAGGTCAGTCGACTCAACGTGAATCTTTAAATTGTCATAACTTCGTTCTTTATTAACCAATCTGAATAAACTATACAACAAACGAAACATAATTTAACACTCTTTAAACAGTTCTATGACCTTTTTTTTTCAATAATCCCAGTCCTTTACTCGTTATTTTTAAAAATATGAGTAAACTTCATCAAAAGAAATGCAAAGTTCCAAATTAAATAGTTTCTGTAGCTGTTAATTTCAGTGTTAGGTAAAACCTTTTCCTAATTTATAAGACATTGGTATCTTCTACGTCGTTTAGTTTTTGAATCGTGAAGCTTTGACTATTAGTGAAGGCGATATAGGCCCCTAATACTATGAATTCGCACAGGCGACATATTGGATTCTGTTCACCCCTTGGCGACGAGGCACTTCGATTCGTGCTTAGTTGGGGCAGGGGAGCAACATATCCGAGTGGCACCTTTTAAACACAAAGTGCAGGGTTTGACCATTCTTTTTGCCTTATGCTCCCCTACTAGTACATGAACGAACACTTTAAAATTTCGAGATTGGTGGGTTAATTTGGCAGAACCAAAGTCATGGTCTCCAGAACTAACTTTAGTATTTGATCACCTCAAATTACTAAAGATATAATTTGGAGAGGTTTCTAACCTCATGTATTCTCTTTATTACGTTATAGGCATGCACTGTCTACATTTAGTCTCGGAAGGTCATGACTTTGATTCTCGATGAGAGCTTATATGACTTTGATATTAACTTAAATTCTTGTGCTGTTTAGGATTTATGCTCTACATAGACGTTGTGTGAGCTCTTCAAATTAGAGTTTGCAGTTACTTTATTTACACATAATGAGGACATGCGTACCTTAATGCACACCTTTAAGCTTTTAGATAAGAGAGAACCACCGAAGCAATATGATACCTTTACCACTTGCCTTATTAACCCGAGTATACTCGGAATCCTGCTATGTATAATATATTATTAACCCGAGTTTACTCATAGGATATGTTACAAAAGTTTGCATTTTTCTGCGAACCCGAGTATACTTGCTACAGAGTTAACTCGGGATAATAATGTTAAGATTTTTTTAAAGGATTTATGACGTCATAGCGCCGTCAATTATACATTTTTTTCAACCGTTGTTAGTGGCATCAAGTGTACATTTCAAAAAGCAAATAAAAAATGTGTAAAATAGGTAAAATCTTTGTGACTAAAATATGTAAGGCAAGTGGTTAAGGCCACTTCTTGGTGATGTTGTTAGCTCGTGTGATTTATATCTTAACATCATCACAAAATATTTTAGCACGTGTCAAAAATTTTTAATGAGTGCAAAAAGAGAATTGTTTCACGGTTAACCGTCAAATCTTATTCGATTTTAACTATTAATTAAAAATAAACGGTTTAACCTATAAACGGTTTTGAACTATTCGATTAAATTTTGCATCTTAACTAATTTCCAGTTGTTACAAAAGTTCAAGTAAAAATTTGAAACTAAAACTTTCTCGAACCCAAAAATATCAAGCCAAAAATATTCAAACTGAAATTTTCAATTTAAAAACATCAAGCTAAATTTTTGTAACAAAAAAAAAAAAACGAAATCAAAATTTTCGAAATCAATTTTTCAAACCAAAAAGAAATTCAAACTGAAAATTTTGGATATAAAAATTTTCGAAGCAAATTTTTGAAAATTAAGTTTCCGAACAAGAAATTTGAATAAATAATTTCGTATTCAATTTTCTTCAAACCAAGCAATTTCATACCAAAATTTCCGAACTAAAATTTCCGAAAAATGAGATCAAAATTTTCGAATAAAACTTCCACACCAAAAGATGATGAAACCTTAGAACTAGAAAGTTGAAACTTACATTTTTCGAACAAAAAACGAAATCAAGATTTTTTCAAACCAAAAATTTTAAACTGAAATTTCGAACGAAAAGTTTCAGTGTTTTCGAACTAAAAATGTTAAATTTTCAAATCAAATTTTTGAACCTAAAATTTCAAACGAAAATTTTTGGAAGTGGAAGTTTGAAGTTTTGACAAAAATAATTTGAAATTTTCTAACAAACTTATTGAAAAAATTAAGCGTTATCAACTACATATATAATATTAAAATTCAAAATGTAAAATTAATTAATGGATTTCAAGCTCGAACTAGAAGTTATAGGTAGGGATTAACCAATTTTGGACAATCATCATCATCATAGGTATTCTGTCTTTATTGGCAGGTCACTTGCTGAAAAGCTTCCATGCTCCACGATCCTCCGCTAACTTCTTCGTCTTCGCGTATGATCTTTCTGTTTTTATATCATCCATTAATTATGTTATGATTTTATGTTTTTATATCATCCTTCGCCCCTCCCTCTCTTTCCCGCTACCATACCCTCTAGGACGTCCCTCATTTGAACAAAGGTAACTTTTAATAAATAACTACCCTATATTCAAATATTATCGTCATAAATTTCGCCATTTCAAATACGGAGAAACCCCCATATAATTAAAAATTTGGCAGTGATTTGTTTGGTCATAACTCATTTCATAAGACAAAATCATAGCCGTTTACTGATTTTAAAATTTAAATTGTCTTGAAGAAATATTCTAGACTAAGTTTTCGAAACGATGTACCGTTTGGCAGGCCATAGCAGGAACGAGACGTAGATATTGCTTTAAATGAATTTTAATCAAGCTTTATCTCATCAGACAGTCCTAACTTACGAGCCGTTGTAGGGAACCTTTTTGTTTAAGATCAATGTCTACGTGATGAGCTAGTTGGCCATCGATAACCGGACTTTTTTTGTTTTTGTGTCATCATGAAAGCACGCAAAGCTTCTTAGAACCGTCATAAGCTCTACGCTACGTGAAACTCGAATCAGTACCACAGAACAAACATAAACGCATATTTTCGAAACCTTGAATCGAACCCTGGACCATTTTAAGAGAAGGTTACTTACCACAGCGATTCCTACCTGATGAATTCAAGAAACCTTACAATCTATCCAAACAATCTCTTGAAACGACATTGTACTGCTAACTGATCGATTTTCAATTCAAAGAAATCTTGATTCTTCACAAAGATATAGGTAAGTTTCGTAATAAATTTCGTCATAAGTAAAGAATGCAGCATTTGGATTTTTCTGTGACATCATTTAAAGCTCAATCATCTTGAAAGTGTGCTTCGTGTAGTGCAATAGTGATTCCTTGAAATCATGTTTTTAATATTGAGTGATGAAGCATGTAGAGAGTAGATTTTCTCAGTTGGATTTCTTCCCCCATATACAATACCAAGGTTCTGAATTAAGTACCAGATTGAAAAATACGTTTAGGGTCGCTGCTTCACAACAGTGCGTAAACTTCATTCATATTCATGCGTCAGCCTTTCCATGAAAAGTTTTCGTTCTTGAGGAAGTGCAGCTGACAGTATATGCCAACACTTGCATAAATTATCATAACCGACCTTGCCAGAGCAAATCGCATTTGTTTTTATTATACGCTTTACGAAATACAAACGTGGACCTGTACATTGTGTTTCACAGGTGAAGAGCTCAAATCGATGAGATAACATACATTGATAACGCCTCAACTTATCCACTGCAATTTGTCACCAGGTTAAGAAATCGTAACGCATTGAACCTATCTTGAGCTGTACTATGTCCTTATGAGAGGAGAGAGATAAAGCGGTAGAGGTTTGACGTCACCTGAAAGAATATTTACATCTTAGCATTTTGTTTATTTCTGTTAACAATATATGATGAAATTCGTTTCAATCAAGCGGGATTGATTTTAAGATTTCTTGAAATCATCAGACGGGAATCGCTGTGATAAATACTCTTCCCTTAAAATGGCCCAGGGTTCGATTCAAGGTCTTGAAAACATGCGTTTATGTTTGTTCTGTGGCAGGGATACGAGATTCTCGTGGCATAGAGTTTATGACCATTCTAAGAAACTTTAGGTGCTTTCGTGATGATACGAAAACAAAAAAAGTCCGGTTATGGATGGCCAACTAGCTCATCACGTAGACGTTGATCTTAACCCGCGAGGACTCGCATAGCGGGGAAAAACCGAAGATGTGTTTAGGTTGGTACCACTATTCGGATTCGCGCCAGAGATTCATGGGCTGCCGTGACTTTGCTCTTTCCACCCTTCCTTACTACCCCACTGTCAAATAAACACTGTTTACTGTTTGTACGACAATAAGAGAGCTGTACTGTTTATTTTCGGTCGTTTCGACCCAGTACGAGTTCTCGCGTTACAACATTGCGCAGTCTTTTCATGCTTGTGTAAAACATTGTAACACTTTTACTGGGACCCATTCATCAAGCTCGAAATGTTGAGACTTCATTGGAATCCTGGAACTTACTTTTTCCAGATGATGTTCTTGCGAAAATAGTGCACTATTCTAATATTTGGATTAATGTGCATAGAAAAGAATTTTCTAGAGACCAAGATGCTAGATCTAGATTTGACAGAGCTAAATGCTCTCATTGGTCTTCTTTATTTGGCTGCTCTTTTGAAATGTAACCATACCAATCTGAGGGCAAGGGCACCGATTCTGGGGGAGCACGGGAGCTCAATCCTCATGTGGGTCCCATGTATTCTTATGAGTATGTATTTTTATATGTATGTAATTTTATTTTTATGTACTTCTTATGACTGCTCCCCCAAAGTTACGTAGAAATCGGCGACCTCAGGATCAGAGAGTGACAGATCCTGATGAGACAGTGATTAGACAGAAGTAGGCTAGGGATGAGACAGAAGTATAAATGTTCAAAGTGACCATGTCCCTGAGCAGGTTTAAATTTCTGTTGCAAGCATTTACGCTTTGACGATATCACAAACTCTGAAGAATGGAAGAGTTGGGGCAACCTGGCGGCCATCAGAGTTACTTGACGGATTTGTAGAAACGTACAAGGCAAACTACTCACCAAGTAATGTAAAATATTGACGAATCCTTGGAAGCCTTTCGTGAGAAATGCAAGTATAGGCAATATATTCTAAACAAGTCAGCCAAATATGGCTTGAAATTATTCGTGCTGGGAGACTCCCGTACGTTTTACTCATACAGCATGGAAATGTACACTGGTAAGCAGCCAAATAGCCTCTTTTAAGTTGTAAACAGCGTCAAGAGTATAGTTGAAAGGTTGATCCAGCTTGTTTCTAATAGTGGACGTAGTATAACAACCAGCAACTGGTACACGTCCATATCTCTCGCAGAGGCGCTTCTAATAGATCACAATTTTACTCCCGTGGGTATTCTCTGCAAGAAAAATGTATTAAATACTTCCATATAAATACCTTAAATAAAAAATCTTATGTGTACTCTTTTAACAAAAAAATAAGCATTTTCTACGTGTTACAATATTTTTTATTTCAATCGGTCTAAAAGACCTGATTAATGTCTCGTTCCTGCTATGACCTGCCAAACGATACACCGTCTCAAAAACTTACTCGCGAATATTTCTTCAAGACAATTTAAATTTTAAAATCAGTAAACGGCTATGGTTATGGCTTATAAATGAGTTATGACCAAACAGATAATTGCCAAATTTTTAGTTTTATGGGGGTTTCTCAGCATCTGAAATGGTGAACTTTTATGACTTTAATACTTGAATTTTGGGTAGTTATTTATAAAATGTTACCTTTGTCCAAAATTGGTTAATCACTATCTCTAACTTCTAGTTCGAGCTTGAAATCCATTAATTAATTTTACACTTTGAATTTTAAGATTATAAATGTAGTCGAAAACGATCATTTGCTGAACACTTTATTTCTAAGGTGTAATTTGACTAAGTAATCCCTTTCAAACTTCCGTTTAAATCTTTTCGAAAAGTTTGTTTGAATATTTCGAATTATTTTAAACTTTCATTTCGAAAAATTTTTGTTTGAAATTTAAAGTTCAAAGTTTTGATTTTAAAACTTAAATTTATAACATTTTCAGTTCGAATATATTGAAACTTTTCATTCAAAATTTAAGTTTGATTTTTTAAAAAATTTATTGCTTTGTTCGAAAAATTTTTGTTTCAATTTTCTAGTTCTAAAATTTGGTTTGAACTTTTTTGGTGTGAAAGTTTTATTCCAAAATATTGATTTCATTTTTCGAAAATTTTAGTTTAAAATTTTTAGTTCGGCAATTTCAGTATGAAATTGTTTGGTTTGAAAAAATGTGAATTCGAAAATGTTTATATCAATTTTCTATTTCAAAAATTTTAAGTTTTTAAAAATTTGTTTCAAAAATGTTTAATTCGAAAATTTCAGTTTGAATTTCTTTCTGGTTTGATAATTTGAATTCGAAGATTTTCATTCCTAGTTTTTTGTTCGAAAAGTTTTGTTTGATGTTTTTAATTCGAAAAATTCAATTTGAATAACTTTTGAGTTCGAAAATATTTTAGTTTCAAATTTTTACTTGAATCTTTGTAATTACTGGAAATTAATTAAAACTCAAAATTTAATCGAATAGTTAAAAACCGTTTATTGGTTAATCGAATGGTTAAAACCGGATCGGTTAACTGTGAAACTATTCCCTCTTTGCACTCATAGAAAATTTTTGGCACGTACTAAAATATCTTGAGATAATGATTTAAACTAAACCGTTAAGGTTATTTAAGATTTAATCACACGAGCTAACACCGGAACTAAGAAGGTGACCTTAAAGTATCATATTGCTTCGGTGGTTCTCTCTTATCTAAAGCTTAAGAAGTGTGCAGTAAGGTACGCATATTCTAATTATGTGTAAATAAAATAACTGCAAACTCTAATTTGAAGAGCTCACACAACGTCTATGTAGAACATAAATCAAGATATATGTAGACATCTATGTAGTACAGCACAAGAATTTAAGTTAATATCAAAGTCATATAAGTTCTCACCGAGAATCAAAGTCATAACCTTCGGAGACTAAATGTAGACAGTGCATGCTTATAACGTAATAAAGAGAATACACGAGGTTAGAAACCTCTCCAAATTATATCTTTAGCAACTTTAGATCATCAAATACTAAAGATAGTTCTGAAGACCATGGCTTTGGTTCTGCGAAATTAATACACCAATCACGAAAATTAAAATGTTGTTTAATGTACGCTTGCCGTATAAAGTCTATATCCTCATCCACATAAAGTAATAAAGAACCAATCAAGCTTACAATTATTACACAATATTGAGAATATTTTATTCATAACAGTGCTATAGGAACAGTTTAAATTAAAACTGACGGGTTTTGCAACAACTGCACCCTTATTAATTAAACTAAACAGATTTAAGCAAATAATAAATGTGACGATATATATTTTTTAAAATTTTAATCCACAAACTGAAACGAAAGGTACGAACTAGGTCCGACATCACCTATCCCTTCCTCTTTTACCTTCTCAAAGAATGAATGTATCCTTTCAAAGTAAACCATTGCACACTATTTGACAATTAAGCACCGTATATGTTCGATATTCAAAATCAAAAGGAAGTCAACAATACTGACAACGAATACGTAAGCTCATCTAACACAATATAGCTGACGTTTGCTTTTAAACATCTGATTATAAGTCAATACAAAAAGTAGATATTTAAACATTCCAATCCAGAAACGAATACCGTATAAATTATTGTTGTTATTTAAGAGGTATACTGGCCAGTCCTTGATCGCCCCTCTCTCTCATTTACGTTTCTCAAATAAATGTATTCTTTCCTGGATACACTTTTTGACAATTGAATATCATGGTTCTTGTCCCTCAAGTACTATGGATGAAAACAATACCTTAACCGAACCTTAAATATTCTTCCCAAAGTTTTCGATTTTCATATTAATACTAATACTAATGCATATTATTACTGGGGGTCTACTAATTCATAATGTAATAAGTCATCAAGAAAGAGATCAAAGATGATGTTTTGGTAATTTCCAACTCATATAAGGAAACGAAACAAGCTCGCATGTGGGCGTGCTGGCTCAGTGGTAGAACATTCACCTTTGGCGGTTCGCGTCCCTGGTTCGATCCCTTGCCCTGTAAGATTTTGATGGACATCGAGTCCGTAGGTTTTCTAGGGATTCTTCTGTTTCCTCCCACTTTCTTCATTCCACCTTTTCATTCATTTCTCAGTATTACTGTCTACTTTAGCCTAACCGGCATACTCGTGGGACGTAAAACAGAAATATTTTCATTAACTCGGATCAAATACCTCTAATTCATCCACACCAGCGTTAGTCCAAAGATATAACATCTCATCAAAGAGATAACAAACCTCAAATTTTATTCCAATAAAGGGAACGGAAATGAAAAGCATTCGTAAACCT
Source organism: Thermobia domestica (assembly GCF_964235325.1). Classification (NCBI taxonomy): domain Eukaryota; kingdom Metazoa; phylum Arthropoda; class Insecta; order Zygentoma; family Lepismatidae; genus Thermobia; species Thermobia domestica. Next base: position 298,830,616 of record NC_137460.1, on the reverse strand, counting down.
GTACTAATTCATAACGTAATAAATCATCAAGAAAGAGATCAAATATCATGTTTTTAATACTTTTATACACGTAAAAGAAAACTGAAAAGAAAACCACCATAACCTCTGTTCCAAAAACCAAATTCAATGGCGTCATACAAACGGATTAGCTGGGCCAAAGTACCAATGAGTTAATCGCAGTAGCGTGCATGACCCCTGAGTAAGCATTAGAAAAATTTCAATATGTGACGCAATTCCGGGTCAAAGCATCTCTAACTCATTCGCACTAACGCTATGAGACTTGGGGCCCCTAAATTGGACAACCAAGAGTGATACAGGGTCAGGCCACTACTACTCCTACTACTAGTGCTGAAAAAAATTTGACACTTTCTGATTGAAATTTCTTTAATCCCTTTCAGACTACATAAACTCCCGTTTTCCAAATAAAGACTTTTTGGTTGATGGTTTAGTTTTAAATCCTGCTTCGTGGAATGTTGATCAAAATGGCGTTGCCATACCCCGGTTATCCAAATTGTTGAACCAGCCAATTAATGACGTTTCCTTCGTGGTGAAAGAATTTTGTTTGTACAAGAACAATCCTTCTTATATGCCTCAAGCTGTGCAGGAACTTATAAAAGCTGTGGAAGTAATACCGATATCAACTGTAAAATGTGAACGTGAGTTTAGTGCCATAAATCAAACATTGAACGATCTGAGGAATCGCGTGAAGATTGTAAGACTTAGCAAACTTCTTTTTTGTATATGTAAATGGTCCACCTTTGCGTTTCTTTAATGCCCCCAAATATCCAACAATTTGGATAAAATTGAAGCGTCACAGTGCTACAGACAATCCTACTGGGAGAGGAAGAAACGTAGAAGAAAATTAACATGTATCTAACCTTTTTAACTAAAACGTAAATAATGTTTTCTTTTGAAAAAGACAACTTTAGTTTGTTGTATGTACGTACTTTTTGTATTGCTCTACTTTTACTACATTTTCTGTTATTGTTTTGTTACTTTTGATAATTGAATCTTTTGTTTAGCTAGATTTTGAAATTGAACATAAAATATTACACTGATTAGAAAAGGCTCCAGGAAATATTTTTGGCCACCTCACGACTTTGAAGCCCCACTGCCCATAATGTATATGCAGATGCACAACACGTTGTGATCCACCTATTGCCCAATGATAATTATCAAATCAAATCCTGGATTTGGTAAGTTATTGGCCTGGCCTGTTTAGTAGGTACCATCCTGGAATTTGCCTGCCAGTTCTGAAGAAAACTCAGGAAAACCCCAGTCTTGATGTTCTTCAGTGGAAATCATTTTTTTAGTGAGTGCGGGAATAGAGTATCATTGAAATCTTTATTCATCAAATTTAGTTTTATCATTATGAAAGAAGTTCCTACTTCCAGCCATTAGAGGGTTACGCCCTCTCTTTGGCATATGGAAATCGTCTTCTACTCTATCTTTACAATCAACTAATTATTGTTTTCTATCTGTGGGTCAGAAAGGTTACCAGTATACAATTACAATGCACTGTATTTGGAAGTTATTTATGAATGCTCCAAGTAGCTTGTATTTTTGTAACTTTATTGCCTCGCCTACTTCGTTGTAACGGTAGTTGTACTTGATTTTCGTGCTCTGTTGCAAGTTCATATCTCGAAAGAGCTGTTATTTAATGAAAACTGCCAAACGCGTAGTATAGCATTAATATACGTCGAAAGTTCTTTGCATTTGACCCTTAATGTATAAGAGGAGAAATTGTTTAATTAACTACCAGAAATTTTGCGTACGAAATCTCTCGATAATTTAAAATAAAAAATGTTGCAAATATTGCGAATATAAGATATTCAATGTAGTGTATTACGAAATGGGAAGAGATCTTTGTGCAGTTTTACTATACGAATCCACTGATTGTAAAATGTACGGAAAAAATTGGGAATGCATTTAATTTACCCATTTCATGTCGAGAACAGAACCCAACAAACCCCTGTGGGAATGCTAACCTGTTCTACAGTAGTAGTGAATAATTCACTTGAGTCGGGCGTGAAAAATTTTCACAAATTTTCCCACGGAAACGTTCCCTGGGCGCTGTTACTAAGCTGGTATACGTGTGCCCATAGTCTTGGACGCCTACCAAATATAGAAACAAGGTGAAACATGCCTTTTTCGTCTTCTCGTCTTGTATTGTCTAGTTATTTGAACCCCGCTCCCGCTCCTCCTGGAAAGCCGAAGAGCAAAAGCGATTTAGCCCCTTGGTCTTATTCCCACGAAACGCCTGTAGGTTATGTGTTAATTAGTAACGTATATAAAGTCACTTTTGCAGGTAGGCCAAGTATGAAATTACGTTAATCGAACTTAGGAGAGATGTGTTCACTCTATCACTGAGCCTCAGTGCCTTGCATATAGATTAGGTTTTTATTTTTTTTTTAAAAAAAGCTTCGAAATAAAAACATATAGCACTTTTGCAGATAGACCAAGTATGAAATTAAATTAATCAAGCTTAGGAAAGATGTGTTAATGATTGTATGTAGTTATAATTGAACTATCTAATGCTGAACAAAGTGATATTAAAACGTAAAAAAATAATATATATTTTGCTTTCAACAGAAATCGAACTTAGGCCGTAAATAACAAACAAAAAATAAATTAAAAATACAGCATCACATTATTATTATTATTATTATTATTATTATTATTATTATTATTATTATTATTATTATTATTATTTCGGGAGGAGTGAAAAGTGAAGCAGACAACTAACCTTGATTGTAGCTTCGTTAACTTACGACATAAATATTTTGTATACAAAAATCCATTTTGGTTGGAGATGGGATCGAATTTGGTACTTCACAATTTTAGAGTTGAACTAGTCCTTGCATAAAAAAAAATATTTCACGTGAGTAGCACTTCGCATTAGTTTTCGTTCCACGACATAAAAGAAACGAATTAACTTAATGTCTTAAGATATTCAATGCTTTCTCACCGAGCCCGGAATCCAAGGATCGTAGTCCTTCGTAAGTGTATGGGACATGTATAAACAAGATGAAACATGATTTCCTCTTCGTCATCCCCTTCCTCCATCGCACATGCGTGCACAGATATCTGTATACATAGTGTCATTAGCCTCTGTTGATCAGCTACTGAAGTAACATGGCTATGTAAATCATAAGTTACTTTATAATACTGACAAACTCTTATTAACTGGAAATATTTGTTTTCATAGATTTCGAACATAATTGAACATACAAACGTAAGCAAGATTTTGTTTAAGTAGACGATTAGAAAAATACGAATTGTGGAAGATTAAGAATGGAACTGCGAACCAATTCTGTATCTGAAAGGATACCATTCCATCAGGTACCAGAATTACCATACATTAGTGCATATAAATGTTTTGCCCCTCAATATAATCAGTATTGTACAAAGGAATTACGTTTGAGAACATTCGAACATTGGCCGGTTTCAACAAAACAATGTCCGGATCAATTAAATGATTCTGGATTTTTTACACGAACAAAAGAGACCAAACTATATGCTTCTATTGTGATGGTGGATTCAAAGATTGGACTGATAACGATGTTCCATTGATAGAACACGCGAAATGGTTTCCTAATTTCCATTTCTTCATCTTAAGAAGGGATATGCATTTGTTAAACGAATACAGGAAAAAGTACTCTGATATGCAAGTATTTCGTAGTGCTCCGAATGATGATATACATAAAAATCTTAGTAAGAGTTGCAATAAGGAACTTACCTTTCAATATAATACAATTTGAAGTGAGATTTGAATAAAGTTCCATTACATACTTTTTCTTTGTATATAACTGTTAAAAAAGTACATGCACCTATGCTAAAGTTATCAAAACAATATGTATTTATACAAATAATTTACGTATGTGCTATTATGTATATCCTTCAGGGTTTTTTGTTGATAATGATGCAATAGCATCGTATTTTGAAAAATGGAAATATATGTTTAACGTATAAAGGAATGAAGATTAACTTATCTGAACGTAACATACACGATCTTGAACTTACTAAATTGATATCATAATCGTAAGTGTATAGGACATGGATAAACAAGATGAAACATGAATGTTCCTCCTCCTCCTTGTCGTACTAAATGTTAAATATGGTCTTAATTCAATCAAAATTAAATTAATTTGTATTGGACTGTATAGTGACACATTTGAACAAGTGTTTCGTGTTGGTACAGGTCTTGTGTTTGGAGTAAAGTGAAATTTAACAGAATGGGAAAAACTTGTACATTTGATTCCACTTGTTTTAGATTACAAACAAAAGAACCTCATAGATTCAATTATGGCTGATTTATTTGATAGTGTACAAACACAGTCAAGTTTGACGGAAAGCGATACTCTTCCGTTGAAGGGTATCAATGAAGTGGACTTCTGATCATAAAGAAGAACAAGAAAATATTTTTTCATTTATACTGAGCAGTGTAGTATTAAACCTAGTGCATTTAATAGTATTAAAAATAATATACTGAAATTGAAATATTTTATTATTTTCATGTAAAATTTGTATTGTGTAATCGTTTAATACGTTTAAATATGATAGGATTTTTAAATTAGTATACTAATGCTTATATTATTCCGATACTTCTCTTTTAGGAATTAAGGGACTTCATTTAGAATGGCTGATCTTAAAAGAATCCGTACGGACGTCCTTTTTTACTAAGGAAACGCAGTTCACTTATCTCTATTGCGGCAGTCTTTAGCTCGATCACAGTACGACTTACGTTTACGGTGAACAACATTGTGTTTGTAGATTTTTAGAATTCATCAGAAAGTCCACGACGTGAGCTGTGATCCAATCAGGGACCCCAAGTACTGGATGTAAACCCTCTAGGTTTGAGCCACCGTACTCCTCAAACCTAAAATGTAATAGGTTTGTACATCATGTAAAAACCCCCGGAAAAATAAAGATCGGATCGGATTAAATATATTCTTGCAGAACTGATTTCTTGTTATCTATTATCAATTTTGCTTTATGACAATTAACGTTAAAACCAAAAATGATATCTATCATTACCAATTTGAAAAGAGGTTTAAGAGAGGTGATACGACATAGGCTATTCTCGGAACGGTGAATTGTTTTTAAAGAAACCAGTTCTCGATCTTACCGTTTTGGGTATTGATTCTCGAAGTATTCTCAAAAACTTTTGTCGTCTCACCTCGTTTTGGAAATGTAAGTACAAAATGTATGCCTTGATTTTTATCTAGAAGCTATCAGCACCCTTTCGATTTATTAATATGACACCCGTGCTAATCACTAAAACATCAAAATTTCAGTGAATTAGACGGATAGACACAGTCCCTTCATGTGGCTTCCAAGTAGGGAGGGGACACCTTGGGGTGTTTTTTCCTACTGCGCATGCGCAAACAAGCCACGCCCCCTTCACGCTGATTGGCTGGTGCCGGTCACGTGACCCCGCCCCTGGCCACGCCATCTTGGCCCCGCCCACGTTTGGCCACGTCCACTGGACTCACGTACTCGTTCCCATTTATGACCTACTGCGCAAAGAAAATCTACATCCTATGTCAAACTCGGGATATGGGGTTTTTCGAACATGCCACACTTATTTCACCTGGGTCTTATATATGACACTTAGAACCCAATCACTCGTCAACGAAGCCGCACTCACCAACAACTACATGTTCCAAAAATACCTACCATCGAGGTCAAAGGTCAAAATACTTAAAACCTAATAACTCGAAAACGAACCGACATATTGAGGTGCTGTTTTGGTCATCAACAACCACATGTCACAGAGGTCAAAGGTCAAAATACTTAAAACCTAATAACTCGAAAACGGAGCCACGTATTGAGGTGGTGTTTTGGTCATCAACTACCACATGTCCCAAAGGTCAAAGGTCAAAATACTTAAAACCTAATAAATCGTAAACGGAGCCACATATTGAGAAGCCGTCTCCAAATTTAGTAATTGACCATTAAGTCCACCTCAATATGCTGCTTCATTTACGAGTGATTGGGTTTTAAGTATTTGACCATCGATGCCAAATGTCAAATACTTAAAACCTAATAACTCGAAACCGGGACCACGTATTGAGGTGCTGTTTCCATATTTAGTCATCGTTCGTCAGCCGCTGACGAAATATGGAAACTCCACCTCAATATGTTGCTTCATTTACGGGTGGTTGGGATTTAAGTATTTGAACGTAGAGGGTAAAGGTCAAATACTTAAAACCTAATAACTCGAAAACGGAACCACAAATTGAGGTGCTGTTTCCACATTTAGTCAGTAGTTGATGATCAATGACTAAATGTGGAAACTCCATCTCAATTGTTGCTTCATTTACGAGTGATTGGATTTTTAATTATTTTGACCTTTGACCTCGATGGTCAGTACTTTTGGAGCATGTAATATTTGATGACCAATGACTAAATGTGGAAACGGCACCTCAATATGTGGCTCCGATTACGAGTTATTAGGTTTTAAGTATTTTAACCCTTGACCTCGATGGTCAGCTCTTGGCGGGCAATTACTAAATGTGGAAACGGTACCTCAATATGTGGCTCCGTTTTCGAGTTATTAGGTTTTAAGTATTTTGACCTTTGACCTTTGGGTCATGTGCTGGTTGACGATCAATTGCTAAATGTGGAAACGGCACCTCAATATGTGGCTCCGTTTTGAGTTATTAGGTTTTAAGTATTTTGACTTTTGACTTTTGGGTCATCTAGTGGTTGATAATCAATTACTATATATGGAAACGGCACCTCAATATGTGGCTCCGTTTTCGAGATATTAGGTTTTTAGTATTTTGACCTTTGGCCTCAATGATCAAAACTTTTGGGTCATGTTGTGGTTGATGACCAAAAAGCACCTCAATATGTGACTCTGTTTTCGAGTTATTAGGGTTTAAGTATTTTCGGGTTTTGAAAACCGTATACCCCTAGCTGTATCCGAGGCGCTAAAAATTGTCGATGATTTGAAATTTTGGCAAAAAAATGGTCCACACATGGTCGTAGAATGTCAACTTTGAAAACCATGTACCCAAGCGTTCTCGAGAAATTGGAGCAAGGAATGGTCCAGGCCTGTCGTTGCAATGTTAAATTTGGCAACGTTGAAATCCAGGGGTGGTGTTGTCTTATATTGGCCACTTGCACAAGAGTTCCGATGCTATTAGCGCTGCTGGTAATTATAATTCAGCCCGCCAGATGGCAGTAAAACACAGACAGAAAATAATGATTGATAGTTTTGCTAATAGATGGCATCTCAATATGTAGTAGATGGCTGTAAAATACAGACAGAAAATAATGATTGATAGTTTTGCTAATAGATGGCATCTCAATATGTTGCAGGCAGAAAAAATGATTAATAATTCTGGTAATAGCTGTACTTAAATATCTTTTTATCCAGAGATTTTTATGCCTTTCCAATTGTGGCGCAATTGGTAAAGGCAGTAATCTAAAGAACGGATATCTGGCCGATAACGTAGGTTCAAATCCTGTTCCTAGCCGTAATAATTTATAACTTTGGCCCGGTTATAAAGGATTACATTTCCATAGATTGTTGAGTAAAAAACTCTGTCTCTCAATTGGGAGATGAAGAGCTCCAATGCCGTGCCACGGCAGGGGGTTTCATTGCCATAGTTGCAACCTGGCCCTCCAGGCAATTATCTCCCAGTTATGAGAGATAGCGTTTCTCCGAGAGGAGTTATGCAAAAATTTACAATAATTAATTATTATTGTTATTATAAGTTATTAGGAAAAAAGACATTTTATTATAGTATAGTTAGAAATTCCATTTACAAAAAAATAAGGGACAGAGAGAGAGCGGCTTTGATCCAATAGAAATTCTATAAGCATTGCCTTCAATATATCGTAAACCTTATTACAGAAGACACTATTTGGATTTCTTAGTGATCTACTGTGAATGATTGCTGACCGTTGTAAAATAGTGAGCGTTAAGAATAATAGGTTATTAGAAAAAAACCAGTAATTGGCGTTCTATAATTGGAAAACCTCAAATTATATAAAACAGCAAACATTAACGCTAATACAATATTACAAAAAACATTACTTGGTGAACTACAGCGAATGATTGTTGATCGTTGTAAAACAGCGAGCGTTATTAGAAAAAAAAACATTAATTGGTAATCTATAGTTGGAAGACCTCAATTAAGATAAAACAGCAAGCATTAACGATAATACAATATTACAAAAAACATTACTTGGTGATCTACAGTGAATCATTGTTGATCGTTGTAAAACAGCGGGCGTTATTACAAAAACGTTACTTGGTAATCTATAGTTGGAGGAGACCCCATTATAGTAAAAAACCGCAAAAATTGACGATTTTACAATATTCTAAAAAAATTACTTGTTATTCTATAGTTAGAAAAAAAAACAAATATTAACGATTTTACAAAAAAATGGAAAGATTTAGTATAGTATCTGAATCACGTCAATATTATAGACAATTTAAGGATAATGGAAATTTACTGACAATTGAATTAACTCCTCCCCCAGAGGGAGAAAAAACCCTTGAATAGGTAGAAAATGGTATTCGTGATTTGGTACAGTATGTAATGAGAGGTGTGCTCCCTCATCATCGTGTAGGGTTGACTTTCATAAATCAAAATCATCCCGATAAACCATTTTTTCTGTCTTTTCCGACTGCTAATAACATGACTGCTGAACATGTGTGGGGGCGTTAGCGAAAATAATTCAATCAAATACATCATTTCTATATCAAGATCGTTTTATTCTTTATTTTCACCACGTCGAACTACCTATTGGTAGGGGACGGGTGAAACAGAATTTCTCTGATATAAACGAATATATAAAACGTAACAAATGTATTATGATTATTAAAAACCCTTATTTTTATTGTCTAGCCCAAGCTCTGGTTGTAGTTATAGGGCTTATTGAACATAAAGGTAATCGAGAAGAAAGAGATATATATCGCAATCAATACTCAACAAATATGTTTAAAAAGGTATCTGAATTAATTGAGTTGAGTTGATTTTGAGTTTAACGTCCCGTTTCATCAGCGAGGCTATATGAGACGTGGACCTACTGATTAACGTGGAATCCGAACCACATGAGCTCCCGCCGGGAATCGAACCCGGGTCTCCCGCGCCAAAGGCGCGTACGCTAACCGCTTAGCCACGGAGGAGCTCTAGGTATCTGAATTAAGTGAAAAGGCTGGTGTAAGCTTAGAGAGTGGCAAAGGGATACCAGAATTTAAAAAAAAGTTCATGCGTATTTATCGGTATATAAAATCACGATCTATGACGGGTTGTCGGGCGAAAAAATATTTTTTGAGGGTCACGGTCATGGTAAACGAATTAATTTACTATATATTAACAATCATTATAACGCCATCACTAATCTAACAGCTGCATTTTCATGCGGTAACTATTGCGTAAAATGTCATAAAAATTCCAAACTAAAGACAGGCATGCGGGGAGTGTAAAGCTTTGTGTAATAAATGCCGGAATAGACCACCATGCACCATTACAGAAAGTGTAATATATTGCAAAAAATGCAATAGATGCTTTTATGGGGTTCAGTGTTACAAAAACCATAAGGCTTCATTATATGATATTCTGAAAGTGTGTCCTCAATATCGTAAAGCATACGCGGTGAAAAAAGGGCGGAATCCATATGTCTGTGTGGAAGTATTTTGCACAGGGTGTAATAATATGACGCCGTCAGGGCATTTATGTTTCATTCAACCGTGCCAAACGCGTACTCCACAAAAATGGCTGTTAGTGTTTTATGACATTCAGTGACAGGATAAAGAAGTAGCCGGTGGTATTTTTGAGCATGAGCCGAACCAGTTAGTTAGCCAACAGATATGTTATTATTGTAGAAACAGTGCGAGTGAACGGTGTGGTGTATGCGGTATTAGAGAACGTGTATTTTATGGGGACAAACGCATTGTAGAGTTTCTAGATTGTTTAGCACAAAGGCGTTCTGGAATAAACAAAATAGTCGCTGTAGCTGATAACGCAAAGGGGTATGATGGCCATTTTGTTTTACGCGCGATGATGATTGATAAAGAGTAGACGCCGCGAATAATTATGCGTGGGTGCAAAATTTTAGCGATGGAATATTTATATTTAAAATTTATTGGTAGTCTAAATTTCTTACCAATGCCTTTGTCCAAATTAAGCGACGCGTTCGATTTGCCCGTCTCGAAGGGTCATTTCCCTCATTTATTCAACACAAAGACTAATCAGGGGTATAGGGGTGCTTTACCCAGCATTCAGTATTACGATGTGGGGGGCTTAAAAAAGAAACAGAAAGAGAAGTTTTTGCGTTGATATAATGAAGAAAAAGAAATACTTGGAGAGACTGGCTTCATTTTAAAAGAACAGCTCATTAAATACTGTGTAAACGATGTGAACGTGCTGCGTAATGCGTACATAAAATTTATGAACGAATTTGAAGTTATATCGGGTTGTGATACATAAGGAAAAGAAAGTGGTTGATGTGTTGGAGGATTTAAATGGTGAAGTAATTGATGGTACATTTTACGAAGAGGAATTACAAGGAGTGCCTCTGCCTAAAGTTTATGAAATAGACGAAATTTTAGAAGTTAAACGTAAAGATGTACTTGGCGGGGATACCCCCTTTCTTTAAATCATGGATTTCTGTGTCACATTTTTAAAACATTTAGCCACAATACAATATTATAAATTAATGTTATATTTGTGTATATAGGAAAAAAATAATAATGAATGATCCATACTTTATATACTATACGCATCAAGCAGGAATTGGTTATAACGTGTATAGGGGTGCGCCATATCAAGAAGGCTATGGTATTAGAAGTTTTTTAGGAGGTTTATTTCGAAGTATATTTCCATTAATTAAACAAGATGCAAAAACTGTTGGTAAAGAATTGTTACGTACAGGAATTAACGTAGCTGAAGATGTATTAGGTGATAATAGACCTATTGACGAAGCTTTAAAATCACGTTGGCAAGAAGATAAAAATAATTTAAAAACTAAAGCTCAAAATAAAATAAATCAAGTATTGGAAGGATCAGGCAGGAGAAGAAAACGAAGAAAAGTTCATTTTGCCCAGACCGGTGATAAAAATAATAAGAGGAAGAAAAGGAAGAGGGAGAGTGATATTTTTGATTAATATGGAACAGAGTACTAGCTTTTATCTTGCATTACCGAGTAACAGTTCTATGGAGTATTTTCCACAAAATACTTTGTCATGTTGTACTACCAAACTATATCATCCACTTGTGCTTGAGCAAGGTGAGTGGGAGACAGCAGTTGTTGAAGTACATTATAGAAATTCATTTCAGAATGTTTCCAAATATACTAATAGTATTTATTACCGTCTCATGAATACAAAAAGCTGGAACATAACTAAAATCTTACCAGGACATTATTTTAATGTTGATGATATTCTATCTCAAATTAATCATAAAAGTGATATATTAAATTTACAATTAAAAGTTAAAGGGCTTGTGTATAGCCCGCTCCCCCCAGTTCTTTGTTACCGGAACTGGAAGAGTCACTACTACTACTATTACTACTACTGCTATTATTATTACTACTACTACTACTACTATTGCTACTACTACTACTACTACTACTACTACTACTACTACTATTACCACTACTACTACTACTACTACTAATTTTACTACTCCGACTACTACTACTACTTATATCGAGAACAGAACCCAACCAACCCCTGCGGGGCTTCTAACCCGTTCCTACTACTAGTAGTAGTAGTATTGCTACTAACTACCACCACTACTACTTCTACTACTACTACTACTACTACCACTACTACTGCTACTACTACTACTACTACTACTACCGCTAATACTACTTATACTAAAGCCTCCTTACCACAAGATTTACATCTTAAATCTTTATAACATGTGATTCCGATTCATTCTAAACTAATATGAACCGTTAGAATCACTATGATTCGTTAAAAATCACTGGGGGGAGCGGGCTATACTCAATCCAGTTAAAGCATCAGTAAAATGAATTGAAGTCAGTAGAGTAAGAAAAGTTCAGGATAACCTTATAGAAGTAGTCTATCTCCTGAACTAGCGAGAATACTAGGTTTTGATCATATACAACAAGAAGATATTGCAGTTCTGCATCATGCTCGTTATCCACCTGATTTACAAAAATCGCTACCTACACTTATGTATATTTACAGTGATATTGTAGAACCACAAATGGTAGGCGATACTATAGCTCCATTGTTACGTATTATAAATACAAATATTACAGAGTATGGTATTAATAATTTACATATTTTTGACAATCCTCATTATGTCCCCGTGCAACGTAAACAATTTGATCAAATTATTATTGATTTAAGGTGATAGTACAGGTAATCCACTTGCTCTCCAATATGGCAGTGTATGTGTAAACTTACATTTTCGCCAACGTAATACGGTATTGTAAATTTTAACTTGTGTGAATATTAATAGTAAGAAAAAATCAAAAATGCAGTGTGAGTGTATGAAATCAGAATTGGATTTATTTGCTGGTTTACCCACTCAAACTAGTATTATAGGTAATAAAATAGTTCCATATAAGCCTGTGGCTTCAATATCTGATAATGCACTAATAGAATTTGTTGTCCCCGGTCATGGGGATGACTATATGGACTTACCGCACACAATGTTATATATTAAAGGTAAAATTACTAAATCAGATGGTTCTAATTTAACTTCTGCCGATAAGAAAATTGGTCCTGTAAATGATTTTCTCAATGCAATGTTCAGTGAAGTGCAATTATATTTGAATAATCAACTTATTTCCTACTCTTCACATACATATCCATATCGATCGTATATTGAAAAACTACTAAATTATAATGCTAATGCTAAATCAACGCATCTTCAAACATCAATGTGGTTTAAAGATACTGCAGGGCATATGGACAGTGTGTCCGATGGTAATGTAGAATTTAAACAACGTTTTCTTCTCACTACTTTAAGTCAGTCATTTGAATTATTGAGTTATATTCACGCTGATACTTTGAATTATTGAGTTATATTCAGGAAAAATTTTTACAGAATGGTGTACAACTGCGTATTAAACTAATTCCAGCTAAACCTGCATTTTGTCTAATGGGTGAAACTGATGCTGGGGGGAAAGTTGTAATTACAGATGCAACATTGATTGTGAAAAAGGTTGATATATCACCAGCAGTTAAAATAGCACAAAATAAAGCATTACAAAATCCTAAATTTAGAATAAAATATCCTATAACAAAAGTGCAGGTGAAGACAGAAACTCTGCCACAAGGAATTATGGATAGTACACTTCCAGATCTGTTTTCCGGCATAGTGCCTAAAAGTATTATTATTGGGTTTATTACTTACACTGCTTTCAATGGTACTTATCAGACAAATCCGTTCAATTTTAAACTTTTTAGTATGTCATTTTTTACATTGTATGTTGATGGAACGCCTGTTCCATCCAAACGACAACAACCTGATTTTGATAATAAGCTATATATACAGGCATATTCCACGTTATTTACAGGTTCAGGTATTTATTATTCTAATCAAGGTAATGATATTTCTTTTGTCTAATATCCTAATGGTTATACTCTACTGGTGTTTGATTTAACCCCCGTTTCTAGTGCTAGTGCTGCATTCCATACTAGTGCACAACGGCAAGGAAGTGTACGTTTAGAGGTTTATTTTAAAGAAGCACTGCCATCTCCTGTAACAACAATTATTTATGGTGAATTCTCTTCAGAATTAGAAATTGATTTTCAGAGAAAAATATATATTAATTAATTAAAAAGTGTTAAATATAATTGAACTTTATGAGGCACTACAACAAAATCTGCCTAAAAATCATTTTATAGGTGTACATGCTGCAGATGAGTTACCTCTGTTTATTTATACATTTCCAGCAGCCATAATTATAAATACACATCATAGTGATAAGTCTGGTGAACATGGGGTTGCTGTTTATATATCTAATATGCGTGTGGGAGAGTATTTCGATAGCTATGGTATACCTCCCTATACACAACATCATATAAGGTTTTTAAAACGAAACTGTCTGTATCATACATGGAATAATAGACGTATTCAAGGTGATTTATCTCAATTTTGTGGACATTATTGTTTTCTATATCTAGCATGTCGTGCGTCTGGTTATTCACTACGCGATTTCTTAAACCAATTCTCACTCACCACTATTGATGCTAACGATATTACGCTTTATTCTTTTATGAGAGTATGATGATGATGAATGGTCACTGGGGCGAGATTAAGTTCGCCGTACACAATGTATGTATGTATATGTGTGTGTGGGGGGGGGAAGTGAATAACCAGAATTGTTAAATGGTGTTGTTATTTTTTTAAACTCTGCTAAAAAGGCTAATATTTAACTCCGCCATTGCCGAACCCAAGAGTGTTGGGGTAGCACCCACTGTAAAAGAAAATAATCTCTATTGTGTCAGTGTGTGTGTGTGTTTGTGTGTGTGTGCGTGTTCTATGCTATGTTAAAATAGGAGTTGAAAAAGAGAACGACTCTTATGTAATCTGTGCTATGTTAAATAGTCCATAATCTTTACTAAATGTGGAAACAGCACCTTGGAAATAGCACTTCAATTTGTGGCTCCGTTTTCGAGTTATTAGGTTTTAAGTATTTGACCTTTACCCTCTATGGTCAAATACTTAAATCCCAACCACCCGTAAATGAAGCAACATATTGAGGTGGAGTTTCCAGATTTCGTCAGCGGTTGATGAACGATGACTAAATGTGGAAACAGCACCTCAATACGTAGCTCCGTTTTCGAGTTATTATGTTTAAATATTTTGACCTTTGACCTCGATGGTCAGTAGTTGATGGTCAATTACTAAATGTGGAAAGGGCACCTCAATATGTGGCTCCGTTTTCGAGTTATTAAGTTTTAAGTATTTGACCTTTGTCCTCGATAGTCAGTAATTGCACCACCTCAATATGTGGCTCCGTTTTCGAGTTATTAGGTTTTAAGTATTTTGACCTTTGACCTCGGTGGTCGGTATTTTTGGAACATGTAGTTGTTGGTGAGTGCGGCTTCGTTGACGACTAATTGGGTTCTAAGTGTCATATATAAGACCCAGTAAAATAAGTGTGGCATGTTCGAAACCCGCCATATCCCGAGTTTGACATAGGATGTAGATTTTCATTGCGCAGTAGGTCATAAAAGGGAAGGAGTTCGTGAGTCCAGGTGCGTGGCCAAACGTGGGCGGGGCCAAGTGGGCGTGGCCAGGGATGGGGTCACGTGAACGGCGCCATTCAATCAGCGTGAAGGGGGCGTGGCTTGTTTGCGCATGCGCAGTAGGAAAAACACCCCAAGGTGTCCCTTCCCTACTCTTCCCGTTGCATTGCATAATCTGGAAGTCAATATTCACATTGCGTTTTAGTATGAAAAAAAGACAAGCATACAATGCAAGATTACGAAGAGGTTTGTATGTTAATTCCTTGTTTTATCACATTGCATGATGAAAGAGAGAGAGAGTATATGTGTATGTATGAGAGTATGTGTGTATATGTGTGAAAGAAGAAGGACGGAATGTGATAAACATTTGCGGCTGCGATATCTCATTGGTGAGAAGTGTGATTATAATCATCTGTATTCGTTCACAGAGGACGACGATGTTACGCAGACCAGCGGGGAAGACTAAAAGAAGTTTTTCTTATTACTAGTTTTTGTGCATTGTGGCAGAGTGCTTACATCTACTGCATGCAGTACCTAGCTCAACATCCGAAGAAGTAAGCTTATAATGACAACATCGTGTCCGTGAGTTTTCATGGGCTACTCACACATTCTCATTCTACTAATTATTCAATCATTCATTTGTCTTAATCGTCCGTCTTCCTTAGCATAATGGGCATTATCGTGGTACGTTAAACTGAAATATTTTCTTACGCTTCGAGCGTAAGAAACATGCGAACTGTGGATCAGTGATAAAGCAACGACTTATTCTTTCAGATGGGTACTTTGTAGTAGTACTGGCGATACTGTACCGCACTCTTAATAATCCAATTTTGGGGCCACATGGACCATAGTGAATGAATCAGGGATGCTTTGGCCCGGGATTGCGTCACCTATTGAAATTTTGCTTATGCTTGTTCAGGGGCCGCACGCTGATACGAATGAGTCAGAGGTACCTTGGCTCTGCTATGACGTCATTGAATTGGGAGTTTTGGATCAGAGGTCATGATGATTCTTTAAATTTACTAAAAATATGGTCTTGATGATTCATTACGTTATGAAATAGTACAGGTTTATGAATGCTTTTTTTATTTTCGTTCCCTTTTATGGCATAAAATTTGGAGATTGTTATATCTTTGATGAGATGGACTAACACGGGTGCAAATGAATTCCTTAGTTTTACGTCCCACGCTTATGCCGTTTAGGCTAAAGGAGACGGTGACGATGAGAAAGGAATGAAAGTGTGGGAGAAATGTAGCATAATGTTGCCCACCAGGAAACTATTTTCGTGGTGTTTGAACCAGGGACTCCATACAGCAGAGGTGAACGCTCTACCACTGATCCACCGCACCTCAACTGGTATAAATGAAGTAGAGGTAGTTGGTTCGAGCTAATATGTTCGTTTGACGTTACTGAACTCGGATTTTTAGCTTGGAGCTTATGATGGCTTTATGAGTATAAAATTACCAAAACAAGGTTTGATCTCCTTCTTGATGACCTATTACATTATGAATTAGTAGACCCCAGTAACAGTATAAATTAGTATTAGTATTAATATAAAACTCGAAAACTTTAGAGTTCCTTTGTGGCTAACCGGTTAGCGTATGCGCCTTTAACGTGGGAGACCAGAGTTCGCTTCCCGGAAGGAGCTCATGCGGTTCGGATTTCACGTCAATTAATAGGTTCTATTTTCGCTGCTGAACGGGACGTTAAACTCAAAATCAACTTAACTCGAAAACTTTGGGAGGAATACTTGATTTTTGGTTGTTATCCCTTTGATGAGATGGACTAACACTGGTGCAAATGAAATCTTTAGTTTTAAGTCCCACGATTATGCCGGTTAGGCTAAAGTAGACGGTGACGATGAGAAATGAATGAAAGTATGGGAGAAAATTGGAGTATCCCGAGCATAATGTTGCCCACCACAAAACTACTTTGCGGTGTTTGAACCAGGAACCCCATACAGCAAAGGTGAACGCTCTACCACTAAGACACAGCGCTCCCTACTGGTGCGGATGAATTAGAGGTATTTATATTGTATTCGTTTGTGGATTAAATAAAACTAATGGAAATATTTAAAAAGATTCTTTCTGCACTGACTTATAATCATATGTTGAAAAGGAAACGTCAACTATATCGTGTTACATATGCTTACGAATTTGTTGTCACAGTATCGTTGGCATTGTTTGTTCGAACAAGTACGATGATTAATGGTCAAATAGTGTGTAATGGTTTACTTTGGAAAGATATAGGTGTTCATTTCATATCATAAGACATGGGTATATTGATGCATCCTTTTAAAATTTGACAGGGGTACACCCCCACCCCCACCCTACCTCCTTTAATTTAAGCATTTTTAGGACCTCAATATGTAACATGATAAATTTCGGTGGTCCTTTCATGCGTACAAAGTAGTACAACCATTTGTTCGGTTATTGACTTAGTCCGTTTCCTTTGATGAGTATCAATGATTGATTTTGGAGCCTTATTACGTTATATGGAGACGTATTTAAATTATTTCCTTAAATTTGAAAAGTACTTTGTGATTAAGTTTGTTCCGCTTCAGGGGTGAACATGGATACCTTGCAATCGTCCCGAGTTCGATTCTTGGTGCTAGTTTAGGAAATATTGAATTTAACGTTCCCAGCGAAAACGATGGTGATGAGAAATGGGGGAAAACATGAACTTACTTGACTGAGGATTGAAGCAGGGACCTCACACATTAGAGACAAGCGCTGAGCTACCGTACACGTGTGTTGATTACTACGTTATAGACAATGCAATGGTCCAGAGTTTGATTCTTGGTGCTAGTTTCAGGAAAATGTTGAGTTTAACGTCCCCTTGAAACGATGATGAGAAATGATAGGAGGAAACATGAACTTACTTGCTTGCAGATTGAAGCAGGGGCCTCACACATTAGAGACAAGCGCTGAGCCACCGTGTCCTATTTGGTGAGAGCAATTTTACGTATGAAAATGAAACATGGACATGCTTTATTACATTAAACATTCCTGGTTGTTGTTACGCATACGAGTTTGTTGTGAAATTGCAGCATCTGCTTTTACGAAGAGTATAATGTCAGTTCGTTTATTGAATATCTATAAGAGGTGTAAAGAAGGAACGATTCCGGACCTGGTTAATAACATTAATTTATATCGTTTTTTGTTCGCAGATTAAACAAAAATGATGCAAAGTTAAAAAAAAGCTTCTTCGTGCATTGGCTTATAATCATATGTTTAGAAGCAAACGTCAGCTATATCGTGTTACATGTGCTTAAATATTCGTTGTCAGTATCATTGCATATTGATCATATACAATATTTAATTGTCAATGGTTTACTTTGAAAGGATATATTTATTTTGAGATGAATAAAAAAGGGATGGGATGATGTGATTTTGGACCTAGTTAGTACCTTTCATATCCGTTCGTGGATAAAATAAAAAGATGACTCTTTGCTTAAATCTGATTAGTTCATTGTTCGAGCGATTTTTTAAAATACTCAGTGTTTGTTGATCAGTAAAGGTTTCATTGATGGAAACAATGTTGCCAGATTTTGAAAATCTAAACTGCTCCGATTCTTTTTCGAAACGGTTCCGCTGAGTGCAAGAATTTTCAAAACTAAAAATTTTGAAAAACTAAAAATTTTCAAATTAAAAAAATTTTGCTTTTCAAAAGAAAAAATTTTTCGAACTAAAAATTTCAAACCAAAAAAATTTAAACAAAAATTTTCAAACAAAAATTTCAAACTAAAAGATTTCAAATAAAATTTTAAAACAAATTTTGAAAATCTAAATTTTAAAACAAAAATAAAATCAAACTTTCTGGAGCGAATTTTTTTAAACTTAAAATTTTTGAACTTAAGATTTCAAACCGAATTTGAAAACTAAAAACTTTTCGAACCAAATTTTCAAACAAATTTTTTCGAACTCAGAAAGTTTCAAACTTAAATCTTGCAATTAACGTGATTGCTTTCATGAGCTACGGTGTGAAATCAGGCTATGACTAGCCAACGGGTTCATTACATAAACGAACTCAATCGTTCTCAAGACAATATAAATCTTAAACCATAAACTATTTAACATTACTAAAAGTTACGGCTTACCAACGGTCTTTGGCTCGCGAAACGATTTGTGAGTTAGGGCTGACTAGATAGTTTGTCTTATGAGATGAGCTTGAGACTTCATTTCAATGTTCCGTTACAAAATAAATGACTAGCAATGACTAGCCAAACGGTTCATCATCATATATCAAATTTAATCCTGAATACCTCTCCAAGATAATTTAAATTCAAATCAGTAAAATAAAAGTCACTAAACTGACTGCACTTTCAACTTTAGCAACAATTCACAATCTACGATGTAATCTGTTTAGGTGATCACTTTCAATCTCTGTTAAGATTTTCGAAAAGTTTGAGTTTGATAATTGTAGTTCGAAAATATTTTAGTTCGAAACGAGTTTCAAATTTTGATTTTAAAACTTGCTGAGTTCGAAAATTTTTAGTGAGAACTTTGAGTTCGAATTTTTTAGTTCAAAATTTTAGATCGAAAACTTTTAGTTTGAAATTTTGATTTGCAAGATTTAAGTTTGAAATTTCTGAATTCGAAAAAATTTGTTTGAAAATTTGGTTCGAAAGGTTTTTAGTTTTCAAATTCGGTTTGAAATCTGAAGTTCGAAAATTTTAAGTTTAAAAAAGTTCGTTCCAGAAAGTTCTTTATTTTTGTTTTAAAATTTAGATTTTCAAAATTTGTTTTAAAATTTTATTTGAAATCTTTAAGTTTGAAATTTTTGTTTGAAAATTTTTGTTTAAATTTTTTTGGTTTGAAATTTTTAGTTCGAAAATTTTTTGTTTTGAAAATTTTTTTTTGTTTGAAAGTTTTAGTTTTTCAAAATTTTTAGTTTTGAAAATTCTTGCACTCAGCGGAACCGTTTCGAAAAAGAATCGGAGCAGTTTAGATTTTCAAAATCTGGCAATATTGTTTCCATCAGTGAAACGCTTACTGATCAACAAACGCTGAGCGTTTAAAAAAATCGCTCGAACAATGAACTAATCAGATTTAAGCATAAAGTCATCTTTTTATTTTATCCACGAACGGATATGAAAGGTACTAACTAGGTCCAAAATCACATCATCCCATCCCTTTTTATTCATCTCAAAATAAATATATCCTGTCAAAGTAAACCATTGACAATTAGTTATTGTATATGATCAATATGCAATGATACTGACAACGAATATTTAAGCACATGTAACACGATATAGCTGACGTTTGCTTCTAAACATATGATTATAAGCCAATGCACGAAGAAGCTTTTTTTAAGCTTTGCATCATTTTTATTTAATCTGCGAACAAAAAAACGATATAAATTAATGTTATTAACCAGGTCCAGAATCGTTCCTTCTTTACACCTCTTATAGATATTCAATAAACGAACTGACATTATACTCTTCGTAAAAGCAGATTCTGCAATTTCACAACAAACTCGTATGCGTAACAACAAGCAGGAATGTTTAATGTAATATAACATGTCCATGTTTCATTCTCATACGTAAAATTGCTCCCACCAAATAGGACACGGTCGCTCAGCGCTTGTCTCTAATGTGTGAGGTCCCTGCTTTAGTCTACAAGCAAGTAAGTTCATGTTTCCTCCTATCATTTCTCATCATTGTTTCAAGGGGACGTTAAACTCAACATTTTCCTGAAACTAGCACCAAGAATCAAACTCTGGACCATTGCATTGTCTATAACGTAGTAATCAACACACGTGTACGGTAGCTCAGCGCTTGTCTCTAATGTGTGAGGTCCCTGCTTCAATCCTCAGTCAAGTAAGTTCATGTTTTCCCCCATTTCTCATCACCATCGTTGTCGCTGGGGACGTTAAATTCAATATTTCCTAAACTAGCATCAAGAATCGAACTCGGGACGATTGCAAGGTATCCATGTTCACCCCTGAAGCGGAACAAAATTAATCACAAAGTACTTATCAAATTTAAGGGAATAATTCAAAATACGTCTCCATATAACGTAATAAGGCTCCAAAATCAATCATTGATACTCATCAAAGGAAACGGACTAAGTCAATAACCGAACAAATGGTTGTACTACTTTGTACGCATGAAAGGACCACCGAAATTTATCATGATACATATTGAGGTCCTAAAAATGCTTAAATTAAAGGAGGTAGGGTGGGGGTGGGGGTGTACCCCTGTCAAATTTTAAAAGGATGCATCAATATACCCATGTCTTATCATATGAAATGAACTCCTGTATCTTTCCAAAGTAAACCATTACACACTATTTGACCATTAATCATCGTACTTGTTCGAACAAACAATGCCAACGATACTGTGACAACAAATTCGTAAGCATATGTAACACGATATAGTTGACGTTTCCTTTTCAACATATGATTATAAGTCAATGCAGAAAGAATCTTTTTTAATCTTTCCAACAGTTTTATTTAATCCACAAACGAATACAATATAAATACCTCTAATTCATCCGCACCAGTAGGGAGCGCTGTGTCTCAGTGGTAGAGCGTTCACCTCTGCTGTATGGGGTCTCTGGTTCAAACACCGCAAAGTAGTTTTGTGGTGGGCAACATTATGCTCGGGATACTCCAATTTTCTCCCATACTTTCATTCATTTCTCATCGTCACCGTCTACTTTAGCCTAACCGGCATAATCGTGGGACTTAAAACTAAAGATTTCATCTGCACCAGTGTTAGTCCATCTCATCAAAGGGATAACAACAAAAAATCAAGTATTCCCCCCAAAGTTTTCGAGTTAAGTTGATTTTGAGTTTAACGTCCCGTTCAGCAGCGAAAATAGAACCTATTAATTGACGTGAAATCCGAACCGCATGAGCTCCTTCCGGGAAGCGAACTCTGGTCTCCCACGTTAAAGAAAAGTTAATTCAGATGACGAATCACAATAGTTTTGTGTTACGTTTCTGAAGAAATCTGAGAAACGGGATAGATCTAGCAATGTAGTATTCTGTGATATAATACATGGTGCATTTTCACATAGGTCTGCACATGTTGATATCAGGTCCGCAATTTGAATTACACTATTAAAGATGTACCTACACTTATATTCTGCTAATCGATTCTGTAACTGTATCTGACTACCCACACCTTGAAAAATTGCAAAAATCTGAAATTTTTCAGATGAACCTTTAATGCGAAAAAGGTTGCATTACGTAATAGTTAACAAATTTTGATAAGTGATGACACTACGGATAAAAGTATCTATGTCCTCCTAACTCTAGCAATTCCTCAAAACCAATGCTAACAGAGGTAATATAAATCAGAAACCATCGCTGATAACGGGCTTGCGTGTACAAATTTCTAATTTCGATATCGTTTTTTTCTGAATATAATGGTACATACTCTTTTAAAGGAACATAAGACTCCATAGATCACTTGGTACTACTTAGATTTTGTAAACAAAGTAGCTGGAGTTCCATCCGTCTGTAGGATGGGAAAATGAATTGAATAGTTATGTAAGAGGGACTTCATTTCAAATTCTATTTTAAAACAAACAAGAAAACCGTAATTCAAGTGATAATACGTATAAGAATTTAAATAATCACTATCTATAGCATTTAGGTACCATATTAGGGGTGATTAAATTTCCCATTCATTATCAATTCTTTGAAAACCCTAGTCTAGAAGGACTATGTTTGATTATATAAGACGTAAATCTACAGTCTAACGTGAAATTCGAACTACATTATCTATCATCAAGAGTCGAACCCAGGTTTCCCATAATATATGCACGTACATCCACGAAAAACAAATGAAATAATTAATTCCAAAACTAATACTATTAAAGAAATAACTATCTACGTTACGAAAATAACATTTAAATAAGCACTGAAATAATAATCAAAACCATTACTATTAAACTATATAAACACAATACTTATAAAAAGATTTCATTCCGTAATGTTAAAGAGCAAGAAATAAAGCCCTACGTATACTAGCAGTAATATTAACTAAATAACTAGCTACGGAAGATATAATATAATGCTAATCACTATATTCAGGTAAATATTACATTTAAAATTCATTCTATTCTACAAGAATCAGAATATTTCGAGGTTATACGAAACATGAATCTACAGAGAAACTTGGAATCCGTCAAGAGTCGAACTCAAGTTTCCTAAACAGAAAGTACGCGCACTATGTGATTTGCCGCGAATCTGTATTGCTTTCAACACGTAGTGTCAAAGAACAAGAAATAAATTACTACATATAAAAACAGTAATATTAAACTAAATAATAAACCTGAATAACAATGCTAAACACGAAATCGAAGGAAATATTATATTAAATTGCATTCTATTCTAAAAGAATCAGAATACCTCCGACGATATATGAGACAAAAATCTGAGCCATATAATCTTCCTGTACACACGAAAAAGAAAGTATTCTACAGTTGACAAATTTTCTCTTTCGCATTAACTCGGGAACAAACGAATTAATCTGTTTTTTTGTCACGTTATCTTTGGAACAGTCATAATTTGATAGCTTGCCAAATCGGTACTGTAATAGGAAAAGAAATTTTCTCAACTGAAGAATATTTTTTCCTGGCTGTACGTGCGCTAAATGATTACCCGCAAAGATGTATTGCTTTTTAAGTCAAACAAGAAAAGGTAATTCAGATGACGAATAACAATAGCTACGTGTTACGTTTTTTGAACAAATCTGCGAAAGCGGATAAATCTAGCAATGTAGTATTCCGTGATATAATACATGATGCATTTTTACACATCTCTGCACATGTTGACATCAGGTCCGCAATTTGAATTACAATATTAAAGATGTACCTACACTTATATGCGGCTAATCGATTCTTTAACTGTATTGATTACCCATACCTTGATAAATTGCACAAATCTGAATTTTTTCAGATGAACCTTTAATGCGGAAAAAGGTTGCATCACGTAATGGCCAACATGTTTTGATAAGTGATAACACTACAGATAAAAAATATCTATGTTCTCCTAACTCTAGCAATTCCACAAAGTCAATGCTAACAGGGATAATATAAATCAAAAACCATCGCCGATAACGGGCTTGCGTGTACACATTTCTAATTTCAATATCGTTTTTTCTGAATATGATGGTACATACTCTTTTAAAGGAAAATAAGACTCCATAATTCCTTTGGTAATACTTAGATTTTTTAAACAAGGTAGCTGGATTTCCATCCGCCTGTAGTATAGGAAAATGAACTGAATGGTTATGTAAAAGGGACTCCATTTCAAATTATATTTTAAGACAGACAAGAAAAGCTAATTCAAATGAGGAATTACAATGTTAAATGATAATACGTATAAGAATTCAAATAATCACTATCTACAGCAATTAGGTAGCACTTTAGAGATGAATAAAAGAGAAAGAAAGAGAGAACAGCAACTATGTTTTATCTTACTAGAACGTAGAGCTTCAGTATGCTGACAATCTCTTCTAATACACAGACGAGAACAACACGGTTCGTAAAAGTCTACTTCACACTCTTCACTCTGATCAATGGTTTTATTCTACATTCGCATGACGTCAAATAAAAACCTCACACGAAATTCAAACATTTCAAATATTACATTTCAATACATCCATTTCTTCTTTCTTTTTAAAATAATGATTTAATGTAAACTTATTCCCGCAGCGACATGACGAAGCACTCGCCTATGTGACAAAGGCGACTTACGAAATTTCACAAGCCCCCATCAGAATTTCATGCCTTTCGTCTCTAGATTCTTCAGGAAATGAACTAATCGAAGAGAAAATATATCCAATTACATCAACAAGAATAAACTGATACCAACATGATTAAAAGGTGCTCAGCGAAAATACGATATCTCACATATGAACAAAAAAAATCCTAAATCCCATATATACATTAAAGGTAAACGCAATCGCGAAGCAACACGATCACTTATATCTGAAGTCAAATATAAAGCGAGCTTATTATGATGAAGGTTCTCAAGAAACATCCAAGTGAATACAATCTCCCCACCTCTTCCCTGCTACATTTCATATTTTTATTCAGTTCCACATTTGAAACAAAGTTTCATTTCCTTATTCACGCACATTATTCAGTAGGTGTATCAAAATAGCATCTTCAGTAAATCTTATCTATCAACAAACTTATTTTACATTACACACAACTCAGCGCTTTGGCGTTCAGATTACACTATCTTCAATCACACGTGAGTATGTTCGTATGTTAAGACGACAACAAACATGCATGTAATCTCAAACGCTGTGTACGTTTAAAAAAATCATGCCATGCATTAGTCATCTTAGCAACTAAGGTCTATTCGATCAAAGAACAGTCTGCAAACAAATCCTATTCCCATGAATACTTACATGTGAATTTGTGAGAATCCCAAGACCAAATTAGACAAAGCAAATACCTTCAATGAAACACTATAATCTCCTCAGCAACTAATCAGAAAAAATGATGAAGTCTTTAAGATTCCCAGCCTATGATTTCAAAACATTATGAATTGCTATGAGAAGCATGTACCCAAGTGGTCATTGTCATGAGCGAACATGTGAATCTTCATATAACACTTTTCACATATAACACAAGTGCTCCTGTCGACTTGAGTATACAAATTTTCATCTTACGTTGTCAAAACATTATGAAATGCTATGAGAAACTTCCGTTATTAGACCATGTTCAATCATTGAAATCCTACACGATTTAAAACAATCGTGAACCACGATATTCATCTTAGCAATCCAGTGAACGTTCCCAAGACAAAAAGTTTCCTACATACGTTGCCTAACACTTAGCAACAGGAGGGGGCTGAAGGCATGGGGATTCAAAATAGATACCCAATGCAATGAGAAGTTTGTGTTCTTAGCTTCAATAGTTATTCAATGCTATTTCTGTTAAACTACAGTAAGAAAAATAAGGGAATATGTTTAATATTTTTGGACATATTTTATTTTATGAAATGTATATATCTTCATGATCTTTTTAGATAGCCAGCTGAGGATTTGATCAGAGTGGAGGCCCGGGGAGATCAGTTCAGCTGATGTGCAAGTCAGTCGAAAATGTTTATACATTTCCCATACACTTACGAAGGACTACGATCCTTGGAGTCCGGGCTCGGTGAGAAAGCATTGAATATATTAAGACATTAAGTTAATTCGTTTCTTTTCTGTCGTGAAACGAAAATCAATAATAGTGCTATTCACATGAAATTCTTTTTTTCTTCATGCAAGCACTAGTTCAACTCTAAAATCGTGAAGTACCAAATTTGATCCCATCTACAACCAAAATGGATTTTTGTATACACAATATTTATATCGTAAGTTAACGATGCTACAATCAAGGTTAGTTGTCTGCTTCACTATTCACTCCCCCGAAATAATAATAATAATAATAATAATAATAATAATAATAATAATAATAATAATAATAATAATGTGATGCTGTATTTTTAATTTATTTTTTGTTTGTTATTTACGGACTAAGTTCGATTCCCGTTGAAAGCAAAACATATATATTTTTTTACGTTTTAATATCACTGTTCAGCAAAAAATAGTTCAATTATACATACATACAATCATTAAGACATCTTTCCTAAGCTCGATTAACGTAATTTCATACTTGGTCTATCTGCAAAAGTGATATATTTTTATTTCTAAGCTTTTTTAAAATAAAAATCTAATTTATATACAAGGCACTGAGGCTCAGTGATAGAGTGAACACATCTTTCCTAAGTTCAATTAACATAATTTCATACTTGGCCTACCTGCAAAAGTGACTTTGAATACGTTACTAATTAACACATAACCTACAGGCGTTTCGTGGGAATAAGACCAGGGGGCTAAATCGCTTATGCTCTTTGCACAAAATTCGGTGTGGGGGATTCAAATAACCAGCCGGAATCCAATAAGTTTTAAAACAAACATATTCATCTTAGCAACCCAGAGAACGTTCCAGGGCGAAAATTTTCTCACAGGTGATCCTAAAACTTAGCAACACGATTTTCATTGGGTATGTGTTTCGCTATGAGACTCATGAAGTGTTTCTCATCCCACGTTTTAAAAAAATCATGAAATACAATATTTACCTTAGTAACTAAGACCAATTTCATACACTCTGCTGTGAAGCCTCGGTCATCAATATCAAGCCTTCAGTTCATAACCTACAGGCATTTCGTGGGAATAGGACCAAGGGGCTAAATCGCTTATGCTCTTCGGCTTCCCAGGAGGAGCGGGGGTTCAAATAACTAGACAATACAAGACGACAAGACGAAAAAGGCATGTTTCATCTTGTTTCTATAACTGGTAGGCGTCCAAGACTATGAGCATACGTATACCAGCTTAGCAACAGCGCCCAGGGAACGTTCCCGTGGGAAAATTTTTGAAAATTTTCCCACGCCCGACCCAAGTAAATTATTCACTGCTTTTACTACTACTACTACTACTACTACTACTACTACTACTACTCCTTCTGAATGGGTAAATTCCCGAGAATATATTTTTCGGAAGTATTCCCTGGGAATATTCCCGGGAAGATTCCTAAAATGGGAATTTTCCGGGAATTTATGCACAATCACAAACAAAATTGCATTCTATTACTGTATTATGAATTCAAAGTTAAATTCGATTTTTTAACACGGTGTATTATTACTGTTGTCTCCAGAGGACTCTTCAAAATGTGTAATTCTGAAGGGTATTATATTATTTTATTATATTTAGAGAGTACAATATGTTCTATGCAAGTAAATATGTGGAAAAGAGGTATAGTAAATCCACATACTTATATATCGATAAACAGTTTAAATTTATATGTAAGTGTATATTCTAAATTTGACTCTATTACTGATATTATAAACATATTAGGCCTTATGCAGAGTCGTTCTGAAGCGTCATCAGTGCTATACTAAAGAGTTCGACTAACAAATATTTCCTGTAGTAGTCAAACTTTTAGTATGGCGCTAAACACACGTCAAAACGACTCTGCATAATACGGATTAAATTTTTAAATTTTAAAAAATTAGGTTGGGTAACTGCCAGAAGACACATATCTCAACATTTTATCAACATTTGCACATACATATTTATCTTCACAATATTTGTAAGATACTGACATCTTTAAAATTTTGCACGTAACATTGCCACACACGACCTTTCTTCTTACCCATTTCTCAAAATGTCTTGGCTTAACTCACACATAAGAGAAATCCAAGTACCTCTTCAGAAATTCGAGTCAGGGTATAACCGCTACCAGGTTATAGAAGGATTTTTTGCGGACACTCTGTATATTTCGTGAAGACAGTGATTATTATTTTCGATTTATACTTTATTCTGCAACGCACATAAGTTCTTTCTTTGGTGGGAATTGCTTCTTTCCCACACAATGGGACAAAGAAGTCTTTCATCGTTTTTTTCATATATATATTTAAAACGTTGCTTTTGCTGAGAACATTTCAGTTAGTGACTAACCATTTCAGTGTTTCTCCCTGACTCATTATATGCACAGTATATATTCTGCAGTTATTTGGAACTGAATTAAGTGTTTTCTTTAATCACTTATGGAAACATTACAATAGATTAGAGAAATACGGGCTGACCAGATGTCCCAGTGGCCAAAGTGGCACCAGCCTCACAATTTTTGCAGTCCGTTATCTGTACTTTCTCACGCCAAAGTTATCGCCGTGTCTAGTGCATTATAGGCAGTTGACTAAAATTAACATAAGTTGTTTTCCGTATTCTGTTTGTATGTGCATACAGGTGAGTTAACTGAGTGATTTTTGAAATGAACTGCCAACACTTTTCCGGTGACCATTGCAACCCGTAGGTTGAGCTTGGATGCTCGAGGAGTTTGACTCCAGGTCTGGAAGCCGTAACCACGCATATCGCGTTGAGCTTCAAGTGTGACTATTTTTAAGGGGCACAAGCTATTTAGCCGGTGAAGGACGTTTTCTTACGGCTAGCCCCAACTAGTGAAGTCCCAGGTTCACAAACCTAGTACGCTAAAAAGTTATACAGGCGCCCTCCATTATCAGTATTCCACTGTGGTGACCTTCTTTTTGTTTTAATTTGCTGAAGAATCACCTCTACGTTTTAGGACGGTTCAGCGTTACAACTGGATTCATCGTGGGACGATCCAGACAACTTTTCCCTAGTGCTAATTCCCAAGTGTGTCAATGGTGTGAGGGAAGCATTTACAGTGATATCTGAATCATAATCATATATATAAAGGGCTATATTGCCTGAAAAGGGCAAAGTGTGATTTCAGCGACGAAAATTATTATATTTATCTAGTGTTCAGTGTTGTGTCCATTCCTCTTCGTTATTTTTTTCTCAAAATAGTGTTCTAATAAATAAGTATAGTGTCATTTAATCTAGTGTGTTTTCGTTGTTTGTATGAGTGATGTTTGTGTGCGTTGTGGTCTGTATGACCGCCTGATCGTCCGTGAGGTTTTCGAGACGAGACACCCGAACCTCTCGGCGTCTAATGCTCATCTCATTATTGAGACCGACGAGCGATTTGGAAACAGTTTGTAACCTTTTCTTGGAGAGGTCCTTCATCGTCCTGTCCAGGTAAGTTAAAGTATCAGGAGTATATTTGTTGGTAGTACCACGAGCCACGGACAGCGACACGAACTCAGGACGGTTACAAATAAATGCCGCCCGAACAGCGACTTGAACTCCAGGCGATTACAAATAAATGGCGCCCGAACTGGGACCCGAATCGACCCGTTGGTTCTCGAATACTCATAAGATAAATATTTTAATATATCGTTTCTTTTTCAGCTTAGAACCAGTAATTTAAAAAAAAAACTTCTCTTTTAGGTGATTTTAATCATATCTTGTGACATTATATTTTATTCTAATTGTATGTTTTTTCAAGTTTATTTTTGTCCAAGATGGCACACCAGGAAGCAAATTTGTTTACTAAGATAGCTTCAGTTTTTCAAAAGCATTTTGATAGGTTAGAACGAAAACTAGATGAAAAAAAATGAAAAAATTGAGAGATACATAAAGGAAGGTAAAGCTGATTTTAAAGAAACTTTTACTGAGGTAAAGAGCGAATTAGGGCAGAAGACAGACGCTTTACGGGACATGTTTCGTGAAAATAGTCAGCAAATAGTAAATACGGAAAGCAAAACATCGGAATGTGAACTCCAGTTACAGTCAGATGTTTCTACTGGATACGAAACACCGGAATTTGAGCCTCAGTTAGTGACTGATATTCCTAGTGTAAATAAAACATTGGAATTGAAACCTGAGCTAGAAGCTAACGCTCCTAATGAAAAGGAAACGCAAGAATCCGAACTCCAGCCGGTTATAAGGGAGAGAGGAAGGCCGACGTCTATTACTAACTGTAGTTCGCAGTGCATTAATAATACTTAATATCTATTTCTACATAATTTCTACATTACTTGACAAACTCGTCCCTTTTCATCATTTGTAACTTAATTCATTTTATAAGTATTCTAAAGTGCAGTCAAGGAATTTTAACATTTTAAACCTCCAAATTATTTAAAACTTACAAGTAAATCATTATAAATGAAAATACAGTAATTAGCGATATGGTTCATAGAATTTCGACGATAAATTAAAGAAATGGAAATAAATTCTTTCCCGGAAATTTACATAACAGGGACAATTCCCATTTTTTATTTTCCTTCTCACCAGAAATATTCCCACTGCCCATCACTAGATGCGTATAGGAAAACTGAACAGAGATTTGTAAAATACGGGATATATATATATATATATATATATATATATATATATATATATAAAACTTTATCTATAGCCAGATAAAATTCTATTTATCTATCTATTTACCTATAATGTTTGACGATGTCTATTGCAAATATATATACATGGGTGGCGATTAGGGGGAGCAATGGGGGGAAGTTGCCCCTCCACTTTTTTGATGTAACCCATTTATGTATATAGTTTCATTTGGAAATGTAAAGTTTTTGTATGTATTACTGATCCATAGAAAAAATGGTGCCATATAATATTCACCGTTGCGTGAGTACGTGATGGTTATCCTCCCGTGTAGTTAAGAAAGCTGCAGAAATTGCGTTTTAATATCCACAGAAAATAACCCAAAAATTAACCTATTGCAACAAACAATTTCAGCATACTTTGAATTCTTATAAGGATTCAATATATTGATCAGCCGCTTTGAATTTTAAGACGTTCATGAGCAAAAAATCAAATCTCTGTTTAAGAGTACAAAGGGCTAGTACATACTTGCGTTGGTCTTGTCAATTTACTTAATAAAGTATGAAATACGATATGTGGTATTTTAACAAAAGAAGATAGTATCCTATTAGTTATACAACCTCCCGTCAAGTCTTTCCCCCACTTTTAACGTCCAATCGCCGCCACTATATATATATTGTTACGGTATCCGGGTTCGATCCTTGTACCTCCCTTATTGAGATTCCTGTCTCTGTGAAGGGCTTACCCATTCTGTTACGGTACAACTTCGCGCAGCCCGGCACGCACCATCATTAGACGATTCCCGCAGAGTACGCACAATTCTTTACCTCCAAATAATATAGCTTTGCACTATATTACTTGTAAGTTCAGAAAGCTCGTCCCTTCGAGAATCGTCCAATAATCCAGGAAGGCGCAATTTACTTCACCACAACGGTCCAGATTCGGACGGATTTCCCTGTGAGGAGACCTGAGGCGTGATAAAGAAAATAGGTGAGAGCATCACCCACTTTCACAGATCAATTACAAGCAATTCAACAGCTACGTTTTTATCTTTGTCATGCAGCCTGAAAAAGAACGAACAAACCTAAATACTTTCAGTGCCATTTATTATGAATAATTAAACGTACCTGTAACACTGTATAAATTTACAAATTACCTTCCCCTATATCATAGTCGGTTCGTAGAAATACTTTGAAGTTTCTTACAAGAACAAGCACACGAACGTTCGTGATCACGAGGTTAAAGTTTTTCCATTATAAATCTGACGAATCTTCTTGCAATAATTGTCCTTTACTTCACTTCTAATGATTTACGAAACAGGTTTCCTTAGGGAACTTGATGATTGTGGTATTTCGCAATTAAATCGAAGAAATTTGAATAATTAAGAGATCTTCATATTAATTGGTGTTTCAGACGCCCATTCTTTTTACTGCCAGTCCGCCACATGCTTTGTTCATCTCAAAACTATCACGTCCTCCACCCCTTTTTATTATAAAGTACTTCATGGGGTAGATTTACTTTATTAAAAACTTACAAGACACCTGCAGAAAAAACACTAACAGCTGCATTACCACTTTTATAGATTATTTATGGAATTTTGGGTATAATTCTAGCTTTACAAAAATATTGCGTAGCACATATTTTTAAATGAATCTGGCGTCGAGGCGTAACCACGTTCTAGAAAATTTAGTCAAGTCATTCTCCACACACACACACACTTACACTAAACTTCAGTTTGTACGTCTGGAGTTTTCTCAGTTTTCTTCTTCCTTTTTTTCTACTAGTTTTTCTTTCAGTACTACCAGGTGGCAGCACAATTAACGGAAGGCAAACACCATACGAATTGTACGAATCCAAATGAACGTCACAAAGTACACTAACGCAGAATTTGCGTTGAAGCGAAAAATATATCAAGCAGAAATTTGGAGCAGTTACATTGGCGGTAGAAAGGAATGTACAGTTACGTGCACCATTGAATAATGGTAAACGTTCAAGAACCATGTACTGTAATTTCACTTAGGTAGTAATCACTGTTCCAATGTCAATCTGAACACTAGTTCACTGGGAATTTATAAGAACTTTCGTTGGATGTTACTTCATCAGATGAAAATGTCTCATTTTAACGCAGGAAAATAACGGACCCGTGGGGAACTTATACCCACACACAAAAATTTATGGGGCTTCTGTATGTAAAATCTTTTTTCTTTTTTTGGCACTGTTACTAAGTTAAACAATTACATGTGCATGACTCACAATTGATGTACAAATAATTCTCATGATATGCTTTTAATATTTTACTTACAATATTGCTATATGCGCTCTTATTATTAAAAATAACACAAACATTACACAGAAATATGACATTATTTAAACATAAAATGTTCACATTACTTACTTTACGATATTATGCAAGAACTAGAAAACATGAATGAGTAGACATTATAAATTACTTGGTTTATCAGACAAATAGACAAAATAAACGTTAATAAAAACTATATATTTCAGTATTCCACAAGAGGAAATAAACGAACTTACTCTACACATATTACACTTAAATTGCATAAATGACGAAACATTCTCGAACTTCTTATATCATTCTGACAAAAAAGTTACAGAAAACAAAATTACACATTATTTAAATATACAAATACATGGATTACAAATTATTTAAATATAATGACTAAATAAAATACGTTTATTACCACTCTTTCGTACTGCTACGATAGAGTGAGGCCAGATAAAAGTAAGTCTGCCACAATTTTACGCTAATCAGCGCCTATCCACTTAAATTTATAAGTCTCCCTTCCCCATTATACATTCAAGGTTTGATCCCACCCCTTTGGAATGGCAACAAGACCTTCTAGTGAGGTAGGAGTGTAAAAAAAAACATAGAAAATGAACCCAAAGGTTAAAAATAAAATGGGGGCAGTTGCCAATCATAATTCAATACTCGTGTTATAGTATTCCACTGACACACAAAAACTTACTTTCACTCTAATAAAATTAGAGTATATCATTGTTTACATCAGTAATAGTACATGAACGCTAAACGACTCACCTCATACAATGGGTGGTTTAAAGTCTTACTACAAGTTGCAATAATTTGTCACAAAACGTCAGCGAGAAAAATATGCCAATTGATGTAAACGAGAGTTTTCAACTCATATTTCTTTTAGATAACAATATTATTGAACAACATTTTCATATACATTAATATTTAGAGCACAATCATGTCTGTGACCTTTTTTTACATGTCACGTCTATTTAGCTTAGGATTCAGCAAATGAGTTAAAGCTAATATAAGAGTACGATGTCGACAATCTAGCTTATCATTTAAGTACTGCAAATACATATCACATTGTGTCTTTCAATAACAATTGAATATTGAACTTATTACCTTCACTCGTGTTAAAAACAGACAAATTAACTTTCGTTACATTTAAGGAATTCACATTTAATAAAGTTTCAGGTTCACAAGAATCAATTTTTTCTCTACTTTCTTCTACAGAATCAAATTCTTTTTCATGAATATGTTTCCTAGCTAATTCTAACCAGATATTCCTAGTTTTCTGAGTAGGTCTCCACACTCTCATACGATCAATAGAATGTACACCACAAGATTCTCCAGGTACAGGATCAACAAGTTCAAATACTTTGTCTGAAATCTTACTTTTACAAAACAGGGGACCTTTATAGAGCATAAAGAACTCACGAATCTTTTTGTCTACAGCTGATCTCAAATGTGTTTGCAACAAAAATATTAAATCATGTTCTTTTTTTTATATTTTCCTTCTTGGGATGCATTATATTTCTCGTTTCATTTCTAACTTTTTCATTTCTGCGATAGTCAGACATTATAAGTTCTTTTTCTCAATTTACAGGTTCACTTTCATCATAGCTTTCGTTTGTTACAATACCAAATGCTTCAACACAGAGTAATTTGCTTTTACATTCAAATGAAGGCTAGCAGGGCGGACGCCTAAACTACTACATACAGAATAATTCAACAAAATGACGATTTGAGGTATGTATCTCTAAACAACGACGATTATAAAAATAATTCTAAAATTTCGACAATTCCTAAATCTTTGCTGATATCATATATTCCAAATAAACAATTTGGTGGAAGGTAATAATCTATTTAACGTACGCCTACTTTCGGTTTCTCTAACTCGGGAGTAATTTTGTACGGCTTCATTTGCCAAAACATCGTGTACGTGAAATCACACGTGATCAAGTGGTTTCTAATCATAGCTTTACTTTCAGAACACACTATATTTATATATGCACTTTGTTTTTCAACATTGCAGATGGCAACATTGCACAAAATATTGCTCTTCCTTTTGCATTTTAACACACTGAATTGCTTGACTTTCACTTTGTTAGCATTAAATTTTGCATCTTTTAATTTTTCAGTCACTATGTCAACACTGCGTCGATACTTGGATCGCTTACCAAGTTGTGAATTGGAACACTGATTCATATTGGAAGATTGATTCACTAACTTTTGGACTATACCACAATCTTCACAATTTCTTCCTTTCTTTCGAAAATTTTTAACATGCTTCACTAGCATTTTCGAAATTTAAATCAATCACTGATTTGACTTTTCATTCTAAATTGTTTTTTTTGACGCACCTGTATGTTTGGATTTTCTCGTTGTAGTGACGCAATTAACATACGGTTTTTCATTCATTAACAAACACTTTTAACCTACATTTCGTTTTGCATTTATATGTACTTTTGTTTCTTACCAGTCCGTGTGATTTACCCAATACCCTGACGGACGTCTTCTGAAAAATTTTACAATTCTTACCCGTTACAAATAATCTGCGGTCTGCACCTAATGCAACAGCTGATTCAATACTTAATGATCCACTATGATCGCTAGGTTTAAAGTTACTGTCATTCGTGCGAGAACTTTCGGAAGACAATTCAGAGACATAAGCAGAATTATTTTTACGTGTACCATGCTCTATCATTCCACCTCGACGGTATTCAAATCTATTTTTAAGATCGGAACGCAAGACATTGTTTGAGAATTTATGAAAATTATGCAATAGGCGGAATAATTTCTTTATTTTCTTACGGACTCTACGCAACTTTTGTTTATTTTTCTTACTCTTTTTACTGTAAGCTAGTAAATGAATGCACTTTTTGACAAGTGTGCTACACATATGCTTTACGCTACTGAAAATTTCACGATAAACCAGACTCTTTTCTTTCCAGGAGACACTGTTGTCACTATAATTGGGGAGCTTACTGAAATCAAATATATTATCTTCAATTTTTGAACGTACAGACATCGTGCATACGAGTGCAAAGAAAGTTATTTGTTTGATTTGCTTAACTTGTACTTGATTGACTACTAACTCATAATAGTGCAGATTACTTTCAACATTACCTAGTTTGACAATCGTTACGTTAACAAAATAAAAGCAACTAGTGCGGACGGGGATATATTCTAACTCATTAAGCGGTACAGTATTTGAGACACTTTCAAGTTTTTGCGATAACAGGCTACTAACGCGCATTGAGGTTTTACTTTGCCTCCAATTTCATTACAATAAACGACGACATTAGTGCTGTTTTTCGCTAAACGGTATGCACACAGCTCGTGAATGTTATTCAACCCTTCACACAACATACAATTTTCTTTTACCTGTCGCTTATCAACTATTTTCAGACTAGGTGTGTCTGCTACAGCAACTTGACAACAAGAATTTTCGTCACTAACTTGACTAGGAGTGTTCGCATATTCATTATCTGTACAAGTACTAGTAACTACAACACTATTTACTTCATTACTTTCTTCCTTTTGTGACTCGAACTCATTATTTAACTGCGTCAAATGTCGTTTAACACTATCTGAACCTGCACGATTAATTTTCTCTACACTTTTTTCTAAGTTATTTTTCAATTTAATAGAAGATTCATGTAACATCTATACTCCAATTATAATACCGTCAAAACATTTTTCTAACCGTTGTTTGGTTTTGTTGTGATATTTTTCTACTTGTTGATGGGTCTTAGTGTTCGACTCATTAATACCATCATTGATTTGTTGTTTGGTGTCATTGACAGCATCATTAATTTTATTAATAGCTTCAAGCAGAATTTGCAAGCTTAAATTCTTAGTTTCTGCCATGACTACGCGTTATGAATACACAAACACAATAAATACCAATGATACTTTCAATTTAGCGCATATATCATATCATGAGAAATGAAATCTGTCAAATATTACAACACCTAGGTCCTGTCCCAGATGCTACGTCCGTTACAAATCAGTTAATGATAACATGAATTATTATTAATCGATTTGTCCCTGAGAGGGAACGCCATTCTGTTACGGTATCCGGGTTCGATCCTTGTACCTCCCTGATTGGAATTCCTGTCCCTGTTCGGGCATAATAGATTACAGTATGTGGTTCGTGTCCTGCAGTTCCCTAGGCGGGCTTGGACATTTATAACAGTCCGGGATTTGAATCTCTATGTTCGGTGTGTCTCCTTTAGACTTCAGTAATAGTTCGGATCGTTCACCAAAGCAGACCATATAGCCACTGGGCAACACGGTTCAGATTTCGGGTCAGAACGTTCTGAGAGATTGACACAAAAGTTGATTCTAATTGTATTCTTAACGCCGATGCAATTTAATAATGTGAAAATTATTATGTTGCATAGGCATTAGTTATTTATGCTATAAAGAAAAGTAAATTAGGTTATTTCTTACAACTAGCAAAAGTAAATTTAATTCATGATAATTATTTTGGTAAAGGATACGCAAGATTTCACTTTTCACTTTAATTAACAACACTAAAACTGCACAAAAACATATTACATTACATTTAGCACTTTAATTTGAATGTTCGAAGATGATAATGAAATTTAGCATTAGGCCCAATTATTCGTATTGCCATCGCGGAAGACGCGAGTTATCGGTTGTATTTTACTACATCGTTACTTTCCACAGTCACACTGTCACCTTTCACTCGCTTTGATGCTGAAGAAAAATCATTTTTGGTGGTTCCATGGAGGTAGTCCTGAAGATTGCGGGGTGCTTTCCCTTTTCATTCATTTCGTCTTCTTTTGATAGACTAGAAACTTTACGCTGCTCTGCCGCTCTTTGTCGTTAAGACTATTGTAAAACAAACAATCATATGCAAATGTTTTAAGATTTCACATGTTTTTTCTGAGGTATCAGTTTTGTTGTTATTAACGCATTTTTAATATGTTATAGCACTGTATTTAACAATGTAAGAAAAGTACAACAATACATGCGGCGTTATGTGTTTACTCGTCCAGAACAGCCTACATGATAACGAGCATGTAACACCAGGAACAATTGCCAGACTAACTTAGTTTTTCTCCCAGTCTCCTCGCGTTTTTAAGCAGTGGATCGGCTCACGACGCAGTCTGGTGTTGTCAAAGTTAAAAATAGCTATGAAAACTTATAGGCAGGAATTTTTAGAGACGAAGTTTGCTTCCTGCGCTGAATTTTAGCACCTTATTTGGAGAGATGAGAGGATCACCATCATCACCAAGATAGATACAATATATATATATATATATATATATATATATATATATATATATATATATAGAGAGAGAGAGAGAGAGAATATTTTTTAATACTAAACACTAACTATCTGTTTCCAACCCTGCTTTGTACCAACATTCAAGCTCGCAGAAGGAAACAAAACGCACTGTTGAAACGTAGCGTTGCCAACATGTACGATAATTATCGAATCATACGATAATTTTGATCCCTATACGAAGTACGATAGCTGCTGTACGATAATATAAAAGCATACGATAATTTAACAAGTCCGGTAAGAATTAAAATTAATTACGGAGGATGGAAATTCGAAAAACTTTCTTTCATTGCATGAAAATAATACGAATTTTGCAACATACGAGATGTGACAAAATTTCTCAAAGCATTACAAAGATGACCAACGTCTCGAGAAGGACTTTAGTGCAGGCAAATTAAAGTTAATCGGGTAATAATATAAGTATTCTTATATTACACTGTTAGCTAGTTAGACTGTATGAGATTGAACGTATTGTAAAATTGATCGAAATCATTGCTAGTATACTGCAGACACAGGTGATCCCATCTATAATCAAACCAAGAACTAATACAATGCACACAGGAAACCAACCAAGGAGTAATTAATAGCTACTTAAAGTAGATAAGTTTTCACTGGTAAATACATAAAGTGTTGAAGGAAAACTAGTTTTCTTTTCTCGATAAACTGTTAAAGAATTAAGCTTCTATCTTGTTTTTTATGCACATTATTAAATATAGCTTTAGCTGTAAATGTTCATGTTTGCTTTTTTAACATTTTAAAACACATTTTTCTGAGCAGAACAAAATGAATTATTTAATAATTATACGATTTTTGTTACAGTTTCAAGGACCTAACGTCCTCTTCATCAGATATTGGGAAAAGACAGATGACAGCAAATCTTATATCTTCCTCAGCCGTTAGTTAGCATTTTCATTTGTATAATTTTAATTGTTTTTATATATATAAAATTTACGGTGTATGTTAACTGTCAATGCAATTTACAATTCTATTGATCTTTATATAAAATAAAATAAAATAAAATAAAATAACAGAAATTTGGAAATATTTAAATTGCACTAATAGTCTTATGCATTTTTCTTTTCTATCACTTCTAATAATTTCTCCCATTGCTCATGTACATTCATACCACTTGTCCAGTTCATTAAGTTCTCCTCTTGTTCTTTTTTTATTCTTCTCGCTTCCTTCCACTTCCTAATAATCTTTCTTTTTTCACTTTCTAAACCTTTAGCCCCTTCCCAATCTATCCTATGTCCAGTTTCTTTCACATGTTTGTAAATACCATTATTTTCTCTTTTCATTCGAACATCATCTTTATGTTGTTTCAATATGTCCATGAGCCTTTTTCCCGTCTCCCCTATGTATTTCATGTCACACTCACTACATTTCACTTCATAGATAACTCCTTCTTTTTCCTCCACTATATTGCTTTCCCTCCTTTTCTTTTTCTTCCTTGTTCACCTCAACAACGTTTCTCCTCCTTTTCTATATGTCTTAAAACCTCCTTCTCTTAATAACCTCTTTAGGACTTCCGTCTTTTCTCCTATGCTCTGAATTCCATACCACTTCTTATATTCTTCCTCTTCTTTCTTTTTTATATTTTCTTCTTTTTTCTTTCCTTTTATCTGTTCTATCCTATATCCATTATTTTTAAGTTGTTTATAGAAATTTTCCAAATCTTTCTGCTTTCTCTCTTCTTTATATTGATGTTCTATATCCTCCTTTCCATGTTTCTAATGAAGTTCTTTTTAGTTGCTTTGTCTACATCACTTCTCCAGCGACAATAAATACCTGCCCAACACGTTTTTTGATACCAACTGGTAATTACTTTCTCACCTTGCTTCTCTATCTTCATATCCATAAAATTGATGGATTTATTTTCTTCTACTTCTAATTCTAACCTTATACCTTTTTCTTCGTCTTCTATGAGTTCAACACATTTCTCCAGTTGTTCTTTATTCCCTGTCCATATCCCTAAATAATCATCTACATACCTGCTGAAGAAGATTAAATTTCTCTTTGCTTCTTTTGTCGCTTTTTTCTCCCACTTATTCATCACTATTTCCGCTAAAACTGGACTCAGCTTGGATCCAATGCTTAGACCTTCTTTTATTCTTACTAGTCTTTTTCCAATTATACAGTAGCTATTTTCCATAACGTCTTAAGCGCTCTTATAACTTTTTCTTTTTTCCATTGACCTCTAACTTTCCCTTCCATTTCTTCTTCTATCGCCCTTAAAACATAATCTCCTTTTATACTTGTGAACATGGCTATAACATCTACACTAAACATTAACACGTTCTCTTGATTCCACTTAATCTGATCTAGCTTCTTCAATTCTTCCGTGTTCTTAATCCTGTATGTCTCTTGCTCTTCTCTGATTTCATCAATTATCTCTCTTAATTTTTCTTCTAGTGGTTCAAAATAGTTACCTCTGCAGTCAATTACTGGTTTTAGCTTAATTTCTTTCTTATGAATTTTAGGAAAACCTTTCATTATAGGAATCCTTCCTTTTTCATTTATCAACTTTTTAATCCCTTCTTTTTTCCCTTCTTGTACTATCTTCTTCATCACTTCTTCTTTCATGTCTTTGTTACCTACTTCCTCATATGTTTGATCACATAGCTCTCTTAGTTTTTCTTGGTACCACCTTTTCTCCATAATTACCGATGCACCTCCTTTATCCGCTGTTCCACTACAATGTCTTTTCTTTTTCTTAGACTTTCCAGTCCTTCCTTCTCCTCTTTCCTTAAGTTACTTTCTTTCTTGTTCATATTCTGTCTAACGATCGATAATGCTTTTTTCCTTATATTCTCCTTCTCCTCGTTGTCCTTTATATCTGCTATTGCTTGTTCTACTGTGTACACTAATTCCTTTTTGTCCACTTCTTCTTCTTTAACCTTAAATTTATGCCCTAGACTTAAGCACTTCTTCTCTTCTTCTGATAATATTATGTTACCTATAACTACCACTCTGTTTCTATTATTCTTTTCTTCTCTCCAACCTAACAATCTTCTTTTGTTTTCTAATCTCATCTTTACTTTTCCTTCAAAACTCCTTTCCCATTCTTTCAATTCTCTTATTACTGCTTCCCTTACCTGGTCAGAAAAATGCGTTCTAAAATGTTATTGTGATTATCCAGAACCATGGAGTATATTTATTAGCTTTTTTAAGTATAATAATAAAGCTTGATATTGAGACTAGAAACAAAAGATACCATAATTTAACGACAAAAACGATAATTTTAATAGCTACGTACGATAATATATTCTGATCATGTTGGCAACACCGACGTATTCTGTTTCGTGTCACGGTGTGGGGGTTGGTAACACATCTCATCCAGTGATGTCAGATTGAGGGAAATTTTCCACGGAGGTGGGAAAAATTGAGATAATTTTCGAAGTGTGGGAAAAGGGGAAAATATTCGAAAATAGAACGAAAACGTGGGAAATTTCAACATTCGTCTTAAATAGTTTTTTTAGTGGTCAAGTCAAGCGAATAAAAATTTCTTATATTCAGAGAGCAGGAAATATAATGGGATTTCTAGCAATAATATTTTAAAGAATCACACTCCTCACGAGTTAAGGAGAAATAGTTTTATTCCCCTCTGTACAATATGTTGAAAATGTCTCCTTTTGAGCAAAAATTTAAGCCAATATAACCCTATTACAGTACTATATTCATCTCAGAATATTTATAGCACATTGTTGGGTTCTGATACGTAAACGTCAATCAAAGAAAGTACCGCACCAACCGTTTCGATTTCACAACAACTACAATAAGAGTAAGATAAATAAAAAAAAAGCATGTCAACACTCAAGAGTTATACAATTCACGCATTGTCTTTTTCTTCTTCCACAATATATATAAACAAATCTGTCAACACTCGAGAATTCAACTCACAGACATCTAATTTAAGGAGTAGACCTCCAGTCCCTATATCGAAAGCATTATGTAGGAGGAAGCCAAAACTGGAGTAGGGTAGGCGGAATTTATACTTTACTATATTCACCTACTGCTTTCCAATTCAATTACCGTTTGTATGATTATTGTTTTGTGTAAATGTTAAGTAACGTGCTGCACATAATATTTTGCTTCGTTAGATTATTTGTATTATTGCGGTTAGGGTAGGATGTGGCATTCCGTCCACACGTATTAAAATATTTGTGTGTATCGTCATTTGGATTTCATTAGGCACGAGGCTTAAGACGTAATAAGATTCTGGTAGTGCTTTGTCTGGATTACGAACATTTTCGATTGTATGCAGTGTGTGGTGGTCTAGCGATGTGTTCAGTAAAATGAGTAAAATACTAGGAACGCCAAAAAAGAAAAGGAAGATTCGCGGAGAACTTTCATCTGAAGAAAAAGGGGAACAAAGCAGAAAGAAAAATTTTCAAGTGGACTGGCTAAATGATCCAGATTTTAAAGGTTGGTTAAAACGAGTGCCGAGTAATGACTGTAAGTATAGATGTGTTGTATGCAATGTTGAACTACAATGTGGGAAAAGTGATCTTCAAAGACATAGCAAAGGTCTAAAACACAAAAACGCAGTGAAATCATTTTCATCAACACCATCAATCAGTGGATATGTGCAGAAAAATAAGACAG
This sequence comes from Thermobia domestica, assembly GCF_964235325.1. Taxonomy (NCBI): domain Eukaryota; kingdom Metazoa; phylum Arthropoda; class Insecta; order Zygentoma; family Lepismatidae; genus Thermobia; species Thermobia domestica. The sequence goes on along the minus strand of NC_137460.1, from coordinate 298,787,502 downwards.
ACATTAAAGATACTCCTACATCCTCAACGAAAGTGAAAGAAGCTGAGATAAAACTAGCCGCTTTCTTCGCTGAGCACAACGTAGCGTTCCAAATAGTTGAGCACCTAGTTCCCGTTGTTCAAGATATTTTCAAAGATTCTACAATTGCTCAGGAACTAAAATTAAAACGAACGAAATGTACGAGTTTGATCAAGAATGTTGTTGCTCAGGTTGAAACAGATGAAGTTGTAAACGATATCAAAGATACCGCTCTTTTCATTTTAGTTGACGAAAGTACAGATATTGGATTTAAAAAGTTTCTTTGTGTTCTTGTGCGCTATATTACACAGATAACAGGGAGAGTGAAAACTCAGCTCTTAGAGCTGATAAATCTAGATTCACGAGACTGTTCGGCAGAAAACATATATACCTAGTGTTGTAAATAGAAAAAAAACGGTTCGTATTTTTTCAGAAATTTACATTTTTTTTAGAAAAAAAAAACATTGCCTCTCGTTTTTTTCTAAATTTCGTTTTTTTTTCAAATAGTCATTTGTAATGCATCTTACGTCAATTTAAGTATGAAATATTTTTATGTAGGTGTAATTACCGTAAAGTGCAACATAAATTATACGCTAGATACTGATACGCTACAAATATTTTACAATTTACATGAATATCATACCTATTAACTATTCAGGTTTCAGCAGTTTTCATCACTATCAACTAAGAAATAAAAGTTGAAATGAAATTTTGTTTTTTCGTGAAAGCAGGCCTTTAATAAGTACAAAAATAATGTCACGAACAGTATCCAATAACTTGTCTAAAGGCAAAAACTAATACTAATTTGCCTAATAGTATTTTTCTAAATGTCATATATAAATAATTTGTCGACTAGATATATATGATATGCAGAGCCGACTCTACCATATATGCAACACGTGCATTTGCGTGGAGCGGCAAGCTTGGATGGTCCGGCAAAATCTGTCATAAGTATATTGTAATATCCTATGTGATGTGGTAAACAAGCAATTCCACATCAATGTTTACAAACAGCTCCACATAGTTCGGCAAGAGGATCTCCCACCAGAGGGACCTATAATCACATGCAGACGGCGGGTTCTGGCCCCTCCCACGGAGCAGAAGACGACATCGGAGCAGCAGCGCCACCGCCACCCAAAGGACCCTATAAATTGGATGGACGAAGGCAACTCGATACCAGTTTTCTGGAGACCCTCCTTTAGTCTGCTACGGGACTCTTGGAGTAACCTAACCCCAGGCCTCTAGTCTGCTATGGGACTACGCCTATCCCATCTCCTGGCTGAGCCTGCTACGGGGCTCTGTTGGCCACTTAACCCGCCTCTGCTTGCTACGGAGCATTGGTTCCTTAAATCCACTCCTCTTAGCCTGCTACGGGGCTCTGTTGGAGATCCTGTCTGCGACCTTACGGTCAAAGACCACCTATTAACTCACCTTGATTCTATAGAGATCAATTTGTATAGTATTTTGTGAAAATACTTTTATAGAGGAAACTTTTTATAATAAAAACTGGTAGTGGAGAGTCGATTCCGGACGCTCTTTTTATTAACTCCTCTACCCAAAGATCCTATATGAGACAAAGTTTTACAATATTATTTAAAATAAATATTTCTTGTTGGAAACAGACTTTATGAGGATTGTAGTTACATTTACTAAGCTAACCTTCTATTTGAATACTACATTCATAAATTAAGTTTAGGTTGCATTAGTTTAAGGCTACATGGACAATGCTAAAGCAAATGGCCGAATAAATCCGAGCACAAATTGCTTGATTGTTTCAAATGCAAGAATTCAATTCTCGAATAGTAGTGAATATCTGTTCCATGTAGTACGTTATCACAGTTTTGATATGAAACTAGTCTTGTTTTTGTCAGAAACAAGTTCCTTATCATTGAAGATATAAACAAGTTTTTTTTAATTGTTAGAAGATATAGAAGAAAAATCAAGAAATAAAGATAAAAGGGCTAGTTGCACTGGAATTGCAAACTTATACATTGAGATTGAAGCTTGATAGTGAATTCTATAAAAAGGATTACCATCTTTCCTCTGCAGGTGTGTTTGCTTTATCTTTCACTAACATAATAGATTAATATTAAAAAAATAAACAGACACGACGGGATTGCATTTTTAGTAAGTATTTAAGCCTTTCTGAGTGCGACTGCACTTACCCTCACCTTTGTTGTTCATGCTGGAGTAGCATACTTAAAATCAAAACTTTTAAGATTTGTTCTTCCTGGAGAAAGGGGGAAGCGGCAAATTATGGCATTGCACGAGGCGACAAATTTACTAGGACCGGCCCTGATGATATGTATATAAAAGACATGAATATAAGATGACCCAATTTGAAGTAATGCAGGGTGTTTCAAAATTAATATTAGGGTTTTGAAACTTTGTAGTATCTATTACAATTAACTTACAATTATAAATATTATATCAAATGAAAGAGCAACTCAAACAGTTTTGTACTCACGCATGTACATGCATTGTTTCTTCTGTCTGCCGTTAGAAAGAGCAAGTAGCAAAGCTGGAGACTAGAGAGCAGAAAGCTTTTTGTGTTTTAATAAAGACTGAATCTGTAGTTACAGTGCAACCGTTTGTGTGAAGAATATTAAGGAGCCGCTTGCAACTACGTCCTTATCGTTTGCAGTTGCTACAGGTCTAAAGACTACGGTTTACGTGGCAATTTCGCAAGTGAAATATTCCTGCATAACAATGAAGATTTTCTGGATCGTGTCGTCTTCAGTGATAAATCGACCTTTCACCTAAGAGCTAATGTGAACACTCATAATGTTTGCGAGCTCCCTCGTGGCTAAGCGGTTAGCGTACGCGCCTTCGGCGTGGGAGACCCGGGTTCGATTCCCGGCGGGAGCTCATGTGGTTCGGATTCCACGTTAATCAGTAGGTCCACGTCTCATATAGCCTCGCTGCCGAACGGGACGCTAAACTAAAATCAACTCAACTCATAATGTTTGCATCTGGCCGTCCGCAAATCCTCAGGAGATAGTACAGTTGAAACGAGACTCCCCTAAATTGAATGTGTTTTGTGCCATATGGCAGAAACTTTATGGGCTTTTCTCGCCTATCGACTAGATGTGTGCCGTGTGACGAATGAATCTCACATCGAACACTTGTAGCAAAGACTTTTGAGGTGCTCTTTTACTTGATGCATTGCTTATAATTGTACATAAAATGTAATAAGTACTACGAAGACTTAAAGCCCCAAAATTTATTTTGAAACACCCTACATTTCTCACCAACAGTTTTGGAACTAAGATGTAAAAAGGAGAGAAAATTTTCCTTAAAGTTATTATTTACAACGATATTATTATTAGTCGAGACTATAACTACAAAACAACATGGGTTAGTAGTCAAAAAATGTAATCAAATGTATACTCGGTGGCCCAGGTGGCCAAAGTGGCACACACGGGTGTGTCACTTGTTTAATCCGCTCCTGTGTGGACACTAATTAAGATATCGGGATATTATTCTGGCAAAATATGGCTGGACTATAGTTTATCATATTAATTTCTTTTTCTTCTGGTATCGAATTTCCTTTTCAAATTTCACCCCAGTCAAAAATTCGAGAATTTTCTAATTTCGAATTTCCTTTACTTCTTTTTTCCCTGTAGCTTCCTTAGTTGTAGAAAGACATCCTTAAGACTTGCCAGGGAGATACCTCGGATGGATACCTAACTGTTGACATCAATTGGACGGGCCTGCGCGCAGTGTTGCCAATTAGGGAAATTAAAATTCTCCTATATTTGGGCAAAAAATTAGAAATTTTTGTTTATAAATCGGTATTTATACGTCCGAGTGCAAGTCAACTTACAACAATCGAAAATTTGTCCTTACTTAACAAACGCAAGTACAGATCGTTACAATGGGGCAATTAGGGGGCGTACGTAAAATTCGTATTTAGGTTCTAACCCTTGATTTTTCTAGTTTTTGCCTACTTTTCTGTTTTCCGTAATATATTTTTGGTAATTAGAAACTTTATTCCTCAAATATCGCCATCATACATGTAGGATATATTAGTGGTGAACCAGTGTTTAATTTAAGATAATTTGCGTCTGTCTGGTAGCAGTGTTGCCAGCTACAGAAAATTTTAATTCCAGATTTTAGGGGGAAATTTTGGAAAAAATATATGTTTTGTCTCTATTATTTACCTCTTGTTGGCTATATCGGAACAAACGTACCAGTATCTGGAAGTCTCGTCTTTGCTCTACACAACGCACTATAGAAAGTTTCAATAGGATAATTAGGGGAAGTACAGTTGAGGTTTACAGTAGACCTTGTTCTTTAATTGGAAAGATAACTGATTTTTTTAAAGATAGAATGAGATATTTTTTATTGACATGCTTACTTTATTAGATATTGTCACAATACTTGTTGGATATATTAGAGGAATACCAAAGCTTATTTTAAGATAGTTTGTGTGTGGCTGATGGTAGTGTTGCCAACTACAGAAAATTTTAATTCCAGATTTTAGGGGCAAATTTTGGAAAAAATTCCCTTTTTATTTCTATTATTTCCTTGTTGTTGGCTACATTCGAACAAACGTACAAGTGTATAATAGCCTCATCCTTAGCCTACACAGCGAACCACAAAAAGATTCACTAGAATAATTAGGGGAAGTACAGCTGAGGTTTATAATAAACCATTTTCTGGAAATGGTAAGAAAATGGTGAATTTGTGAGGTAGAATGAGATTTTTTTTAAATTTCATGCTTACTTTGTTATATATCGCCATGATACTTGTAGGATATATTCTTGGAGTACTACAGTTTATTTCCAGATAGTTTTCGTCTGTCTGATGGCAGCGTTTCCAGCCAAAACAATTAATTCCCACTATTAGGTGAAAAATTCGAAAAATTCCCTTTTCCCCTCTATTATTACCCTCTTACTGGCTACATTGAAACAAACGTATCACTACCTGAAAGCTTCCTCTTTTCCCTACAGAAAGCACCATAAAAAGTTTCAATAGGATAATTAGAGAAGCTGTAGCCTCGGCATATTTGATTTTTGCTTCTGAGGCCTAAAAAGTGTCAAAATTTCATGTGTATGACAGAATTTCCCCCCCTCTTTGAATGGAAGCCAGCGACTTCAGGATTTCACTGTACCTTGTCAACACACCAAAGATTTGTTTAGGTGACTTGAACTCATATAGCAGCAGTGGTGCTAGATACAAAAAAATTTGAAATTCGTTTAGGGAATTTTTTGTAAATTTTCACCCCTACATTTCCCTCAATAATTTCCCACCCGTTGGCAACAATGCAATGCAACTTACACCAAAAAATACTCACTTCTATTTTCTAGAAAACAAGACCTTAACCATATCAATCAAATGAATAGTTTTTGAGCAATAAGTCACTAACTGAGAATGTAGGAAAACGCCTGGGTCCGAAAGGAATAATCGCACAATTTTGCTCGTATAGGTACAAAGAAACAAATGATTTGTAAGTTACGAGGGCTTCGACTCAAGTTCTGTTGATTATTTCAATAATCTGCAACATAAATCAATAAATAATAGTTGCCAGAAAAAAACAGACTTTTGAAAAAAAACATGAAAAAGAACGATGTTTTTTATTGAAAAAAAAACTTCACAGAAAAAAACCGTTTTTTTACAACACTATATATATACCGCCTTTAAAGAGTGCCTTATTTCCAAGGATATTCCCTTAAATAATATAGTCGGAGTTGCTTGTGATGGAGCCAGTGTTATGGCGGGGACCAGAGACTCTTTTGTTTCGCGCCTTAAAAAGAATTTGAGTGTCCTAATTTCCATGGGCTGCATCTGTCTCTCTGCAGCTTTAATCGCTAGCAAAGCTTGTGAGAAATTCCCGCGGGCACCGGAAGAACTTGTAAGGAATATTTCTTCCTATTTGCCATGCAGTTCAAAACGAAATGCACAATTTCACGAATTTCAAGAATTTTTGAACACGGAAAGGAAAAAAGTTCTCAAGCCTGCCCTTACGAGATGGTTAGCAATGCATGCGTGCGTGTGTCGTATTCTTGAAAATCGGGAGGCGCTCAAAAGTTTTTTTTTTCAATTAGCAGTCGTCGAAGATAGATTGAAAAGTGCAGAAATGATATTGACAGAACTTAACAATATATTCACAAAGACATACATGTTTTTCCTCAAATATGTGTTAAGGTACCCTAATATTTTTAATGTACTTTTTCAAGGTCGGAAAATACTTATTCGTTATTTAACCGAATCTTCTGTGCGTCTTCTGAAGGAGATAGGGCAGAACTTTTTAGTGTCAAGTGCTTTACAAGATATAAAGACAGTGAATGCTTCATGTCCCAGAAACTTTTTTCCCTTGTCCGAAATGTACCTTGGCCCGGACGCTGAGAATTTGTTAAGTGAGTTACGAACTTCCGGGGCAGAAGAAGTGCGAAATAGATGTTTGGAATTTTATGTTACAGTGGTGACTGAAATTCAACGATGCTTGCCAGTGAATCAACCTCTCCTTCGTGAACTAAGGTTTCAGTCTCCCTCTGTAGTCTTGGAAGTAAATTCTAGAAATGAGCTAAAAGAGCTTACACATTTAGCCAAACATTTCAGTAAGCGTATTGACGAAAACGATTTGTTTATTGAATGGAGGGTTCTGCCACACTTCTTTAATGCCAACGAAAAAAGTAATTTAATGGCTATGGAAATGGATATCATGTGGGATTTCATTTCAAAAACGAAAGATTTTAATGATGAACTTAAGTCCCCCAAATTAGGCAAGCTTGAAAGACTTGTACTCACATTGCCCCACTCAAATGCTGAATCGGAAAGAATTTTCTCCAGTGTGAACGATGTGAAAACAAAAAAGAGGAACATAATTGGAGATGATGCTCTTAATGCAGTGGGTGTAGTGAGATCAGCATTTCAGGCGAAGAACATAGATTGCACTTCCTTCAAGGTCAGCAGCGCTCATCTTTCTCTCCACAACTCCGATGATTTGTACGACTAATGATGCTGAAGGCCCTTCTGCACCCCCTGTTCTGATGCCCCTGTGGTGAGTTAATATTATTGTTAATTTTTGTCAGATTTCTTCAGTATGTGAAACTTTGATTTGTTGTTGTTTATGATTTCATTAATCTAATGGCTCATATACTGGACAGAGATATGCCGCCTTATGCAGAGTCGTTTCGAAGTATGATTAGCGTCATACTAAAATACTGACTACTGCAGGAGACTTATGCTAGTCGTACTCTTTAGTGTGGCACTAATCGCGCATCAAAACGACTCTGCATAAGGCCCATGATGTTTTGCATCAATCAATGAAGCCGCTGTTTGTTGCAAATCCAGGTTTATCAGCACATGATAGCTTTAAACTTCGATTTGCGCAGAACATTGGTTTAATTAGTTAATGCAAACCATCCTAATATTAATTGCTAATATTTAGTCTGTAAACTTTTCTTTCTGTTAGTGAAGAGGGTTTTGTAGAAACCCATGTTAACTTGGTAATTGAAAGTTATAAAATTGATAAAAGAAGTATAGTGGGAAAAATCAGGCAGATGTGGGAAATTGTCATAATTGATGTGGGAAATCTAACTCTAGGCATCTGGCAACACTGATCTCATACTGTACTTATCTACTCTATACTTTAAATCCTTTGTTACTAATACGCTTTTGTTAATTTATTATACGCTTAATACACTCAATAAATGTCCAATGAGCTACCAGGTGCATTAAACTGGCGAAGAAGAAGAACCAATTGTTTCATAAATCAATTATTCTGAATTTTATTAAAAGCTGATCCTAGGTTTGATTGGAAGTTGCTTCTGTGAACGTTCTTGAAAATCATTTCATTAACACTGGCTGCATAAACTATAAGGGAAGTATAAGAATAGTGTCAAATTCTTATTAAATTTGAAATAATAATGGCTGGTGAGGCGTCTGTTAAGTTGGAGTTGATATGCAAAGAAGAAATTGATTATGACTTACCTGAGAAAGATCCACTCGAAGGGAAAGGGTGGACATACGAACTAATGACTGACAACAAAGAACTAATATTATCTACAACGGAAGAAGAGCAAACAATGGACAAGGATAGTGCTAAGTATTCTTTGGATGTGGAAACAAACGTTGATAGGGTGAAATCAAAATTTGCAGTAGAAGAAGATTCTGCATTTAAAAGTAATATAGATACGCTAAATGAAATAGTGGTTCAAAAGATTTGCGCGTCGTACTCTAACGACTCCCAGCAATTAACAAGAAGTTTAAATTCAGTTCGGCCAGAAAGGTAATTTTGAATTTTTAATATAGTAATTGGCTCAGGTTGGTAATACGGTCACATGGGTTCAGAAAGTTTATAGGTTAAAAACAATACTTCATGAGAAATATTTAGGTATGGGAGATACCTCAAACGTAAATTAATAACCTACAATTTGGAAATAGCATGGCCCATGTAGACCAGCTGTAGGCTATACCAATTAATAGTAATAATAATAAGATCGATACCACCTATATAAATCTTATATCATTCTTATCTTAATGAAATAATGATTACTTTATTATTGATTACACATTTCTTATCAATTCTTGTATATGTTTATAATATGGGTGCTCGACGATAGTGTTTAATTTATAGAGGATTTTATAAAATAAGAGATCGCGAGAATGAAATTTACCCCAAAGTTTTCACAAATTTAAACGTGAAAGGTGTTATACTTGAACAACAATTATGTTCGCTTGTACTTTTACTCAGGATTTAGCTAGAATGAGTTTAGCCTCACTTTTTCGGAGGGACATTAGCAAAATACAAGATGAAAGGGAATTCCGACGAACAGTGGATGTTCATTAATTGTAGAGGTCCACACCGCTACTCATTTCATAATGTAGAGGCCCATAACTGTACATTTCATACCGGTACCCATTTCTTTTTAAGGAAGTCGAATTTTTATATTTTCAGCAATCATTTTTAAGGTATGGAACTTCCATTTCTCCCTACAGGTTCACTTTAGGGGCTTATTGCACGTACACGATATAAGAATTATTGTACAATCAACACTAGCCAACATGTGCTAGATACCCGGTAAAAGAACAAGATTGCTATGTAACTTAGGGCAGAGCGCAGGATGTTGGTCCGTCTAGATGCAAAGGGATGGGTCGGTTAGGATAAGATGGGTCAAAGAAGATAACTTTGTAGGTAAACGAGGATAGCGGGAGACACCGTATATAGCATAAACTTACATATCACACGTGTTGAATATGTATAAGCATGTTCCTAAATCTATTATTGGTAACATCCTGAAATGCTGTCATTGCTTGCATATTTGTGTTCTAAGGTAATAAAATAGGAACGTAAATTTCTTTACTCCCAAATATCTTTCCAGTTCCGTGTCATCATTGAGCACTTTGAATTTTGATAGTTGATTTCGCTTACAGTAGCTCTTAGCTACTTTGTGTGGGAATCCGTACATAACATGCACACTACGGTATTATTTAAAATGCTATTACGAATTTGTTCTGTAACTTTTACAGTAAATCTCGAGTAGTTAATGTTTGCCTATTGGTTGATCTTGCATACAAATTGACATCGTATATTTTCTATACTTCAAAGTAATTTTATGCATGACATCATAATTTTGAAGAAATGGTCGGCTATATATCATTATTTGGTTTACCTGAAGTGGGGAAAAGGAAGTGTTAAAGAAGATGTTAAAAATTTACTCTCTCTCTCTCTCTCATCACGTTTGAAGGATGATGCTCGGTTCGTCTGCAAGTTAACGTACACGTAAGTTTAACGGTATGAAGAAGAGTGCTATAGATGTTAAAGACCCCAAAATATTAGGAAAAGTAGAGATGGGAAAATAATCAAATAGGGCCGGCATCAGAATTCGAATCTACAGTCGTCAGGCGCAGTTAGTGCTGCTCATTGCTATTTATTTTGCTCAATTTTTATAATAATAGTTATTATTATAATTATGATTAGAAATGGCAATTGTACCAGCAATAGACATGGAAATCGCAAGAATGTTGCTCTTGTTATTTATTCTCATAAGTTCTTTACTTCAGCATATTGAAATAACCATCGTTCAAATATCGGCTGCTACAAGTCACTTTTTACTCTCAAAACAAAATATTTTGTTATTAATAATTGTTCTATCTTTCTTTTTTTTTTTCATTTCTCGTAGATTATCTAAAAATTTTTGACCAGTAGTTAGTGGAAGCTAGGTTTGTTCAAATATCTTCACACTTGTGTTTCTTTCGTTGACTGCGTGGATTATTCCTGTGGCCGTAATGCGGTCTTTAATGGGTTCTACCATGTATATTACGTAGATTTTTACGTACTAATTTACGACATCTTGATTTAGTTTTGCGTTTTTGCACAGTAAATACAATGGACATACCAATACTTGCATGGTTAACTCTTTGACATCTGGAATGAATAGTCGCAGGTTCAAGTCGTCAGGTGAAATATTTTTATTTTTAAATATGTTTCTGTACCTTCACATATATTATTAATATTTGTTTTCTTGCATTTCTCGTATGTTATCTGAGATAATTTGTTCATCGATAATGGTAGATGAAATTAGGTTTTGTTATATATGTTTACTCTTTCGTATCCTTTGTTCAAAATGAATTTCTATATGCTCGAATTTATTAATAATTATTTATTTATTTGAATGTTGGTGGTCATGGGTTAGCGATGATTAGGTAAGGCTATGTTTGCAGAAAATATAGAACAATGCCATAACACTATTTGTTTACACAGTAATGCTTTAATTTTCCTTTATTCAGAAAATTACTTCGAATATGTGTTATGCAGCAAAACATTTTACTCACTGTTGGTGCCGGTGGTATCAGTTTTCTGGACGCACACGCTCTGTTCAATCACATATTTGGTCACTTATTATGTATTAGCACCTGTTTCAAAAATGTCCTATGGATTATTATCCTGATAAAAAAAAAAAAAAAAAAAAAAAAAAAAAATAGAAAGCATGTTAAAAAATAGTATTATAATTGTGTTTGCTTTATTTGATCACGCGGAAATTTTTACACTACATTTTAGAACAGGCATTCCAAAACTCGTTTCGTATCTGGCCTAATATCAGGACTATTTTTTTAAACTATATACATAGGTCTCAATGGTATGCTCTTTCTCATAACGTAGATGAATACAAATGCAGGCTTTTGGACTAAAACTATGTCGCGTGTAAGTGACGGCAGTCTTCTAGAACGGATTTGCTCATGCGTCCGTCTGTGAACAGATATCAGAGAAAAATGGTTAAAAAAAATATTGACAAACGTTTTCTTGCAATTGGTTCTACCTCCGAAGAATAGGTCCCGTCATCTTATTTTACTCTCTTTTCAAACTTGAATTGACTCAAATTAACTATTTCCAATTTCAGCATTTATCTGTATAGAACGAATATTGTAATATAGCGAGAAGTATTTGTTTCCAAACATTTCAGCGTCGTAACACAACCTTCACGACTATCCAATGTGCTTTATTGAAAACGAAGATAGTTAAAATTTAGTATCCCGTCCAGTTTCAAAAGTCATTTCCATATAGAATATACCGTAAATGCTGTCACGGTGCTGTTTCTTATATATATTTCAACGTTTCTCGAATAGATTCAATTTCGCCCGTTAACCCTCTTCTCAAACAGAAATATCTTCAGACTAGCCATTAGTTTCAGACTTAACGAACGAAACCATAAAACGAAACGGTATCCGATAAGGAGAAGTGATTGTTTGCAAATGATCCTGTGTCTATACACAACACATAATGACTGTCTTCAACGCTTTGCTAAAACGTTCATTTTATCAAATTCTCTATTACTAATATCGCTTCCAACGTTTATTGCCGTAGAATGAAAACGGTAACAGGGAAGGAAAAACGTTTTGCTGCAAAGAATTCAGCATCTCAATTCAACATACCGCTACTTTCTTGGATATTACTAGTATTTTTGGTTTCAAGAATTATTTCCGTAAAATGAACACTGTAAAACTATCTGGAAGAGGCTGTTTGCATTGGATGAACATCTCAAGTATATGTTCCATCCTCTGCGTTGAAATATTATTCAAACCAAACCTGGTCAATACTAGCCACTTCCGGTTTGAACTTCCTTGCCAGAGAGCGGAAACATAGTAAGAAGACTTCTTTCAACAAACAATTGAGTTTCAAAGATAACATGACTCTTGGCAACGCTCTACCAAAAGTGGAAGTGGCGCAAATATAATATTAAGTTTTCGATACTTATTTCTATATGAATATCGCGGTAAGAATTATTGAGCTACGTTTCTACAATCAGCTGAGCGTTCTAAGATAAAGTTCCACATTTTCTACTTACCCCTATTCAAAGCTGAGCGATCGATATAAACCATTTCTGTTGTTAATATTTTTTATCATGGGGAGGAAACGGTAACAGACAGTAACAAAGTGCTTTTACAACCGATTCAGGGTTTGGAGTAAACATATAACAACACACAGCACAAATTTACGTTTGTTTTTCATACATTCCCCTAATACCGTATCACTTATTCGTAAATGCAAATATTGTACAAATTTTGTAACGTTTTGAGCTTGATCATGATGGTTGTCTTAGTGTAAAAAAATGTTTCTCTGAGATTTTTAAACACTTCTTTATTTTCATTTGCATGGAATATTTTCCCCGCTTTGGTATATAATGATATATATCTTAGTGCACGAATAATTATGTCAATAAAGTTTCGCCCGTTTTTACACTTTAATGGATATGTGTGTCCCCAAAGTTTACAAGTTTTTTAAAATTCTAAGGTGGTATTGCGTTGTAGGAGAAATTTGCTTTAAAAGTATAATATTCTATATAATTGTTTGTTGGTGCTGTAGTCTAAGGAATTAATTTCGTTGTTAGAGTAGGCCTAACACGCAGCTACAGTTTTACTTGCAGTGGATCAGGAAGGAGAACATATGTGTTGATTTGATTTACAAAATGTAATATAACTGTAACCAATTCTTAAGAAATACCAAATTGAGAAAATTATGATTTTCTCTTCTATCTCATTTTCACTTAAACTTTATTGTCAAAAGTCCAGGGTATCCAATTATATACCTTTCCACCCGGACAATTTTTTTAATTTCAAAAAAGAGAAATTTAAAAAAAAGATTTTTTTTCCTAATCTGGTATGATTTACTTACCCTCATAAATATGATTTTGTTTTTCCTTTAAGCTAATAGCTTTCGGAAAAATTAACTTGCCCAATTCTGCATGTTCGGCCAATACTACATATATTGGTGATTCCATCTACCTGTAGAAATGTGTATGTCAGATGTGAAAGAGTTAAATGTGGTAATTAGCACGCACGAAAAATTAGCACGCATATTTGGAATAACTTACTTAGCGCGAGATGAATGAAAAGAAAGCTTACGTCGCTATATGTATAATTAACATTTACAATAGTAAAACATCACATATTTTTACACAAATAATAAAATCGATATATCTATGATACGCGGATCACGTCAGGTGCGTCAGTAATACGCATGGGAACTGTAACATTCTTGTGAAAGTTTGGTATATCAAGAACGATAAGGTAATATTATACAATAGGACACTCTAAGAATGAGTGATAATCCAAGTTGGAATGGTTTAGTGCAGAATGATATCCAGTTGAGAAGTTAAATTTGTGACCTGTGCGATTTCAGGTTTGGTTAATCACTGGGTGAATGAGTTTCGTATATTACTGAATGTGCACTACAGTTTAATGTGAAGTATATATTTTATTTTCTTGAGCGTTTAGTATTTGCTGCTCAAAGTACACAGTTAAAATTACTTTGAAATCTTCAAGGTCACGTCTGTAGCCAGTAATTATATCTTTCGGCCTTCATTAATAATTTTGCGAACGTGTTGTAAAGGTTGGTTTTGGTCAAATTTATTAGATATGTAAATTTGACCTCGATTCCTGAATATGAACATGTGATAATTAACATAATGACATGCATTATGCTGGGGTTCGCCAGATCTGAATAAATTAATATGTAAATTTATATTTGCCTACCAAGGCTGGGCTTTAGATGGTTTGTTTCCGAAAAGTGCACCGGTGCGATAGTAAACTAAATCGTGGAAAGCTGAAGTTAACGCCGCGGGGCTTGAACCTCAGGTCTCCAAGTCTAATGTTCAATTAGCGATTCACGAAACGTAGGGAAATTTAAAAGGTAATACTTCTAATGATATACAGATTTCGAAGTCCTACTTTTCCCCCAAAACGGTATTACCAGGGCGCTAGGAAAAAGTAGTTGCGCAGCTAATTAGAATTTAAATAAAACAAAATAAACATCTGTTTTACGCAACCTCCACAGAACGGGCACACGCTGCAAAGCTGAAAGAAAATGTTCTCGCTAATGCAGTTTTTTATGGGACAGACTGTACTGACTACCACTTGGAGATGCAAGTGAATTTTTGAATAAAAATTCAAGTGCTGAATGCTGCAATAAATTTTAAATTTATTGAAAAGATATAATAGAAATAAATCAAATCGAAATAATTCAAAATAACTCAAATTAATTATGATTGTGGTGGTCAGTTCAGGCATCTCCCAAATTACTGGTAATGTCAAGACAAACATAAAGGATACTTTCACCATGTCTAGCAGGGGTGAGGAATTTAAATCTACTCTGCTTAAATAACAAAAGTTACACAGAAATTTGGTAACAGCAATAAAAATTTAATTAATTAAAAATAAAGGTAGTTACTAGTGAAGGAATAACAATTTATAGTAGTCAACAATAAAAAAAAGTTAAATAACAGAAGAAAAATCAATCTTTTCAACAGGAATTAATACCATTGTTTGCTTTTTGAAAATGTTAATGACAATATCTGCATTATTTTTATGGAATCAGAAGGATTCCACCTGAGAACGTTAAATAGAGAATTTAGTTTCTTATCTCAGCATACAATTATATGATTTCCTTAATCATTTCATACTTCTGATTAACAGTTCCTTTTTTATTAATTTCCAGTTAAGGCTCAAAAAAATACAATTAATCTGAATTGCTATCATATATGTTTTTGAATAATTTGTAACAGTAGATGAGATTTTTATTTCTCTGCTTATAACTAAACAGTGGCAAACAGAATGTTATTACTTAAATTGAAGTTTATTTATCACTTCCAGATATTATTATTAAAGAAGAATTAAAAAAAATAGAATAGAAAAAAATGAAAAGACTGTAGAGAAGTTATGATTGGATAATTTTGATTTACTTTAAAAGTCATGACTTGCTAGCGAATGCGAATGGAAACGTGAAATTATAGAAAAGATACAATAGGATAGAAGTGCACTTGTGGATCTTAATATTCATATATATACATATATCATATAACTAAATATTCATACATATAAACATTCAAATCATTATTCAATTTTATCTAAACAAATTACCAAAGAAAAATCAATGTTAATTACTATATAAACAAGCCATAAAATACACATATAAGATTGATACAAATTACTTGGGATATCAATTGGACATTACTTTGAATTAGTGGACTTTTTGGTCTTCAGTGATCAGAGTCCGTCTGCGTAACGTGTCGCTTAATTAAATACTTATCGAGGAATAATCCTAACTTTTGTATATATTATTTAATTTACCGACAGGCCGAAACTGTTGCCTTTACAAAAACCTTTATAGATGTGCAACTACAATACATGTCCGTTTACAAAGTGCCTATCCAAACCATTTTCATCGAACAACTAATAACATTTAATTTATATATTATTCAAAGTGCAACTCTCAAATTTGCATTTCCACAGAGATGAATATTATTCTAAATATTAGCACTCGATAGGCTACAAATATGCTTTTTATTCTGACCTTTCTTCATCAATTATATGACAGAAAGTCTTAGTTTATGATGAGAAGTTAAGAACTCAAAAGGTTATGCAATAAGATGTAATATTTCTTCAATAAAATAAAATAAATCGATAAAATAAAATGGATCACTGACATGCAACTGGATTTGTGGTAATTGGATGAAAGTTAAGGCACGTTAATTGTTCATTCCGTATGGGAACGGAGAATCAAACAACACCAACAGTCTCGACCCGATTGGGGAACGAAGTAAAGAAATCGACGGATGACATCTGCCAAAATAGTCCGGCCTTGAGTCATAATGGGGAAGAAATAAATTAACTATATTTCCTACCTTCTCACCGCAACTGGTCGCCATTTCTTTTTATGACTGCTTCTTACCAGGCACGTACTTTCTTCTTTACGTTAAACTTGTTAAAGTGTTCGCTTGCACTTAGCTTCTCCTGCTCCTTTCCATGTGGGCCATGCTTCCGTCAGTTCTTTGGTTGAAGTCCTTACTTCGGATCCCGACGTGTGTATCTCCTGGACTGGATACTCGGCTGGTCGCTCATTTGCCTCTTCACAGAGCATATGCTGGGGCTTCCATGGGATGTAAATGTTTGACTCTGTTCTACTATGGAGTTGGCTGACACTATCAACTAGTTCGATCACTGCCACTATCAACAAGTTCGATCACCGCCACTATCAACAAGTTCGATCACCGCCACTATCAACAAACCACTTCTGCTTTTGATAATACCTTTTTCTTAAAGTAAAATAATTCGAATAATATTTATCAATGTAGTCTACAGTGTTTGTACGATATTAATCAATAAGAAATGTTAGCTGGTAGGCCCCTCACAAAACACCACGACGACGATGTACTAGCACATACTTTTTAATTAAGAATCACTTGAAAAATATAAGTTCGTCGATATTTGTTAGAGAGTGTGTGTGTGTGTAGAGCGGCCGTGTGTAATGTTCGATGAATGTATTGCAACTGCCGTAGCTTCTTTCGGTGTTAGGGCGCGTACCTATCTATAAACAAAAAGATCTTTCTTTTCTTTCAAAAAAAATTTAAAATTCGCAACTTGGTTTGTTGTGGTGGCGGTTTTCGTTGTTCTCTTTAAAAAAAAAAAGTTCGTTGTAACGTTTTAGGTTGAGTTTATGACATGCTTCCAAAGCCAAAAGGGTTTTTGAATGTTTCCAATGTCAAAAGGATGTTTTAGCAGTTTCTCGGAGAATTTTAACTGTTAATTGTTCAGCCTGTGTGTGGGCCACGAGGACAGAAAGAAACGGGATCTATTGTCCAGAAAAGTTGGCCTTCCGTTACCTGCGATCGAAGCTGGTTGAATCGCGAAGTAAAGATGTTCAGTTTTTGAAAAAAAAAGAAATGGTGTTCTGGCTAACTCAAATTTTAATATCGAGTTCATTGTACATAATATACATTTGTAATAATAATTGCTTCTAGGCGATTGTCACAACTACCCCCCTCCTAAGATGAAGCAAGTGCTGCAACTTCGTTGAAGTACGGCTTCATCCCAAGAGAACATGGGTGATATGTTACATTAAATGCACAAAATTTAAAAGTCCAAAAATAAGTTCCTAAAAATCCGAACCCTAAAATAAAATTGTTTTGATTTTAAGAAGTACATAAAAATCCTGGCTCAAATGTAGGCTTTAAAGTGTTTCCGTTTTGAAATATTATTTTCTTAAAAAATCCTAGCTCTAATTATTCATGTGGTGATCATTTTCTGTATAATGTTCTAGTGAACCGTGTGGTCCCTGGTTTCAAGTATGTGGTCATTTTGAGCTTTCTTATTTAGCACGTGAGGCATGGTTTACAATAATATCGTGATATCTAATTTGACCATCGGCTGCAAGAATTCATTTTCCCAAAGTACTGGCTTGCCTAGGTGACACAACAATATCTTTTAATACACTCCTCAGCGTCCTGGACTACAGGGAAGGATGACATCAGAGTTCAGAGGATTTTCTGGAGGCAGAGCTCCTCCTTATGCGAGGGCAAGGCCATGACTCGCATTTGAGATTTCATTATCCGGCTGTACTTTCACCTCTTCTATGTAACATCTTAATATTAAGTGCACCATATTCTGAGGGCAAAGTTTCATATCAACGTACTGAGACTTGCTAAGTTCTCTGTGGCTGCTCGCAGCTCAGAGCTTATCCACTTTCAGCTCGGCGCGTTCATCGCAGATATCATCACCAAGGTGAAGGGGTGCGTTGAGTCTCTTGCTCCAAACGCAAAACTCCCTTCTGAGCTCAAATCGGGAACTTCTCTCAACCGATGGCTCGCTTTTTATACATATATACGTATGTATCTCTAGGCACTTTCACATGTATTTCAAAATTGTGTCTCTTAGGCCGGTTTCAATATAGAATGTCGCACTTAGGCGGATATCTTTGTCCATCTGTCCTCTTCATTCATATTTATCTCACTTCGCAATATAGTCATCGGATTCAGGAATACACTGGTTAATAACAATTTTTCTTTTGTATTATGGTGTCTATACTTAATCTTCTATTAAGGTGCCAGATTTATTCCAATGGGGCGTGCCATTCTAAGTTTCTCGTCTGCTGTTCCTGCAGTACGTTCTCTATACAGTTATTGGATTTTTTTATTTTATTTTTTTTATTGCTTCGAATTCAAGTTCTTCCGATGTGCAGTCATGGTGGTACTTCGTTTAAATTTATTCCATGCCGTCATCATTCAAGATAGGTTGCTTTCTAGCATGCTCTCTCTCTCTGACCATCACCTCGAACCCTGGGCCACTAAGTTCTAATATGCGAACATCATGGTGAACTGAATGGTAGCGAACCTGATACCATTCAGGTTGTCTTCAGTCCTTTTAGGTTTCTCTAGTGAGCATGGCAAACTTGTTACTTCTGGCCAGTTGTCATCGGACATTTCTTGACATTTAGCTCTTTTGACCGTACCCATCCTTATACCATACGGTCTATTTTGACCTTTCAGATATGCATAGTCTTTGATATTCTTGCCTTTATCATGTGGGTTTAACCAGGTTAGACTAAAGTCGTCTTGCCAGTTTTCATCACTTTCTTCCTGGCTGAATACGGACTTTACCTGACGACCGTAGTAATTGTTTGAGTTACCTGGATCCCAGTGATAACTTTGATGCTGGATTGACCGTTCCTTCGTGTGTTCGAATCTTCCCTTAGCATCAGCACTGGAAATGTCTTGCTCTCGGTATAAGGACGCTTCCTTGTGAAGTCTGTACTGGTAATTTCCTCTTCTGTATAAATAATTGCGTTCTCGTTCTTGACGTCCTTCATAGGAGTTCTGCACCTTGACGCACTTCTCGAGTCTTGGTTTGACTCTTATTTTCCCTGGAATTGTCCTTCCGCGCAGTTTATGCTTAACCTTGTGAGTCTTCAAGTTACTTGAACTAGTTGCAGGGTTGTCCATTGGAAAATGGGACTCCTCAATCTCCTGACTCGAATCCTGACAGGTTTGGTGATCTAATGTTTGCAGCTGCTGTGGCTCACAGCTCGCTTCTGGCACTGTCTGTGTGGTTGGGGAATCGATTTCGATAATTTCTTTCCCCCGCTGCAAGCTTTCTATAGTCTCTTTCGTTTGTTCTATCTTTTTTGTCAGATCTTCCTCTAGCTTCTTAGTTTGCTCCTGTATTCCCTCTAGCTGCTTTCTCAGCTTCCGTTGTTCTTCTGTATTCTTTTGAATCAGCCTTATTAGGACTTGTGCCCATGCTGGTGCGTCTTCAAGCGTTCCTGTATTATTAATATTGCCCGTGGGATCCATCTCTTGCTCGTGTCTATCTGCAAGACGAGTCGAACTTTCTTCGTCGGACGACATCATGCTTCTAGGTCTCTGTCGCAAGGTGGATGGACGCAACTGGGGCATCTGAAAATATACTTATAAGCCTAATATATTGGTTAAGTTATCTTCGCTTTTATAAGAAGTAACTATGCTTTCACACATGTAATATAGGAGAAATTAAATTATTCACTTAATAAAAACAAATACTTCTAGAAAACGTTCTAGTTGCAGTTCGATACACACACACACTTGTATATTTATCAATTCATGAAATACGTGGCGCTTTGCTCGGAGCTTCCCTCTTAGCGCCAACACAACCTATTGATCCACATCGTTCAATGCTTAATATTAATTACCATAATATAAACATAAATGAAATATATAAATCGTTAATATTGAAATAAATGAATATACGTTTTTATTTTTACTTCTACTAACATACGACATTACTGATAAAATAAATAAAAATGCAAAATAAGGTAAATAAAACACTATAATAGAATACATATATACATATATATGAACGAAAGTGTAAGTGAATCAATAAATTTGAGTTATGTTTCTCATACATCCTGTTGCCTACCTGTTCTTACCTATTTTGATTTCATTAATTTTCTTCTTCTTTTTCTTTACTTCAATCCACACAAAACAGAATGATTATCACTTTTTTTTTTAGGTAAACAGAACAAATAAACCTACATATATATACATGATTTCCTCTTTTGATTCTTTCTCTTCCTTATGCTGATAACGTTTTTTTTTTATAAGTCAATGAAACTTTGATATTATTTTCAAGTTGCTGCTGTTCCACTCAGAATTTCCATTCTACTTTCTCCTGTAAAAGAACGTAAGGTGGAGGGGAAACGAACGTTGATCGTTCTCTATTGGGTAATGTGATAATAATTCGATTCTAATTAACGACGCTTCGAGTTTGGTCGATTTCGTTTCATGTTGTTCGGAGCCTATGTATAGTATTTTCGGGTCCCTGTTCGGGCACCAAGTTTTGTAAAGGTTGGTTTTGGTCAAATTTATTAGATATGTAAATTTGACCTCGATTCCTGAATATGAACATGTGATAATTATCATAATGACATGCATTATGCTCGGGTTCGCCAGATCTGAATAAATTAATATGTAAATTTATATTTGCCTACCAAGGCTGGGCTTTAGATGGTTTGTTTCCGAAAAGTGCACCGGTGCGATAGTAAACTAAATCATGGAAAGCTGAAGTTAACGCCGCGGGGCTTGAACCTCAGGTCTCCAAGTCTAATGTTCAATTAGCGATTCACGAAACGTAGAGAAATTTAAAAGGTAATACTTCTAATGATATACAGATTTCGAAGTCCTACTTTTCCCCCAAAACGGTATTACCAGGGCGCTAGGAAAAAGTAGTTGCGCAGCTAATTAGAATTTAAATAAAACAAAATAAACATCTGTTTTACGCAACCTCCACAGAACGGTCACACGCTGCAAAGCTGAAAGAAAATGTTCTCGCTAATGCAGTTTTTTATGAGACAGACTGTACTGACTACCACTTGGAGAAGCAAGTGAATTTTTGAATAAAAATTCAAGTGCTGAATGCTGCAATAAATTTTAGATTTATTGAAATGATGTAATAGAAATAAATCAAATCGAAATAATTCAAAATAACTCAAATTAATTATGATTGTGGTGGTCAGTTCAAGCATCTCCCAAATTACTGGTAATGTCAAGACAAACATAAAGGATACTTTCACCATGTCTAGCAGGGGTGAGGAATTTAAATCTACTCTGCTTAAATAACAAAAGTTACACAGAAATTTGGTAACATCAATAAAAATTTAATTAATTAAAAATAAAGGTAGTTACTAGTGAAGGAATAACAATTTATAGTAGTCAACAATAAAAAAAAGTTAAATAACAGAAGAAAAATCAATCTTTTCAACAGGAATTAATACCATTGTTTGCTTTTTGAAAATGTTAATGACAATATCTGCATTATTTTTATGGAATCAGAAGGATTCCACCTGAGAACGTTAAATAGAGAATTTAGTTTCTTATCTCAGCATACAATTATATGATTTCCTGAATCATTTCATACTTCTGATTAACAGTTCCTTTTTTATTAATTTCCAGTTAAGGCTCAAAAAAATACAATTAATCTGAATTGCTATCATATATGTTTTTGCATAATTTCTAACAGTAGATGAGATTTTTATTTCTCTGCTTATAACTAAACAGTGGCAAACAGAATGTTATTACTTAAATTGAAGTTTATTTATCACTTCCAGATATTATTATTAAAGAAGAATTAAAAAAAATAGAATAGAAAAAAATGAAAAGACTGTAGAGAAGTTATGATTGGATAATTTTGATTTACTTTAAAAGTCATGACTTGCTAGCGAATGCGAATGGAAACGTGAAATTATAGAAAAGATACAATAGGATAGAAGTGCACTTGTGGATCTTAATATTCATATATATACATATATCATATAACTAAATATTCATACATATAAACATTCAAATCATTATTCAATTTTATCTAAACAAATTACCAAAGAAAAATCAATGTTAATTACTATATAAACAAGCCATAAAATACACATATAAGATTGATACAAATTACTTGGGATATCAATTGGACATTACTTTGAATTAGTGGACTTTTTGGTCTTCAGTGATCAGAGTCCGTCTGCGTAACGTGTCGCTTAATTAAATACTTATCGAGGAATAATCCTAACTTTTGTATATATTATTTAATTTACCGACAGGCCGAAACTGTTGCCTTTACAAAAACCTTTATAGATGTGCAACTACAATACATGTCCGTTTACAAAGTGCCTATCCAAACCATTTTCATCGAACAACTAATAACATTTAATTTATATATTATTCAAAGTGCAACTCTCAAATTTGCATTTCCACAGAGATGAATATTATTCTAAATATTAGCACTCGATAGGCTACAAATATGCTTTTTATTCTGACCTTTCTTCATCAATTATATGACAGAAAGTCTTAGTTTATGATGAGAAGTTAAGAACTCAAAAGGTTATGCAATAAGATGTAATATTTCTTCAATAAAATAAAATAAATCGATAAAATAAAATGGATCACTGACATGCAACTGGATTTGTGGTAATTGGATGAAAGTTAAGGCACGTTAATTGTTCATTCCGTATGGGAACGGAGAATCAAACAACACCAACAGTCTCGACCCGATTGGGGAACGAAGTAAAGAAATCGACGGATGACATCTGCCAAAATAGTCCGGCCTTGAGTCATAATGGGGAAGAAATAAATTAACTATATTTCCTACCTTCTCACCGCAACTGGTCGCCATTTCTTTTTATGACTGCTTCTTACCAGGCACGTACTTTCTTCTTTACGTTAAACTTGTTAAAGTGTTCGCTTGCACTTAGCTTCTCCTGCTCCTTTCCATGTGGGCCATGCTTCAGTCAGTTCTTTGGTTGAAGTCTTTACTTCGGGTCCCGACGTGTGTATCTCCTGGACTGGATACTCGGCTGGTCGCTCATTTGCCTCTTCACAGAGCATATGCTGGGGCTTCCATGGGATGCAAATGTTTGACTCTGTTCTACTATGGAGTTGGCTGACACTATCAACTAGTTCGATCACTGCCACTATCAACAAGTTCGATCACCGCCAGTATCAACAAGTTCGATCACCGCCACTATCAACAAGTTTGATCACCGCCACTATCAACAAGTTCGATCACCGCCACTATCAACAAACCACTTCTGCTTTTGATAACACCTTTTTCTTAAAGTAAAATAATTCGAATAATATTTATCAATGTAGTCTACAGTGTTTGAACGATATTAATCAATAAGAAATGTTAGCTGGTAGGCCCCTCACAAAACACCACGACGACGATGTACTAGCACATACTTCTTAATTAAGAATCACTTGAAAAATATAAGTTCGTCGATATTTGTTAGAGTGTGTGTGTGTGTAGAGCGGCCGTGTGTAATGTTCGATGAATGTATTGCAACTGCCGTAGCTTCTTTCGGTGTTAGGGCGCGTACCTATCTATAAACAAAAAGATCTTTCTTTTCTTTCAAAAAAAATTTAAAATTCGCAACTTGGTTTGTTGTGGTGGCGGTTTTCGTTGTTCTCTTTAAAAAAAAAAGTTCGTTGTAACGTTTTAGGTTGAGTTTATGACATGCTTCCAAAGCCAAAAGGGTTTTTGAATGTTTCCAATGTCAAAAGGATGTTTTAGCAGTTTCTCGGAGAATTTTAACTGTTAATTGTTCAGCCTGTGTGTGGGCCACGAGGACAGAAAGAAACGGGATCTATTGTCCAGAAAAGTTGGCCTTCCGTTACCTGCGATCGAAGCTGGTTGAATCGCGAAGTAAAGATGTTCAGTTTATAGAAAAAAGAAATGGTGTTCTGGCTAACTCAAATTTTAATATCGAGTTCATTGTACATAATTTACATTTGTAAGAATAATTGCTTCTAGGCGATTGTCACAGTGTGCTCAGTATATTTTACAGCCTTGTAACCAGCGAAACACAAACCTGATCGCCAGGATGCGACGTCTGCAAGATGTACAGAAAACCAATGCTTAACTCCAACTTTGAAATTTTACAGATCATTCAGTATATACACCCGGAACAAGCTTATGCTTATTATCCCTTGTTCTTGACTTGTGTAGGATCTCGATCTTAATTCTTACATTAATGAGATGTTGACCAGTTTGAGGATGCATTTTTGCAAAGAAAATGGATTTTGAATGAGATGATATAAATGAAATGTAAACTTTCTTCTTAACGCGTTGGTAAAGTCGGCAAGTGTTTTCATAAGACTCTGTTTTATATGTGAATTATTTTTTTGTAGTGTTTACGTTGTAAGGGTTTATAAATTTCCAGTGTTCGTGACAACGTTAAGCACATAGTATTATGTAATTTTTAATCCATCAGGTTTAAAAAATGTATATTACGTATAACGCCATCAAAGCAACGTAGAAATACTTAATTTTGTATCGCGGGAATGAAAGAGGTAATATTAATGTGAATTACTGAGAATGAGGCGGTGATTCCATGATTCCATGACGGTGAGCCGTTTTTTTTTTCGAAAAAGTAGAATGCTGCATATAGGTAAAGAAGCACGTCCGGAAAGGATAAAGGCGTTATTTAAAAGGGAAATGATAAAAATACTTTGTTTCCCTGCAAATAATTTTTAAGTCGTGTACTACAAGGTTTTTTGCTGTTTTTAATGTGGCACGTGTTAAAGCATCTAAAGAGGTGTGTAAATTTATGGGTTTACAGCCTAATTTAACAACATCCGTTTGAAAAGTAGTTTTCTTAAAGTTTCTTGTATGCTTGCAAAATTGTGATCACTTAACTTCATCAGACAATGCGTAATAGAATTCTATACACTAAATATTAATTTTATATCATATGGTAAATTTATATGTTAAGAAATATACGGAAATTGCCCGTTTCCAATCTTAAGGTGTAGATTGCTTGCTAACTTTTCTGAGTAAAGATTTTGTATGAAAAATGTGACTTCCCTAACCTAATCCACTCGTCAGATAGTCTGCTTTTCGCGTAAATTTTAAATCGCTTACTTGTAGGATTTTCAATCTAGTGACAGTAAAAAAAAAAAAGAAAAAAAGAAAGAAAAAATTTTATGCTTCACCTACAGGTCTGGCTAACTGCATTGTAAAATTTAGTTTCAATCAATTCACTTATTTCCTTATCTAATTCATCTATTTTCTTAGCTAATGCTTGATTAGCTGGTTGTCAAGTTTGTGCACTGAGATACAATATGCATTTTGTTCATGATCTTCCTCTGGAATGTTGTATTTCCCGAAACATTGGTGCACGCGACAGATTTTTGAAAGTAAAAGAAGCTAGTGTGCAACCCTCCACTCTCTAACGAGAGAGACCCGTCAGATTATAATTTTTGACCTATTCATTACCTTATGAAACCCATTTCAATGAACGTACCATAATAAAATGCCACTTAAATGTACACAATCGACATATAAAAGATAATTCATATCAAGGAGTTCAGCTTCCTGTCTTTTATAATCTAACGCATTAGATATTTCTTCCATTTTTCGGTGTCATATTGTAGCATTTATCTCCTCACGCTTCTTTTATTTAAACGTAAAAAAACAATAATTTTTAAAGTGTTTCAGGATATTAATAACACTCGAGAGCATCGTTTGCAAAAAGGCTGTAAGAGGAGGATTTGAAACCCAATGTAGCATTTTGATTTCTCCGAATAACATCACACTATGTTATTGGAAATTTAAATTATATGTTCTGAGCACAAACGTACAAACATTAGTAATAATGTAGGTCTGACGAAATTGCTAGGGCTTGTCCATATTACCTTATCGTTGATTTCTGGAATCATAATATCATATATATCAAATAAATAAATAAATATTACGAGAAATTGAAAGCTCAACACATCTCAAATATTTTATTTTCATAATAGGTCTTAAATATGTATCAAATGTAACCATGTAGCTATATGTCAACAACCGCAAAAATTGTACTACCTATTAAAATTTACTATATCAAAATACCAGATTATATTAAAAACACACCTAAAGTTTGATATACTGATTGAAATGACGTACTTCATGCAAAATTTTAAAACTTATTATGCCCTTCCTTTGTTTCATTCATAATAATATTTTTTTTGGAGCTGCAATTGCAACAAGTTGTTCTGATTTTTAAATTGTCTGATACAACAATTAGAGATATATAAATATTTTTTTCACAACGAATTTCTCTTTTCGCTGTCAATAATGAAATGTTTATTCGACATAGTACAAAATATTTTTTTGTTTGTATGTACTTGAGTTAAATGTAATATCGTATTTTTAAAGGAATGCAAAATTTGATATAGTAAAGGATATTTTGAGAATGGAGAGATATGGAATATCGTCGATGGTTCACGGTTCCATATTTGTACATGATTCCATGTAATAGATCAAATATAAACGTAATTCAATCATTAAATATAATGAATGATTTTATATGTTCGCTGATACTTATTAATTACCTCAATTCACATTTTGTTGTTTATTGAATTTGTTGCAGAAGAAATAACGTATTTGCTCTACACAGAGAAGCGAATACCTTCGTTGCTCTAAAGGAAACAGTTTCTTATTCAAACGAGAAATCTGATACTACGAAGCAGTTTCGCAGAGAATGTAATCAGTCAAGCTTGTTAAGGCATTTGCTTGCACGCAAAGGTAAAAAGCGACATACGTACCAAAATAGTGATAAACGCTATAGTCAAACTTTAACCTTGTCAAGTCATAATTTAATAGATAAAGCTACAAAATCCCATAGATGCGTAGAGTGCGGAAAGGGATTCACTGCACGTTCAAGTTTGAATAGACACATTTTAATCCACAAAGGGGAAAAACTTCACACTTGCCAAGAGTGTGGAAAAAGTTTCATTGATCGTTCAAGTATGAGAAAACACATTTTAATCCACACAGGAGAGAAACCTCACACATGCCTAGTGTGTATTAAGAGGTTTAGAGACCGTTCATCTTTGAAAAGACACATTTTAATCCACAAAGGGGAAAAACCTTACACTTGCCAAGAGTGTGAAAAAGGATTCAGTGCTCGTTCAAGTATGATAAAACACTTTTTAGTCCACACAGGAGAGAAACCTTACACATGCATAGTGTGTAGTAAGAGGTTTAGAGACCGTTCAACTTTGAATAGACACATTTTAATCCACAAAGGGGAAAAACCTCATACTTGCCAAGAGTGTGGAAAGAGATTTCGTGAACGTTCAAAATTGAAAATACACATATTAATCCACACAGGAGAGAAACCTTACACATGCCTTGTGTGTAGTAAGAGGTTTACAGAACGTTCCAATTTGTATAGACACATGTTCATCCACAGAGCGGACAAGCCTAATACTTGCCAAGAATGTGGTTAAGGATTCAGTGTTCGTTCAAATTTAGCGAAACATTTGTTAATACACGAACGAGGGGATCTCAAACATGAGGAGAGTGTGAAGAGGGATTTAATAATCGTCCAAATTTGATTACCTAGATTTTAATCCACACAGCCGAAAAACCTCATATACGCCAATATTGTGTACTGGATAGAGAACGTTGACATTTGCGTAAACATATAAGCCTGCAAATGAGAAAACATTTACACATTCAAAGAATGTGAAAAAAGATTAACATAAACTACAAGTTTTGACAGACGTTCATCCACAAGCATAAGAATCCTTCCCATTGCGAAGAATGAGGAAAAGTTTACTATACGCTGAAATTTTTTAAAAAGATTTTGACGCACACACGCGAAAATCCTTCCACATGCCAATTATGTTTAAAGGGATTCAGTGTACGTTCAAGTTTTGCTACACGCATATTAATGCACATAGGACAAAAATTTACACATGGCAGGAGTGCTTAAATGGATTTAATTGTTATCAAATTTTGGTTCCGCACAGTCGAAAAATCTGATATATACCAGGCGTGTAGTAGGGATTTAGAGATCGTCCACATTTGCTAAACACAAATTATTTCACTCAGTCGAAAAATCTCTTACCTGCGAAGAGTGTGGAAACGTATGACAAATAGTTCAATTCCTGGAAAACATCTTTTATACCGGAAAAAGATGGGTGTAAAAATTGTGAAAAATGTTTAATGAAATTACATATTTTGTTAGTGGTAAGACTTTGTAACACAAGTGAAAAGATTTACTGAAAAATAATGTTTGTACATGAAAGGATATGGTGAGGGTACAAACGTGATAACAGATTTCACGTGTGTAACCTGACTATATCCTTCGAAACATCATATTTGTCACACGTGTAACCTGATTATATCCTCAATAAATTAGAATCATCATATTTGTAAAATTGTGCTATAAAATTCGCTCGATATTACGCTAGTTAAGACAAATGTTAAAGCGGACAAAGTTTCTACTTGCCAGTGTGTGGTAAAATATTTTCGCGAAGTTCAGAAATCTAAGAGATTGTAACATAATACGGTAATAGTAATAATAACAATCAGAATAATACTAAAATATCGTAAGTGATAACAAGAAGTCTTAACAAGTACGAACAACAGTTTATCAACTAAACTTACGTCGTACTGCAGAGTTATATCCTGCTCGAAAATGAAGTTATTTTAAGAGTGTCTACGACATTTCGTTCTATACTTTAGGAAGTGTGACGAAGAGAACGTTGAACTGTTGAATGCCTAGGTCGTACTATATGAAGGAAAAATATGTTACATGTTTGCCTGGAGAGAATTCGGAAACAAAATTGCGAACTAGCGTTTCGGACCAGAGTTGGCCATGTTTGAGTTTATACAGATATTTGAGGTCAATGATTTTATGACGAATTTTACAAAATTGTGTATTTATTTTTCGCAATAATTCGCGTTTTGTCGTGTACGTGTGCGAAACTCTAAAGCGTAGTATTGCGAGGAATAAATGAGGAATTGAGTTAATCGGGGATAGGTTTGTGGGAACTATCCTTGTCGAGATAGACAAACAATATTCCAGTTTTTTTATTTGAAATTATTGTCTTGTAGGAAGTAGCTAAGGATTAAATATTCCTTATTTTTTAAAATCTGTGCAGATGTCTTATAAGACGCATTGAATGCTTGGTGAAATTGTATGTTCTGTGAAAGTTTTGTGTGCAAAGAAACTCCGAAATCTTTGACACTATTGATTCTCATAATAGGCAAATTATTTATATGGTATGAAGTATGTATAATATTTTTCTTTATGTAGAATGTTATGGATTTACTGTTATTGGCTAAACTTTTAGGGGCCATGTGTTACAACAGGAGAAAATATTATCAATTTCCTTTTGAAGTATTTCGGAGACTTCTAATCTGTACACTCATCTGAAGATTCTGCAGTTTCCTGTTAATAAGAG
Source organism: Thermobia domestica (assembly GCF_964235325.1). Lineage (NCBI taxonomy): Eukaryota > Metazoa > Arthropoda > Insecta > Zygentoma > Lepismatidae > Thermobia > Thermobia domestica. Next base: position 298,758,004 of record NC_137460.1, on the reverse strand, counting down.
TATTAAGCTGATATTTGAGTTGACCCAACTTGTCGAATCATTAATGTACAATATGAATAAGAATGCTCCAAATACGCTTCCCTGTGCTACTGTAGGTGTTACAAGTAGGGGGTTAAAAATCGATCCCACAAAAACGAATCTATGGGTGCGACCTTGTAAGAAGCTATTCAACAAAGATAAGTGTGGCTCATGAACACAGAATCTATTGAAGATTTTGTAAGTTATATAAGTATGGTTAATGGAATCGAAGGCACAAGATAAATCAAAATAGGTGGCGCCAAGTTGTGCATTGTTGAAAACACTATGCAAGCGTAATTAAGCATGTTAATGAGGTTAGTGACGCAAGAGAGACACGAAACCATGTTGAGCTGTGTTAATGTAGGGAGAGGTGAATTTGAAAAGTTTGCCTTTGGTAATTTTATCGCAGACGATTGATATATTTGAACTGAGCGAGATATTGCTTTAGGATGACACGATCGTTCATTCAAGATTTATAAATGGTAGAGACGAGTTTTTTTTTTTCAAGAACAGGGAAAACAGCTTTCCCTGAAGCATCTATTAAAAATGAGCGTAAGTGGAAAAGAAATAATATATGTTTTCGAACGCAAAAAGGTCTAGCTTATATTTTCCGGGCCAGAGGCTTTGTGAGGACGGACAGAAAATAAGAGAAACTCATCATCTGGACGAGTGATAGATAAGCGAAATAACGTAGATGAGTAAACGGATTGAACAGGGAGGTATGTTTATCCATTTGAGAATTTGTTGCAAAGTATTCATTTAAATTTTCTGTTCCTTCCTCACCTTCTGACCTTGAAACATCATTGTACATTATAATATGGTAGAAATTTTACACGTAGATCTGATAAAAGACCAAAGTCATTTAGGGTTGTAGATGCTAGTATCTGAATTTTTTGAAATATATTGTAGATATTTGCATCTGAATAGCTTTTTTGTGTAATGTCTTATATCAGAAAATTATATATATATATATATATATATATATATATATATATATATATATATATATATATATATATATACTTGTTTTCATAAATTAAGAATAATGCGGATACATGGTGAAACAACGCTCTGGTGGGCTGTTTTCGGTTGGAAATCAAATCGGAGTATGACCATGCGGTGAATTTCAACATTCGGTGCGGTGCATGCGGTACGGTCATCGCACGGTGGCCCTGGCAGCAGTCCAAATACGCAGATGTGTGTTGATGCATGTCAGTACGATGCAGCGTGTAAGTGTGCAGATGTTGTCAGACGTGCTAATGGTGATTGTGTGTTGAAAATGGCTCAAAGAACACATATTGATGACGTTATGAGGTATAGAGTAATAGGTTGACTGGAGGCTGGTCATACACAGCAGGTCGTAGCACGGGCCCTCCGTGTACATCGAAGTGTGATCTCAAGATTATGGCAACGATTCTAGCAAACAGGAAACGTGTACGGGCGCTACAGTACGGGACGTCCACAGTGTACAACACCACAAAAAGACCGATATCACAATGAGTACCCGCAGACGGCCACGGAATACAGGAGACAGCCTTGCTCGGGATCTTGCCACAGCCACGGGAACGGTTGTCTCCCGACACACAGTCTACAGATGACTGAACAGATATGGTTTATTCGCCCGGAGACCTGCAAGGCGCATTCCACTAACCCCTGTTCACAGGAGATCCCGTAAAGCCTGGTGTCAAGAACACAGTACATGGTCAATGGAACAGTGGTTCCAGGTTCTGTTCACGGACGAGTCCAGGTATAATCTGAACAGTGATTCTCGCCGGGTTATCTTCTGGAGTGAACCAGGAACCAAATGTCAACCCCATAATGTCCTTGAAAGGGACCTGTATTGAGGTAGTGGTTTGATGATGTGGAGTGGGATTACGATTGGTTCAAATACACCCATGTATGTGTTCGACAGAGGAACTGTGACAGGTCAGGTGTACCGGGAAGTCATTTTGCATCAGTATGTTGGCCTTTTCAGGGGTGCAGTGGGTCCCACATTCCTCCTGATGGATGATAACGCCCGGCCCTACCGAGCTGCCATCGTGGAGGAGTATCGTGAAACAGAAGATAGGCGAATGGAGTGGCCTGCTTGTTCTCCAGACCTAAACCCCATCAAGCATGTCTGGGATGCTCTCGGCCGACGTATCACTGCACGTCTTCAAACACCTAAGACACTTCAGGAACTTTGGCAGGCACTGGTGCAAGAATGGGAGGCTATACCCCAGCAGCTTCTCGACTAGCTGATCCAGAGTATGCCAACCCGTTGTGCGCCCTGTGTACGTGTGCATACTGATCATATCCCATATTGATGCCGCTATACATGCGCAGAAAACAGTGGCGTTGTGTAGCACATGTGTTTCTCAATTTAACACCAATTCCGTGGATATCACTAATACTGTGGTACCGATATGTTTCGTTTCTTCGTATATTGTGTTCAAAATGTGCCTATGCTATTAGCGCCAGTTTTGTGCAGTGCCACGTTGTGTAGTACCACAATCTGTAATTATCCTTAATTTTTGAGCATGAGTATTTGGAAAGGCGCGCCATTGTTCCCAAGCCTTTTCCTTATTTCGGAATGTGTGGCGAGTCTCTTCGCCGTGCATGTTGGAAATTCCATTGATTTTGCTCTTTTGGACGGTATAAAATCTTCTGTCTGTTGCATAAAGAACATCGGCGAAGGAATCCAGCGCCTAGCTATTCTTCCTTCTAGTGAAAGTGTCCACGGTAACACGAATATTACTTTCAAAATTTCACCCAGAGGGCCCTTTCTTCAGTCAGGTAGAAGCTTTCGTTTTGAGTTGGGTTGCTGGCATGAGGATGAGAGCATGATAGGGAACGCGGAAGGTCACTTCTAGAAACTCGTGGTCTGAGAGAAGCAACTTTATGTGAGAGGACACAATCTGTAAAAAAAAAAAAAAAATAGAAATGGCAAAACCTAAGTTATTTTTATGCGCGTTATGCATATTGTGCTAACCCAAAAGGAGTCCTTCAATAGAACATTCGACAAAGGTGTTCAATTTATGTCTGATGCTATCACATGTTTACTGGCGATCCATTCTAAGCCCAAGTTATACTCACCAAAATCAACATTTTCATCTTGTGACGGCTTCTGGAAGTGGTTCGTGGCATATTTCAGCTAAACTTCGAGAACTGGTTCTATGTGGTCTCCAAAAACACATGACAAAGTTTGTGTTTTTGAAGAGACCACGGCCCAGGTAATTTCACACTCACGTACGAGATCGTTTTGTGCTCTGCTGCCCCATTTATTTTAATACATACTAACACTTCACCCCTGGTCTTGCGGTTGTTTCTGTATAAAGAGAATTGTTTGAGAAACGGCGTTGCACTGTTCCTTAACCCGGGAACGGTCGACAGGTGAGCGCACTGCTCACTCTGATTAATGTTTTCGTTTCAAAGCCGCCCTAGTGGGGTTTTATATAAACACATCATAATTTTATTTGCGATTTTATTTTAATAATAGTAATAATAATAAATCACAAAATATCAACATTTAGATATGTGTTGAAAATAAATACGTATAAGGTCATAAACAGCTATAGAAACGATTTTATTGTAATTGAGCGCCGCTCTCACCTGTCGACCGTTTTCGGGTTAATGATTCTTTCAGCCATGATTCACTCTCCACTAAACAGCCACATTCAAGCAAATAAATATTAATACCATAGTCCGCAAGTTTGATTTTAATCCTTTGTATATTTTAGCAGTATACTTCAAACGTGGTTTTCTCTTCATTGCACTTTGGACAAGCATTCGTCTGTACATCGCCACACAGCAACACTAAATACAGAATATGATTTGTTACACTTTTCCAAGTGTGAAATCACGTTGTCAAAGTCAGTCTCATTGGTTTCTTGCCATCTGTGTTGAGCATTCTAAATTTTATTAAGTAAGAAACAAAAATAACGGCTTTTCGCTGCATTTCGAGCTCGAAAAATTGTGCGTTGCGTTGTCGAACACAGACTCTTGCCATAACCGTACTACTGGGCTCATAATGGAAATGATAAAACACAGATAAAGCACAAATATTCTTCCTGAAACAGGAGCACGAACTGCACCTTTCCTACGTTTTGATGCCATCTGTTTTAGCTTAATGCACAGACAATCCTAAATACGTACAAAGTTTTCTTACTGTCAAACTTAAAATAAGTATTTATGGTGTGGATACCCACATCAACCAAATTCTGTCCAGGGGGCCGCGGTGGCTCAGTCGTAGAGCGTTCACCTCTGGTGCATGGAGTCCTGGGTTCAAACCCTGCTCCCGCCACGTGAACTTTGTGGTGGACAAACACCGTTTGCGTGGGTTTCCTCGGGGTTCTCCCGTTTCCTCCCACTTTCTTCATTCCATCGTTTCATTCATTTCTCATAATCACCGTCTCCTTAAGCTTAACCGGCATAACGTGGGACGTAAAACTTAATGATTTCAAATTCTGTCCAAAGCTTTTAATTCTTGAACGATAAGTTTCTACATAGTTTTCCTTCTCCGTTTACCTAGTCCCACCCAAAACCTATACCAACGCATAACTTTCTCCACATTACAGAGTATATCGAAATACTACTTCTCACCTATATCAGCAAACGATTCCAAATCCAGCACTTACTACTTCATGCAGTGTCCAATGCCTCGCTTTACATCCCACACCACATCGCTATTACCATATCCCTTGTCTCTACTGTTTACGCTCTATCAGTACATTTTACCCCCGTGAGATTCGTTGTTTTTAATTATATCTGATTATATTGTTCATTAGCATGTTCCACTCTTACATCCATCATATCCTGTACAGTAATCACCTACCCAATTTGGCTTCCCCTGTTCTCAACATCACATAGAGCTGACCCTACGCAGAACACAGGTTCATTTGTCTGATTTAGAAAACCCATGTGTTATCCTGTGCTGGCCTGATTCTCCGTCGTCGCTATCACTTTTCCATTTTCCCTTTTTGTCTTACATTTATTTATTGAATCATTCTGCCTATATTAAGTTGTGTATTATATATGTTTACTACCTTCATGATCCTAATTATTAAAGCTCCTTACGTCAATTTTGTTTTTCTTTCTGATTTCTTTGTTATTTGTTATAAAAATTAAATATAGCACAGACCACTATTTATATTTTGCACGATAAATTCCTTTTCATCTCTCACCTTACTGAGGGCGTAACCTTCTCATAGGTTGCATGCAATTTTGGCAGACCCCAAAAATAATGCATGCCGCATTGCGGCCCTTGTGGTGAGGCATAGTTGCCAAGTCTATGTTGTTTATTGCATACCCGTGGGCGCACGCTAATTCGAACACATTAACAGGCGACAGGTTGCAAGAGATTGAGAGTTTTCACGAGTGGAAGCTGACTGAAGGACACAAGTAGTACAATCTGTTATCATCATTTTCATTTTTATCCTCATCTTCTCATCCCATAGTTGCGGATAGTGCTTTAGTTTGCTTATCTTATCGTATATAATCATTGACCATGGATTATATTTTACACATCCTTTGAAAATAATCGAGAAGTGGAGAAATCGACAAGAGAGAGCATACACTGAATCAAGTATTCAGCGTTCTAATTCTTCAATTAGTGGCAACCACCAAGCACCCTCAGCAAGTTCACCACCATTTAAGATTAGGGATGGCCATATCCGGATATCGGATAGAAACTTATCCGGATTTGCAATATCCGGATGACGGATAACAAAACGGATAACGGATAATATCCGGATAGCGGATACCGGATAATATCCGAATAACGGATAATATCCGGATGACGGATAATATCCGGATAACGGATAATATCCGGATAGCGGATACCGGATAACGGATAATATCCGGATAACGGATAATATCCGGATAACGGATGACGGATAATATCCGGATAACGGATGACGGATAACATCCGGATAACGGATGACGGATAATATCCGGATAACGGATGACGGATAATATCCGGATAACGGATATATCCGGATGACGGATAATATCCGAATAACGGATATATCCGGATGACGGATAATATCCGGATATCGATATATCCGGATGACGGATAATATCCGGATATCGATATATCCGGATGGCGGATAATATCCGGATAATGGATTTATCCGGATGATGGATAAAATTCAAATAACGGATAATATCCGGGTAGTAGAACATTCGGATAGCGGATAATATACGGATGAAGGATAAAGTATAATATCCGGATAACGTATATGGTTTTAAAAAGATGATATGGGAGAGGGACATATCAGTCTATTCTGCTCATGGAGGTATTAAAACCTTCGGGCAGTGAGTTTTACCTTTGAAAGGCATTGCTTCTTAAAATGTTTCCTAGTAACTTCTAGTTTTCTTATGTTGTTGTTGTTGTGGCACGGTGGCTCAGTGGCAGAGCGCTTCCTCTGGTGCGTGGGGTCCTCATTGTTTCGATCCCCGGCCAAGTAAGTTTGTGGTGGATAAGATCGTGTCCGTGGGTTTTCTCAGGGTACTCCCGTTTTGTCCCACTTTTCATTCCACGAGTTCTTCTATTATCATTCACTTGCTCTAATCATCTCCCTTAGCCTAACGAGCATAATTGTGCGACGTTAAACTCAAAGATTTTATTTATTTTTTCTTATGTTGTTCTGAGATTTTGACAAAGAAGATGGGAAAGTATCCTGCACCTGGTATGTTCCGCACGAGTAGACTATATATAGTTTTATTTTAAGTAAACTTTTAAAACTTCCAACTCAATCAACATTTGTGTGTGGCCGTTTAACCCCGGAAACCTTATCCAAGTGTTACGAAATTTCGAATCTTTCTTCAACTTTCCGTAACAACCCCATTTTTGGGTCTACATTTCCCAGTCAAGAATTTTAATATCAGTAAAGCCAATTCCACTCCAGAATAAAATATGTAAAAATTATTCGATTTTGATTTTTGATAAAACATTGTATCACGTATTTTAGGGCGTCAACATAATTCCCATCAGTTTATTGCAAAGACAAAAAGGGTCCAAAGTAGGTAATATCCCCTCAAATTTGGAAGCTTCCTCATTTAAATAATATGATAAAAATTTCTAATAATTCTCACCAAATTCTTCTAATTATGACAAATGATAAAGGATTCTGTTCTGATGCAGCATGCCGCATATTTTCTTTAATGCTTATCAGTCATCCCACTATTTGAGGTTAAAGTCTCTCAAAAATATAAGAGTAAACTCCCAAATTAAAATTAAAATATGTTTCACGATAATTTTCATTTAAAAAAGAATACAATTCCACTTTGAAGAAATATGGAACATATAGGCGCTACTATTTCTTTTAACCTCCTGAAACCTGACCATTTATTTGTCAAGAACTTTTGATGAAATTTTGTGTATTAGGTATCAATAGACCCAATAGTACATCTTTAAAAACAATTTTATCATACTGCTTTCCTATTGATCGGTAATGGGTCGAATTGTATGCAGTACTTTGGATCTCAAATTGCTATGTATTGCTTACAATACACAAGGAAAATTTTATATTTCCCTTCGTAATATAAGCATAAAATATGTAAATCATTAAACTTGAAATTTATTTCACCATGTTTTATTTTCTGAGAAATTATTCAATCAATGCATCTGGATCAGATGCGTCCATAATCCCAATTGTCTTCTTTTTGCCTTCAGCAGACAATAGAGCCACCTGTAGGTAAAAACAAAAACCAGCTACCTTTTCTGCAGTAATTTCGACATTTCCCGAATACAATAACCGAGATTCGGGCATGTTCTTAAATATTCGTAGTCATGACAGGTGTTCGAAAAACGTATTGTATGCAATACGCAGGGTCTCAAAGGTTGTTTAATGATTTCCATTGCATGAAGATAAAGTTAATAACGAATAACAGGATATCTTATACTTAAACATGTTCCACGAGAACTTTCGTAAAATATTTGATTTTGATGGACTATGGATTATGTTTCTGGGGCTTTAAATTCATAATGAATGAATGTTTTTGTAAAAATCAGTGAAGAATAATAGAGTACTTCTTCTTACCGCGATCTATACCTATGTATTTTTATATAAAATAGTAGAAGTTGGTAACTTCTCTATTCAGGGTTCGAAACTTCCCGAACAGCAGGCTAAGTAGAAATGCGAGTATAGTGGAAATCTTCTATTTAACATTTCTATTTCTAATTTTACCTGCCAGTAGTTTTTTTAAAATTTTTTACGGGGTAATAACAAAGAACAGTTTGAGGTCATAACTGGAAAGAGGCAGCTTAATGATTTAATGCTTATTAACACGAATGGTCCATTATAAAAGGATTTAGTCTAACCTCATCAAAATGCGGCTCTGAAGTTCACCCAACACCCAAGCCTCTTTAAATTCAGTAGCTATGGTCAAATGTTCCCACTTTGACTTAACTTCACTCATCCTTAAACTCATGCCATCAATCGGATTCACACTGATTCAACCTCACACTCACATCTTCCTTTCGGCATCACCCTCACTCAACCTCACGTTTACATGCCAATCTGTTCTAATGCTTACTGGACCTCACATTCACAGTATCACTTCGAAAATTCACATAATGCTCACTCGCCTTTAAGTCGACAATTGATATCTCAGTCCGACATTACACTTGCTCAACTTCACCTCATAAAAATCCGACATCACGCTGACTTCATTTCAAGGATACTTATACTTAACCTAGTACTCACATAATTATTGGGTTGCGATTGAAATAAGAGAAGGATTAACGAGTAGAGAGAGAGTTAATTTCCCCAATTTCGTTTTTCTTTATTTAAGTAATATAAAAAGAAAAAATGGAATGAAATATTTCAGTTTAGCGTTCCACAATTATGCCCTTTAGGCTTCGTTAACTTTTTTTTTTCTTGAACTGGACACTATGCATTACAGAACAAAGCTCTAATACTGAATCCCGCAGCCCAGAGAAGAGAATCAATTCATCCAGTTTTATGAAAGCATTTTAACGACAACGTTTCTTAAGAAATACCCGGTTTTCAGGAAATATCACATATTATTTCCTTTACGCTTCTCAATGAGATTTACTGCTCATGGTTGATATCACTCAAGGGAAAGGGTACAAAGTCACTCCAACAATAAATTCATAGTAATTCACATCAATACTACTACAAATAATAATAATAATAATAATAATAATAATAATAATAATAATAATAATAATAATAATAATTATTATTATTATTATTATTATTATTATTATTATTATTATTATTATTATTATTATTATTTGGAAGGTAAAGAATTACTGGTGTTTGTTGGATTCGCAGCTGGTAGATCTTGCATTTTCGTCTCATAGAGAATCGGTGCAAAAGTAGGATGGTAACCTCAATCAACAAACCAGCTAACATTTTTAAAAAATCCTATCTGGTTCATCACTTTTTTTAATATACGTGATAAAGGTTAAATTTTCCATAAAATTAAAATAATCAAAGTAAAATATATTCACTAGGGAGGACAATGTGATACCAATATCAATAATATAAAAATTATATTTTCTTTATATACCAGGGATTTCTTTTTCTGTGCTTTCGCATTTCCGCGTGCATTTATTGTCCGCCGTTTTAAGTGTAAAAAGGATTAGGGAAAAGAGGGATCCCTATTTACCCTAAAATCTTATCATTTATATGTCATGACTGGACACTGGATGAGATATTGAAGCTAAATAATGCAATACGCAATTGATGAAAGGTAAGACAATGAAAATGTCAAAAATCCGCTCGCTTGTACAATGCGGAGCGTCAGTACCTTCTTTATTTTGTATTTACCTAACCTATATATTTTTTTCAAAAAAATTGAATTGATTTGAAGATGGAAACAAGAATATATTATAAACATTCAAATACGTAATACGATCAGTAAATGACAATATCCATAATTCCTCCCACTTGTTTAAATTTTATCGTCGCAATCAATCAGAATGAGAACTACATTTTTATGATGATTACCGGCACCTTTCATTGCGTCAATAAAAGCACTGCCTAGGATTATCCTCAGCCAGTGATATGAATTTCTATAGCGGAAAAATATATAAATAAACAAACAAATATTCAGCTTTGTATATAGAGATAAGATATGAAGATGGCAGAATATAATAAGCCACTTTTTGTCCATTTTCTGCTTCTTGCTCCGGTGGTTGGTAATATGAAGGTCTATGTGGTGGAAAAAGTTTATAAAGTCTTACCGTTATTTAAAAAAAATGCTTATTTAGCTGTGTAGATAGACTTATTTTTCGTTTTCACTGGTGTACTGAAAGTATTTTAAATTTAATGCATAAGGTTGAAATTCCCTTGAATGTTCAACTACACATCTTGTGTATGCCATCCTTTACAGAACTTATTTGTTTCACACTTTCATTCTCAATTTTAATTTCTAAATCTTAAAATTTCTACTTTTATACGCAGGAACGCCTACAGGGTTTTTTCCAAAAGGTGGCAAAGGATCGATTCCAAGGGAAGGGGCAAAGACTGATCCCCAAGCACAGTCACGAATGCTCACACATACATCATATAACACACATAATACACACACATAACACATCATACATCACATAATACATCATATAACATAACATTTATTAAGCATTATCCTCATTAACTACAGTAAACAAACTATAATACAGTAGTATTAAATATAAAATATATTAAATATTATATAATATGCGAGAAAAGATTAGTATTATTTGACATGTATTTACAAGAACTAACACCCTTCGAAATTCCTGGGGGAGGGACTGTACCTTTGATCCTCTTTGCTGAGGGCATACCTATGTGTCTATTATGGAACTGTAGAAATAACCAATTATCATTATGACGATTTTTATAACTATAAGATTTTGTTCTCGCCACTTTAATCTGTTTTGCATACATTATGCTAATTTTCCTGCATACTACCGATTTTGGTTAGAAAACACCATTACATTTAATTTTTGAGAAGATCTCCTCATTAGGAATATAATATGCTGATAGGATGTTCACACCTGCTAGAAATCTTCGTGGTTTCACGGCATGTGAGTTTGACATAGCGCACTTTTGATACACGGAATCTGGGGTTCAATATCAGGTGGAAAGTGTTGAAATTGTAAGCATTATGACGGTTCGGATTCAACCTTAAAATGTAAGTCCATGTCTCATATAGCCCAAGTCCGCGGTGGCTCAGTGGTATTCACCTTTGGTGCATGGAGTCCTTGGTTCGATTCCCGCTCGCGCCAAGTGATCTTTGTGGTGGACAAACACCGTATGCGTGGGTTTTCTCGGGGTTCTCCTGTTTCCTCCCACATTCTTCATTCCAATATTTACTTCATTTTCATCATCGCCGTCTCGTTTAGCCTCACCGGCATAAGCGTGGGACGTAAAACAAAGATTTCATTTCATTTCATATAGCCTTGATGCTGAAACGAGCTTTAAACTCAAATCCAACCAACCTAATAAACTAACTTGTCTCAATTTTAGATTAGCAAGTCTTACTGTTGAAAGGGAAGTGAATAGGAAGAAGTCTTTTTTAAGATAGAAGGCTAAAAATTAGTAGAAAGAAAACAATTCTCGTTAAACGGAAAAGGAAATTTGGAAGTAAAGGTTACCAGAAGAACAATTTAATGAAGTTTTTTTTTAATTAGGTTCAACTGTTTCCAAGAATTTTGATTGAGACTTGGCAATAACGCACAGAATGCAAAGGGATGTCGAAATAGGAGGAAAGTATAAGTCGTTTCGTGTGACTGCAGAATCACATTAAGGAACAAAGTAATGGTTTATAAAACAGTGGTTATGCCAGCAATGATATACGGAGCAAAAACTTGATTAAGAAAGAAGCCACAGGAAAACAAATAGAATGTTACCGAAATAAAAATGTTGTGGTGAACATGTGATGGAATAAGAAGAGACAGACTGATGAATAATAGAGTAAGAGGAACAACCAAATTTATATATTACATATCTAAGAAGATCCAGAAAATAGATTGCATTAGAATGGCTAACTAATGAAAAGAACAAACGACTATGTAGTTAGAGGAGCGATGGCAATGGAAGTGGATAGAAAGAGAGGTAAAGAGACACTAAGAATGAAATGAATGGACATGATTAAGAATTACTTCTGGTGGGAGGATTCCGGGACAGACTTTATAAAGAAAAGTTAAGAGAAACGTCGAAAAGATTGAGAGAAAGAATACTAATTTAATTAAAACTTTATAACACAGGCTTCTCGCAAGTTTACGATTTCTATGGACTAATAGCTACAACATTTATTTTTGCAATATAGTCTGAGATTAGACTCTCATTAGAACAAGATCCAAATTCCGATCTATCGAGTACTTTGAATCGGATCCCATAATAAAGATTTAGCTGAAATCAATGGCGCACGCAAGGAAGGTTCGAGGTTTAATTCCTCTTGAGTAAGATGTAATGCAGGAATTTACATTATTAGCGTTTAACGAAAAAAAAAATGTCGAAAGATGAGAAGTCTACTAATCGACAGATCTCATTAAACGGAACAAAATGATATGGGTGAGTGTAAATCCTCACCCCGTAGTTTCCGATAAAGCCGAGAAAACTAATTTGTTTCTAAACCTACAAATGCATGTTGTATAGAAACAGTAATCTATTAAGAAGTTCAGCTCTAGGTTACGATGTATTTGAAAGCGTATGTGTGAAAATATTAACTGTACCTATATCAACGGCTCGGCTACCACTGAGAGATCTTACAGCAGAACAACACCACTCTGAAAACGACTTGGAGTCTCATCATCGGACTACAATGCATGAGGATTTGTGCTGAAGGAGAAAATGATTGTAGGTAAAGGATTTTTAATTGAGTTTCTTGAACAATATGCACCTAAAAGGTAGAGACGGATCAGTAAGGTTTAAATAAGGAGAGCCTTTGCTACAATTATTGCATATTTTTTTAATAAGCAAAACGGTGCTACATTTAATAATCTGGTACAGACGTAAATCGTCTGGTATTAAATCTAATATGATCAGACATTTGCAATAAAATGTAGATAATCATATAACTTCTAGATATAATAAGTTGTAAATAGTTTTATGACTCACTACTCTAATTCGAAAAAAATGAAACGAAATCTTTGAGTTTTACGTCCCACAGTTATGCCGGTTAGGCACAAGGAGACGGTGATGATGAGTAATGAATGGAATGGTGGAATGAAGAAAGAGGGAGGAAACGGGAGGACCCCGAGAAAACCCCCACACACGGTGTTTGTCCACCACGAAGTTCACTTGGCAGGGGCTGGGATCGAACCCGGGACCCCTAGCACCAGAGGTGAGATAAATGAACAAAAATCTCGCTTGACCTGAAAGGAAATGATCAAACCCTGAGAACGTGACTCACTGGAATCATTATACAGCACATACCATTCGTTCTCACTGAACTTTAGCTGTATGAGTAAACCGAGAACAAAAGTCTAGATGGATTCTGGTGTCTGTAGCTTTAGTTTCATACTAGCCTTTGGTTAGCTGGCGGCTCCGCCCCCAGAGCCCAGACTCCACGTTTGCTCGGCCTACGGCCCCGAATTTCTTGTGTATCAGCCTTTGCATCAAGATTGAATTTCGTGTATTTGCTCTTTAATTACATTTCCTGAATTTGATCCACCTGAGGATTTCGCCCACTGACTCGGCCTACAGCCTCGCACCTGTTAAACCCACAATTCTATCAAATTCAAATTTCTTTTCATATTTTAACTATCTAAAAGATAAGATTTTGTATCCGAAGAAAAGTCCATTTCAATAATATGGGGATTTCTTCGCCCCTATTTAGACCCCTTAAAAACTAAAAATATTTAATTTTGGCATTTTCCTGTGGGTTAGTCTTGGAAGGCTACAATCATGCCAAATTTCATCATTGTAATCCTGCTGGAAGTGTCTAAATATTTTGGGGTGTAGAAGATGTCCCATAGAAATAACATTGAGAATATTTTTTAGTTCCCCATAAAACAACTCTACAGTTGGAAATTTGTATTTTTGACGCTTTACTTAGTTAACGCTAAGGAAAATGTACAAGCATATCGATTTTCAAGTATCTATTCCAAGTATCTAAAACATGAGATTATAGATCCCAAAAAGGGCTCATTTACATAACATGGGGGATTTCTTCATTCCCTTTTAGACCCCCTAAAATTTAAAAATATTCGTTTTTGGCAATTTTCCTGTGAGTTAGTCCCGAAAAGCTACAATCATGAAAAATTTCAACTTTCCACGTCAACTGGAAGTACCCCTCTATTTTATGTCAGTTCATGTAGTTTTGTTTATAGTTAGGATTAGGTTAGGATTTTTTGTTAAAGGCGGATACAAAACTAAATAACTTTGTTCCGACTTTAATTAGGTCATTTCTACCTCAAGAAACTGAAATAAATCTTTTCAGTTTTACGTCCCATTCATATACCGTGTATAATATATATGATGATGATGAGAATGAATACAATGGTGGAATGAAGAAAGTGGGAGGGAACGGGACAACCCAGGGAACACTCAAGAACACGATGTTTGTCGACCATAAAGCCTATTTGGCGCGAGATGGGATCAAACCAGAGTCCTCATGCACCAAAGATTTTATTTTATTCTATCTATACATATTTCTGGGCATTACTGGTATCTATGGCTATAAACCCGTAACATATTAGAGATCACATCTTTCAGCGAGCATAGTATGTATCAGGGAAAGGAGGGAAGCGACCTGGGACCTGTACGTTAGGTGTCATCCCGGCATTTGCCTGGTGTGAATGAGGAAAATCCCACTCAGGATGGCTGGCCGGGAAAAGTTGTTACGTCTTTTCGATCGAGTGTCCCCACTGGAATCGAACCTCGGACCACTGCACCAAAGATTAGGATTTTATCACTTTCTAAAAGTTAACTGATTAATCGAACATTCCTCAGTAACTTTATTTCTGTAATTACCTCTATTGTACCTAATTTCACGCGACAGGGACACGAATACACGAATGTCGAAGACAGTTAAAATTTTACATATGCTTTCCCATCTGGAATCGAACCCAAGACTATGTGAACCATCACGCACTAGACTAGCAACTCGGGGTCCCATTTTCTCCACAAAAGTGTTCCATAGTCATAAATATGCTCACTTATGAAAAGAAAGTTTACGAACGAAAGGAATTTACTCCAGATAAAATCTACGACTTCCATCCAACTCTCAGATGACATCAAAGTGTCCCAATTCAATACAAAAGCTGTGAACTAAGCACCACCCATAACATTTCTTTCATTTGCGAAGATTTTGTTTGGCGATAAGATGACACAAATCCACCACCCGCTGGAATTACTCGCTCTCCCCTCGCTCTCGCTATAGTGGTTGAAGGGACCGGGCGGTATGATCAGTCACATAAACTCTTGTTCTGCATTTGTAGTTTTACAACCCCTCATAGAGCTGGAAATGATTCATAAGGTCAAACAGGTTTCAAATGTTTCTTCGGATGTAGCAACAGCGGATGTATGGAGAACGAAAACGGTTCGTCGCAACAGAGCTCAGTTCAATTCCCGGTAGGGACTCATGTAATTCGGAATGCACGTAATAAACTAATAGGATCTAATACTACTACTACTACTACTACTACTACTACTACTACTACTACTACTACTACTACTACTACTACTACTACTAGTAATAATAATAATAATAATAATAATAATAATAATAATAATAATAATAATAATTTGGTTTTACTATATACCTGTATTCCTAATTCTAATTTCCAATCTATCCAACACCTATTGGAGGCCGCGTTGGCTCAATGGTAGAGAGCTCACCTGTGTTGCGTGGGGTCTCTGACTCGATCCCAGATCTCATCAAGTGAGCTTTGTGTTCGACAGGCACTATGTGCGTGGACTGTCTATGAATTATGTTTGCTCCTACTTCCTGCATTCCAGTATTTCTTTTGTTATCATTCCCATCTGCCTTTTCTTTGCATAGGAGCATGAAGGTGGAACGTTAAACTCGAAGTGAATATTTGTACTTCACGTGTTTTTTTGCTTTTAGTTTTAGTTTTTAGATACATGTGGGAAAAGAACTGACCACTATATCAACGCTCTGTGGCCCTTCCCTCTTTCCTAGTCGTTAGAAAGTGTGCCTCATATGAAGAATAAAACTTCCTGTGAAAAAATAACTGGAATGCAAATTACGGTGGTTCATATCGTATCTGAAATTTTAGGTCCAAATGTAATACTGTATAATCTCTGTACACGGTACTGAAAAGACACGCTAAAGTTCAACTAGCAACAATCTCTCATCTACGGTGATAGTGACTCCACCAAACGACTTTAAGAGAGCCCACCTCAGAGCAACTTAGAGGCGGATCTAAAAGGCAAAAACTGGGGAGGGGAGGCAGCGAGAACCCAGCTTATGACATGTATATCATGAGCTTATTATAAACTTTCAAAAATATATAAACAATAAACAATAGCTTGATAATTTTTGCTTGATTATTTTTTCAAAAACTGGGGCTAGGCTCCCGGCCCCGGGATAGATCCGCCACTGGAGCAACATACTCAGACAGGAAATATCTATATTTACTTAAAAATGTGTTTAAAAATTTGCTCTGAATATCCAACCCAATAGGATAAAACACCCTCTATAGCCTAAATACAGACACATAAAAGTCAAACTCTACAGGCTGTTCTGTTCAGATGGATATTAAATATTTGCCATCACGTTCAATGCTAACATCACGCTCACAATTTACAACAAAGTGCGAGAAATGTTTTGTTTCGATTCTCGTCTCGAGAAGATTGATACCTATTTTTTAAGTTCGAGACGAGATGAGAAACAAAATTAATCTCGAGGGGAACTCGAATTCACCCACGTCCTACATCTCAAACACTACTTTATTGTTACATGATTCATAGCATAAAACTAAAAATTGGTAAAGTGATTGCACGAACACCATGAAGATCATTTATCAATGTTTAAATATGCACAAGTCTTATATAACTAACTAACTATAAGAACAGGAGAGTATTGAGATTATTTCAAGTTGGATTAAGTGGGACACATGTCTGCAATCAGGGACAGCGCTCCACTGTTTCTCTGGGTGGGCCAGATGTAGGCCATAGAACAGTAGTGATAACCTAGCTTGTTTCGACGATTAACTAACTAACTCTATGGCCTATGGAACCCGGAGGTTCAAAACCGCATTCACAAAAGCTCTCCACTGACTTTTATCCTTAGCCAATTGGATCCGATTTCTACTTTGTATTCCTGTCTCTGCGAAATCCATCTTAATATTGTCCTCCCATCTGCGCCTAGGTCTTCCTAATGGTCGTTTTCCGATTGGTCTTTGAGACAAGACTTTGAAAGCGTTTCTACTTTCTTCCATTCTAGCTACATAACCTGCCCACCTAAGCCTCCTAGACTTGATGACCCTAACAATGCTGGGTAAACCGTATAAATTATGTAGTTCCTCGTTATGAAGTTTTCGCCATTCCCCATTCCCGTTCCTCTTGGGTCCGAATATTCGACTCAGGATCTTGTTCTCAAATACTTTCAGTCTATGTTCTTCCCTCAGAGTAAGCGACCATGTTTCGCAACCATACAGAACAGCGGGCACGATTATCGTTTTATATATTTTAACCTTCAAATTCCTCGACAGAATTCGCGACGACAAGAGATTTTGAACTGAATAGTAACACGAAATCCCTGATGCTTTTAGTGGACATTTAATTTCTTCGTGAATATCATTTTTGTCTGTTAATATTGATCCTAGATATTTGAAAGTATCCACTTTAGCAAAAAGTATTATTTAATATTTTAACGTATTCATAATTTGCTGTACATAAACATTCATAAGTCTTATATAATATACTTTAATAATAAATATGGCTTAAATGTTGTTACGTACATACATGTACTCTTCCTGAACGTGAACCTCTCTGACATGGAAAGATTCTGATAACTTCTAGATGAAATTAAGAAACAAAATCAGGCCATAGAATTTAGTTGAGTTTGAGTTTAACGTCGCTTTCACCAGCGAGGGTATATGAGATGGAACCTACTTATTAACATGGAATCCGAACCACATGAACTCCCGCCGGGAATCTAACCCTGATTTCCCACGCGAAAGGTGCGTACGCTAACCGTTAGTCACGAATGAGCTTGATAAAGTTTATGTATGAGTTTACGAGAACGAGAAAAGTTTATCTAGCATCGAGACTAGATGAGAAAAAAAGTTTGAGAGTCGAGACAATACGACACTTTCACCAGACAAGACGAGAAAATCGTGCCAATACTACTAATTTTATACTTACCTAATTAATCCGCCATTACACTTACTCGATCTTACACGCATTGTCATAATATCATTTCGACATTACGCTTACCTCGCGTCATGATTACAATATAACTAGAAAATCACACTCACAACACCCTTTCGAGCGACTTTACATTTACTCATGCTTACACTCACATCAATTCGACAATCGACATAACGCTTACAACATCTTTTCGACCACACGATCACTTAAATTAGTACTCACAACATTAACATCTATCACATTCGACCTCACACTTAGAACATCCTTTCGACATTACTCACACGACTTTATACTTACATCATAATCTAGACATCACGCTCAATAAACTCACGATCAGTTCGTGAGGTTGAGGTCACGTGCGTTTGGTATCAACGCTATTTGTATTATTAGATGACATATTTACGAATAGACAATATGTTTGTTAATTGATGGTGCTCATAAATGAGACGAGACAGAAAATATTTTCTCGTCTCGAGACCCATTATAGAACTGTTGTCTAGTCTCGATTTTCGGATTTTTTTCTCGTCTGGTCTCGATTTTTCTTGTCTCGTTTTGTAATTTATGTAGAAAATGTATGCTCTGTTGGTTTCTTAATTTAATAAAGAATTGATCAATAGCCTTTCGCTGCGCAAGAACTCCTCAAGAGTAAAATGTAACAACATTTAAATATGTTTATTATTACAGTATATTGTATACTGACTTGCATATCTTCAAACATTTATTAATGCTCTTCATTTTGTTCGTATAATCACCTCATAAACTTATAGTTTCTATATTACGAATCATGTAACAATGAACATTGTTTGAGACCTAAAACTTGGACGAACTATTATAGCCCACGAAACTACAGAAAATTTACGACTCGTCTCAAATTTGAAAATCTATTCTACTAAGTCACTTCATAATCATTCACTTTCATTAATAATGTTTTACTGTACAGGCTACACGGCATAACAGTGAGTTGTAAACAGATATATTTCATTTTTCACTTACAATTGATTAAATACATGTTTTGTTTCCTTTTTTCCTACAACTTTTAAGCTAGGGATGGGCACGAGCGAGTTTTCTTTGAAACTCGACTCGACTCGAAACAGACATCTTTTACCTCGACTCGAGAACTCGGCTCGAAAAATTTCCTTCAACTCGACTCGAATTTTGCTCGAGTTTCGAGTCGAGTCGAGCCAAATCCTGTATGTAGTTTCAAGTACTCTCTTGAATTATTCCATATAGACAATATAATTATTATCAATGTTACTACTTCTACTACAATTATTATTATTATTATTATTATTATTATTATTATTATTATTATTATTATTATTATTATTATTAGAACACCGTGTATAAACATGAAAGATAGGCAGTTTGTATCTGAATACGAAGAACTAGTTGACTGCAACTTAGGTAGTCGTGAAGTCTAGGAGGCAAGAACGTTGTTCATGAGGTTGGAATTTGAATCCCGGGTTAGCAAGTATTCGGGCTCGAGCCAAAATTTGTTAAAAGTTATAGGGCGCCGGCCAAACATGTTCAAAACTACTCGGCCCGGGTTTGTCAACGGCTCGAACGGCTAGGCTCATAGCTCATTCGCTATGGAGCTGAACCGAGAAGTAGGGATGCGCACGAGTCGAGACATTTCTCGAATTTCGAGTCGAGACAAACTTCTTTCTCGACTCGAATTTCTCAGTCGAGACACGAGTCGAGTCGAGACTACTCGTAAAATTCTTGATTCGACTCGAATGTCTCGAAAATCTTTGCTTATTTTTAAAATTATTTCGAAGTAACTAATCACACAGAAACAGGTATTTTCTTTGAAACCAATACCATACCAGCATTTATTACTTCGAAAAGGTACAGGTATTTTTAAAGTTAATAGTTAACCTTTCGCCAGCGGGCTTTAATTTTCTTCTCATTTCAGTTAATTAAAACTAATAATTATGTCATGATATCTGATAGACTTTAAATATGCTAACAACACTTAAGTAACTATCCAGATATCTAATGTGTATAAAACTGTTGCGCTGAAGTGAACTTCGTAAATTGTCTAAGTGAGCAATTGGCAGTCTATAATAATTTATTGGATTTAGTAAAAATTTAGTCAAATGCTATATCTGGAGCATTGGATTAATTCTGATAAATCATTATTATTTAAATCAAGATTTAAATCATTTGATTTTTTAAACAATCAAGTGATTATTAAAATCAAATTCCGAAATAAATTAATTTGAATTGAAAATAAGTAAAATCCCTTTTCTGTTCAGTTATTTAGTCAAATGCTATATCTGGAGCATTGGATTAATTCTGATAAATCATTATGATTTAAATCAAGATTTAAATCATTTGATTTTTTAAACAATCAAGTGATTATTAAAATCAAATTCCGAAATAAATTAATTTGAATTGAAAATAAGTAAAATCCCTTTTCTGTTCTGTTATTTCAGTTATGGAGGATAATAATCATAATACGATGAGACTCAAATGTATGTACAGCACAGTATGAAAATGAGTGTTATGCAGAGAATGAATAGGGAAAATCCCATTTTGAACGGGTAACAAGGCAATCCTGCTTTCTTCTCTTCGTAACATAGGGTTTGTAAATCATAAACTATTCCAACGAGGAAATCACCATTCGAATTTAAGAAGAAAATTCTTTTATGTGCATGTCTGTTTGTTCCCAGATTTTATTTTATTTTATTTATTTATTTTAAGATTTTATAACTTTAGGGGAAATTTATAGATTTCATATGTATTTCGTGCCGCAAGCTAGTTCTGATTTTTTTAAAATATGCCCTACCAAATATCAATAACGTTTGGGAAAAAATGCAATGTTGATAAACGTTGTTGTACTTTTTCCGTAATGCTTAAGAAACTTTGTTTGAGATTGAAATAGGTTAACGATTGGGGATTAATTGAAAATTCAACTCCGGTACTTTCACTTAAATTGTATAATTAATATTTAATACTAATTCCTAATGTTTTTTTCTTCAGTTCGCGATTTGTAGTATAAGAGGAGAAAGATTTGGTTTAAATAAAAAAAATTAACAAAATGATTTTTTCCACCCTGCATAATTTACACGCATTTAGCATCTAGCATCTTGATTCTCACTTCTGGAGAACAGAAAAAAAAATTAAATAGTTCAACGACCGTCGGGAATTATCCTTTTTAGTTGAATCGATAGTAGGAGTAATAAAACCAGTCAGTATTTACGCTGTTGTATTGTCGAATTCACAGAAATGTTCAAAAATAAGCAAAACGTGATTCTACAAAAGACTGTTTACTACCTACCCATAGTTTTATTACTGTCAACTGAAATCTGAGTATGTGGTTATCTGGAATGTTTCTGTCCCTTTTCAATTTACAACTTGAGAAGGTAGGGGGTATGAACGTCAGGGGACAGCCAGTTAAAGAAATGCTTCAGGGCTATGTCGGAAGCTCGGAAGCAACATGTTTTGTATATACTTCTTAAAATGCTATCCATTCATAAAATATAAATTCGCCCTTCCCTCTTTCCAATACAGAGAACCGACTCTTTTGGTGAAGAAAGATGTTCAGAGAAAAATGAAACAATCGTTTCAAGCACGAAGTTCTTTATCGTACACAATGAACGTAATTCTTTTAGTTTCTGAGTGTGTTTAGCTTACAGATTGTGACAAGTTTGAACCCTCCACGAAAATGCTAAAACCAATGACAAGTGCAAATATATATGACAAATCTGTGGGTGAATCAAATAATGCAGACAAATGGGAAGATGATTGAGCTCCTTCGTGGTTAAGCGGTTAGCGTACCCGCCTTTGGTGTAAGAGACCCGGATTCGATTCCCGGCGGGAGATCATATGGTTCGGATTTCAAGTTAATAAGTAGGTCCATGTCTCATATAATCTCGCTGCTGAACAGGATGTTAAACTCAAAATCAGCTCAGCTCAGCAAATGGGAAGATAAGTTGAGTTGATTTTGAGTTTAACGTCCCGTTCAGCAGCGAGACTATATGTGACGTTAATGGAAAAACGAAGAAGTTTTGTTTGAAGATAACACTGCTTGATGCAGCGCAGTCTACCACTTGTAAAATAGTCTTGAAGTGTTGATATTTGGTATGCGTGCGTGTGTGTGTATACACTTGTTTCTGAATATTTATATACATTCGTGTGTTATAATTGTTATATTAATATCCACTGGATTAGGTGAAAATATAAAACGGATTTGATGGCAGTCAAATTCATGTCATCTTGGTAAGTCATTAAAAAAATAGTAATATTAAATTAGATTATAGTTTAGTGTCCCTTTTAGGAGCAAAGTTGTATGAGACGTGAACCTACAGCTTAACGTGGAATTTGAACCATATGAGCCCCTACCGTGAATCAAACCGCGGGCTCCCACGCCGAAGAAGCGTACGCTAACCACATAGCCACGGGGAGGCTCAATATTTAGTAATATCTATTAAATTGTAAAATTGCATTTGCATAATTTTCTCTAATATAATCTTCACAATGTAAAGTCTCAGCTAGGCACATTATCTTGTTTAAAATCAGAAAGTCAATCTCTTGTGGTTCACTCTTGGGTTGGATTGTGGGATTATTTAAATCCGAATTAGATACTTTTATTCTATTTTGTACAGTACATCCGTTCCTTCATAATCTCCTAAGCAGGGGCGTAAATAAGGGCCCCGCAGACCCCACATTGCCGGGGGGCTCAAGCCATCAGGGACCCGAAATCATGAAGTGGGACGTAGAGAAGGGGCCCCACTCCACGCTGTTTGCTGGGAGGCTTCCAAGCCTTTAGTTACGCCACTGTTAATAAGAATAGTTACGAATATAAATTTAAGTCACATTCAAATGTATCAAACTCTTCGATTAACCTGGGGATGGTTAAGAAATTAAGTGCGTCTGGAGGTAGACTATTTCGCAATTCAGTGGAATATATTGTGAATGTATTAAAAGTCTACTGTTGCACCCATCAAATTTAAATTTTGAAAAAAATATTCTCTGTGAATACTAAACAGGATATTTTTTTAAAAAAATCAATTGCTAATTTAGGCTGCTAATAAGGCAGGTTTTGTGAGAAAGGAATTCTCCAGGGAATAATTCCTCAGTTCTATATATATATATATATATATATATATATATATATAGTGCTATTTATTAATTTATTTTATTATCTTTGTGACACAGCGTCATATTACCTTTGTACATGAATACTATACTTGCAAGATTTCTCCTTGCGAGACGCCACAAAGCTAACTGAAAAAACATCCTGACCAAATGGACTCTCTCTTTGTGTGTATGTTTGAAGAAATAACAGTCTATGCGTTGTTTTTCTGACCCTAATTGTTCAATTTGTCTCTGTGGTAAAACTCTTATTTCGCTAAACTTGACCAATAATATAATAAAATATAAATATAATAAAAGCAGTAAATTCTAAAGTACCCTGTAGCATCAGCCCGAAATTAAATGCATAGATCTAGATTATTATTTCCAATTAGAAGTCATTTTCGCTTCTAGGTTACTAGTGACTGAATTATTCTTCTTTGTATCTTCGTAGTCGAGAAAATAATAACAATAATAATAATAATAATAATAATAATAATAATAATAATAATAATAATAATAATAATAAATTCATAGAAGAAATCCAATAAATACGAAAGTAATTCACAATTTCCTTCATAATGAATGCAATTGTCAAGTACTTTCGTATTTATTGGACTTCCTTTATGAATATATAATTACTCATTATAGTGCATAAAATGCCCTACAAAATTTACAAATTTGCGTAAAAATTGAAATTTGTATCGCAATTTGCTACGTAATATGTAAATTCTTTAAAAAAAACGCTTATATGTACGGCATGTAAATGTTTTAAATATATATATATATATATATATATATATATATATATATATATATATATATATATATATATATATAACCTTGAACAGCGTTTTCTCGAGACGAGTCGAAACAGTTTTAAATCTCGACTCGTCTCGTGCGCATCCCTACCGACAACTGAGCCGAGACAACAGCTCATCCGAATTAAGCCGGCTCGAGCCGATGGCTCCTCCCAATCGAGTCGGCTTGAGCCGGTGGCTCACCAGAGCGGAACCGAACCAAGTTGATGGCTTACCCTAACCGAGCCCACTGGAGCCATTGGCTTAGTTGAACTGAGTCGAGCTGAGCCGATGGACTCATTTCAACCGAGCCCAACGAACCGAAGGCTCACCTGAGCAGAGTCAATGGCTTATCTCAACCGAGCCGGCTTCAGCTACCTGCTTACTTGAGTCAAGTCGATGGCTCATCGCAACGAACCAGCTCAAGCCGTCCGTTAAGTTGAGCCGAGCCGATGTCTTATCCCAACGAGCCGGCTCGAGCTGTTCACTCAGTTGAACCGAGTTGAGCCGGTTAACATCACTTCCCGGAGTGGGCTTCTTCTTGGCCTTAAAACTTAGACCGTGCAGGTCTGAGCCTTGATGGTGAGAAGTACAGTATATACTTATATTGATGCTTACCATATTTGAAGCTGTCTCGTTATAAATATCTATAGTCGTCTCGTTATCGAGACGATACGAGCAGTGTCCCATCTCGCGAGCAGCACTAAAAATATTCCACATTACTGCTTACAAATCTCATGGCTTTGCTTCCTAGTCTAATGAGGTAATGATTTCTAAACGAGCTAAAACGAGCTGAACCAGCGGGCCATTTATCAAACTCAACTCGACTCGAAACTCGATCTCAAAACAGCGACTCGGTTCGGAACTCGACTCGAGAAAATTACCTTTGGCTCGACTCGTGCCCATCCCTATTTTAAGCGTTTAAAATGCAAACACGCACAATATATATATAATATTCTGAAACTTATTATCCTATATTTTTTTTGTAATAAACAAATTGTATTTTATTTAAAACCAATTGTAAAAAACCCGAACAAGGCAATCTCACAATTATTTTATAGTCAGCAATAATTAATTTCCAGATACTCAATAATTGTCTTGATATTCTTCACGCAAATATTCTCCGTTATCCGTAAGTTAGATATAATTCATTATCGGGACATAATTCGTTATTTGACATCCGAATATTATCCGTTATCCGAATATTATATATCATCTGGACATTATCCTTTATCCGGATATTATTTTTTATCCATTATCCGAATATTATCCGTAATTCGAATATTATCCGTTATCCGGATATTATCCGTTATCCTTCATTCGGATATTATCCGTTATCCGAATATTATCCGTCATCCGGATATTATCCGTTATCCGGATATCCGTCATCCGGATATTATCCGTCATCCGGATATTATCCGTTATCCGTCATCCGGATATTATCCGTTATCCGGATATTATCCGTCATCCGGATATTATCCGTTATCCGTCATCCGGATATTATCCGTTATCCGGATATTATCCGTCATCCGGATATTATCCGTTATCCGTCATCCGGATATTATCCGATATCCGTCATCCGGATATTATCCGTTATCCGTCATCCGGATATTATCCGTTATCCGTCATTTGGATATTATCCGTTATCCGGATATTATCCGTCATCCGGATATTATCCGTTATCCGGATTATCCGTTTCCTCAAAAACGGATACCGGATAATTTCTTATCCGGATATCCGTTATCCGGATATTTTGGCCATCCCTATTTAAGATGCATACAGACGCACATATCTCAACCTCTTGCTCTGACTCCAACCAGCGTACATGAATTATAAGCTTTTACTTCTCCAATTTCTCCAGGATCGCCCACACTAAGTTATTTCGCAAGTGGTAGAAACAAGAAATCGACACATCATCAAATCACAATTTGCTAACTTCGCAAAAACAATCCGTCACAAACACAATTTTGAAACCGTCGGGAAAACTGCAACTTCAACTTCTCTCAACAACAACTTCTCTCAACACAAGCAACCTTAGCGAGCACCGTGGCTAAGCGGTTAGCGTACGCAAGTTTGGAGTGAGAGACCCTTTCCGATTCCCGGCGGGAGCTCAAGTTCGGATTCCACGCAAATCAGTAGGTCACGTCTCTTATAGCCTCGCTGCTGAGAAAGACATCAAACTCAAAATCAAGTCAATTCAACAAGTAACCTCATCCACCTACTATGTCCGCAGTGCTACGAGGAATTCCTCCGTCTATAACAGATGACAAAATATAAGCTGACCTAACTGAAGTAGGCTACACCTTTAAAAAATGCACCCGGGTTCGGAACAAACAGGGACCTACCTACATAGTTCCAAATCTGAGAACATCATAGAATACTGTTAATGACCTTTTGCATAAACGAATCTTCACATTGAAGAAGAGACACCGAGTTGAACCATCCCACTCATTACGATCACTTCCTTTCCGTGGTGGGCGCTGTCAATAATAAAACTCACATCCTACTTACAGGTAATTAATCAAATCAAATGTGGCTACGGCACTTGTTTTCATACTATGAAAAGTTGTTCGAATCTGCAACAAGCTTCTAGCTACAACGCTTGGCATCAACGCCCGCATGCTACGTACAGCTGCCAGTGTAAATCTCGGCTTGCTCGAGAAGAATTCAAGCCGAAACCTTCTATCACAGAAATCACTAATGTTATTAATCATAAACGTTATAACTACCCTGGAATCGACAACATCTATCGACATGTAAGAGAAAGTCCACCAATATTGCTTAATCTTCTCTGTCACATTTGCTCATTTATTCCCTATACCGACTATGAATCATCTCATTAGAAATAATTCAAATTTCTTGTTCCTTAAACTCAATAAACCTACTGACAAGTTTACATCCTACCGTCCGATACAGCTCAACATAATCTTGACCAAGACCCTAGATAAAATATATTCAAACAACTTCAAGTTCATTTTTCACAGTACCACCCTTTACGACGACATAAAGCTGATCATCTCCCCAACTACTTTCATAAGCAGTATAATACCACCAAGCCATACTGTCTGGTACTCTTTGATTTAGAGAAGGCATTTGATGACGTGTGGCATTAGAGTTTCCTTTCAAAACTGCTAAATTTTCGCCTTTCTATCATACATCCGTTTTATTTACAATTTCTTGTTTCGCTACCTTACAAATACATTAATCATAGTCATTTCGTTCCATATTTATGCAATCAGGTATATCTAAGGCTCTTTACTATCACCCTTATTACATCTACTTTATGCTGTGGACATGCTTCTTCTCCCGAAAATATTCACTTGTTTCAATACGCTGATGATACAGCTTATCTTGCTGTTTTGCCCAGCTATGCACTAAGTCAATAACGTCTTACGACCGACAAAACACACTTTTGTTCTGTGGTACAATAGACGGCGACTAAAGTCCAATGCTGCTAAAACACAAACTACACTATTTCTGCCTTCTAAGAAACGCTCCATATTTCACCGTAATTCACACTTCCATTACTGTTAACGACACCCGTTTTACAATTTCCGGAACCTTTAATGCTGAGGACTCGCCTCAGAGAGACAACTCAGATGGAAGACTTATGTCCAGGACTCATCAATAAGGCATATAATCGACACAATTTATTAAAACGACTTACTCTCACAACCTGGGGTATTTCTGCAGACTGCTATTGACTATTAGATGCTCGTCGAAGCAAGAAAATTAATGTGCATATTTTTATTAATTTTTATAACTAATCTTTGGTAATAAAATCATTAATTGGCAACTATGCAAGTGCTTTTATCGTCCAACTCGTGTTCAAGACGCCAAAACTAACTTCTTCTGTGTATGTGTGTGTGCATCGAACAACAACAACTTTGTTTCGAAAGTACTGGAAAACTCTTTTTGCGTCGTTTCTCATTTTTCAAAATTACTTACAAGCTAAATTCTGATTGGACAATTATTGACCTGGAACGAATAGGAAACAGTGTTATGTCCAGTTCTTACCTGCTGGCCATTTGCTTTTGGGGTGTCAAAAAGTGCGCCAAGGAATCGGGCTTGGACCATCAGAGAAGGGATCACGCATCACGCGTGTGACCAGATATTTCAATGTACATTATTGTCTGTCCATAGGTTGCAGTTTAAGTGAACATTGGAAGAATTTTCCACTTTATGTTAAGCCCGAAGTGAATCCAAACTCATGTTTGTCAGAAATTATTTTTATTAGTGACGCTAGACCAGTTGTAAAGACAACCCTTTTTCGTTCGTATGCAGCAACTATAGGACAGCACAGAAGGGAAGATCCTGACCCAGGAGAGAGATTCGTAAGTAATTTTGAAAGCGTATACATGATACAGATACAAGAAGCTAGCATTAGGATCGTCCAGAGGACATTATTAATAGAAGAAAATCGTAGTGACAAGATAAAGTGAATTGTTTGATCAATGCGCAAGTTTTACCATCACCTCAGAAGTAGAAAGAAAAAGTGAACACGCAATTCGTTACACGCGGTTGCTCGTGCGTGGTTAGTTATACAGAAAAACAGAGGCAGCGAAAGCAACCACTTATAACTTGAACGAAAGGTTATTATCCAAAAATAAAATAATATAATTAGCTAGATAGGGAAGCTATTACGAAAAGAATAACTTACAATCTTATACATGTAATCTCTTTTTTCTCATGACCGTATATTTAATAACAATAGCGTAAGTGTTATTTCATTGTGTATATGTTTAATGTTTGTACACGTTTAGTTAATATCGAGAGACCAAATTCATTATGTCAATTCTTACGTGTAATAGGGAATATTTTATGGGCAAATATTAGTATTTTAAACGAATTCTCGGTGTTCGAGTTGTTATTTAATTAGGCTTTAAATGTAAAACCTAATTTCTACGCGAGAGTTTAGGTTACGGTATGTACTTCGCTTTGATATGGAAGTAGTGAACTATCCCTCGCGGTATACAATTGCAGATAAAGAAAGGAGGTAGAGTTAATATTCATTGTTTTTTTCTTTTGTTTCTTAAATCAGGATAGTTCATACGTAACCGACCACGTTGTGACCAATCTTATCATTCAAGTCTTAACAAGGTTGGATGGAGGTTGGCAAAGCATGTTTATGCATCCTCACGAAGGAGATGATTGGGAGAGTTTTACTTTGTGGTTAACGTAAATCAGAAGTGCAAGGCTAATTCACACGACCTCCTTCATCAAGTGATAGCAAGACCTACTTTAACACTTATATAGTCTTTCTTCGACCTGTGCTTGGTTACGGCATTACTGTTAGGTCTCGGTAGCCCTCTCATTTCATCAAAAACTTAAGGCTCTCCAACGTAACACACTCAGGATTCTATACCGCATCAAACTCCCGAGCTCTGCTCCAGGGCTCTATTTTTGCATGACGTTTCCCTACATTTGGTTACATATAGAAAAACTTCGCGTCAAATACTTCCGGAACGCTCCCTGCATCTCGCCGATTATCTGCATCTCGCCGATTCCATCAACGCCCAATTCTGTTTTCATATCGTTCACCCCATCAGTCATTCTACCTCTTCCTTCTCTTTACAATGTATCATTATTCCTTACCATTGAATCATCCAGATCTTTCGCTCACCAGAAAGTTTCTTCTCTATCATTCTCCGCCCAATATCATACCCACATATTATACGCAATAATTCCTCTGTCACTTAAAGACCTTCCCATTTTGTCTGATTAATTCTTGGAGCAGCCTCAACGGAGATTAACCTACATCCATCATTTTACAATATCTTGTAGTTTGCCTCGTCCAAATTCGCATCTCACCGATATTTCACTCATTTCCGCAATATAATGAAATATAAATCCAAATGCTTTCACCATGATGTCTCTGATTCATTTCACACTTTCCTTTGTCGACCCTGATTATGATTACGATCGCAATGTAATATTTGCTTACGTTATTTTATGACATAAAGTTATTTAAAAAATGTTGAAAATCCCCTAGACAATCTCTCAATTGTTTTCACACTACCCTTTACTTATCTTTCCCCCATGGAGAGCGTAACCCTCGAATGGGTGGCTAGCCCCGGCTACCTAAAACAAACTTGCGCTATTCCGTTACGTTATAATTTCATTTATAATGTTATTTTCAAAGGGAGCGTTTGTAGGTAATTTATGTGTTGAAGACCCGTAGAGGTCGTTGTTTTGTAACTTTGTCACAAGGCTGAAGTCGCTGTGCGACCCAAAGTAAATTTTAGCCCAAATATGTACCCCGTTGTCACTTTCAGATAATGAAATATTTATAAAATTTCGTATCAGGGAGTCAACACAAATATAGGGGAAAAGAGTGAGTTGTGAGACAGTTGGAGAAGTAGCACAGTGATAATATTTTCCTGATGATTTGTGTTGTGCCATAGTGGCTCTAGCAGATGTGCTGGCAACAGTTCAATCACATAGGGATTTGTCTGCCAGATTGTGAACGTGCACAAAGTTATAAAAGCAGAAACACATTTTCCTTCATCGTAGGTAACTATTATGTGAGATAGTAGATGGTTTAATATCAGAGTAGAGAATTAGGTATTGAAGATATATTTATAGCATTTTTGTATCACTCTAATACCAAAATTCGCGGCTTTATATAATATCAGTAGTAAAAAATTGGTATACAGGGAGCATTAGGACATGAAATGGAGAAGAATAGGACACTGCCCCACTCCTCCTTAATCAAAAGTGTAAAAATAATAGGTAGCTTTCTTATAATCCCCGTGTACCTGCTTCGCTAACGCTGTGTTTATTTAGTACTTTCTTACATCTGTGTTTCACAAGAATCCCACCCAACTTGAAGAAAATGCTCGCAGTGGTCGCAAAAGAGTGGTCGAACAAGAATATTAACCGCTACTCCGGAAAAGATGAAACCAAAAGAAGGAATCTTTGCAAAGTGAAAGAAATGTCGGTACAGAAATTCATTTCCAACAAGTAATGGAAAGGTTCATACAAACCGAGAGTCCTCAATCGAAGACATAGTACTTTCTGTCCAGGACTGTGTATTGATGTATCTTTTAGTAGTTATACTAGTGATGTTGGTCTATCCATGAACGAAAAAACACTGATGTTACTGTTGATAATATTATACGATGATATTATACTTCTTAAATTTTACAACAAAAAGTGTGTTGTGTATTATGTAGGAATTGTCCAAAAAGTCTAGAGCAATGAATGCGAAGTGAATTTTATGCGTAAAAGTGTCGAATGTTTTAAGTTTGTTTGTCCTGTACAAAAAGAAATTAGCTTTGTTCAGTTGCAAGATATCGTTCTGAAATTACCTCCTCCTGTCATGGGTAAGGTAACAGCACGTATGCAGTCTTCGTATTAGTGTAACCGTCAAGTGTATTGGGTTACTGTTCGTGTACCATTTATTTGTAATCGCCTTGGCGTGGTCTGTCCTCCGTGGTTCTGACAATGAGTATTCCCCTAAGACCTGAACTTACCTGGGTAGGACGATGAAGGACCTCTCCAAAAAGAGATTACAAAATTGTTCCCAAATTACTCGTCGGTCACAATGATGAAATGAGCATTAAGTACCGAGAGGTTCGGATGTCTCGTGTCGAAAACCCCACAGAGATCAGACGGTCATACAAACTGACGGTCAGTCCATAACGCATACAAACTTCACTCAGAGAGACAATGGAAACACAATGGGTTAAATGACACTATACTTATTTATAGAATACTATTCAAAAGAAAATAACGAAGAGAAACAATCACAATACTTAACACTGACTATGTATAATCATTTCCATTATCAAAATCACACTTTACTTTTCACTATACTTTAGCCCTTTATCACTTTGATTTATATATAGAATATTATAAATGTGATGTCAATATAAATGCTTTTCTCACACCATTAACGCACTTGGGGGATTAGCACTGGGAGAAGTGTTGCCGGGATAATCCCTCGTAGTAATGTAGTTGATACTCCTAACAGTCCTGAAAAGTTGACACGAGTCTTCAGCGAAATTACATAGTTTCCAAAGTGGAATGCTAATGCTGGACTGCGCGTTTATAATTTCATCGCACTAGATCTATGAACCTGGGACTTATTGATTTGGGCTAGCCGTAATGAAACATCCTTCACCGGCTAATAGCATATGTCCCTTAGCACAATATCATACTTGATGATTGACGCGACGTGCGTGGTGGCTGCCTCGAAACACGGAGTAACACTCCCGGAACCAAGAGGTTCGTGATACGAACTGCATTGGTGCATAATCAATGTTGGCAGTTCATTCTTAAAAGCAGTCAGGTTAAATCACCTGTATGTACATACAAATAAAACATAAAAAAGAGTTGACGTTAATATTAGACCACTGGCCACGACGCACGAGACATTGCGATAACTCGGGCGTGTGAAAGTACAGATAACGAACTGGTAAAGCGATGTGGCTCGCGTCACACTTTTGTGCGAACATCTGGTCTATTCTGATATGCTCTAACCTACTGCAATTTGTCCATAAACAATTAAAGAAAGCACTTAATTCAGTTCCAAATAACTGTAGAATATATACGGTGCATAGTAATAAGTCAGGGAGAAATACTGAGAAGGTTCGTCGCTTACTGAAATGTTCTCACTACAAAGGAATGTTTAAAAAATATATAAGAAAAAAACAATAAAAGAATTATTGTTCAATTGCGTGGAAGAGAAGCAATTCCCACCGAAGAAAGAACTTATTTGCGTCGCAGAATAAAGTATAAATCGAAAAAATAAAAACTGTCTTTACGAAATATACAGAGCGTCCACAAAAACTACTTCTATAACCTTGGTGTCTCGCGTGATGAACGACCCGTCAAGTGTCTGCGTAGTTTGAGAACTCCTGGCAGATAAATGAGATTTGAATAAAATTATAGTTTTTTACCAAAAATTTGTATTTAGTTGAAAACATTGTAATACGGTGTGAGATTTACGTGCATAAACGTTCAATAGTTTTTCACCTGAATCAGGACGATTTAAAATAGTTAAGTGACTTGTTCAGTCACTACAACATGATGAGGTTCCTGCATGAGCAGTGTCCAGTCGAAATGTTCCATGAAGTAATAAGATCCTCTTACATGTGTGCTGTAGTTGAGTTTCCTTATGTCCTGTCTTTTCGTAAATAGAAGTCCATTCTATCTTCCCGTGGAGAACATCCCACGTTGCTTTCCAACGTTGAGTTGATAAGGAGCGGAGGGATGATTTTTTCTCTTTTATTTCTATTTTAATACACTGGTGTGTGAAACGAGGTATGGTTAAAACACCTGTACGATAACTTCACTGAAAATGCGCAGTAAGCGTTTATAGGGATATTTAAATTCTTACTTTTTTTAAAAAAAAATCATAAATACTTTTCGTAAAATGTTTTAAGTGTTCCGTTTCGATCACTTATATGAGTAAATATGCATACTCAATAACTATTCATGAAAATATTGACTTAAAGGATTATCAAACACCTCAATAAAAATTAGTAAATGTCTTCTTGTAAAATATACTGATATCTGAATTAAAAACATTAAAATGTGAATAGACAAATCGTAAAAATCTGAAACATGTTGAAATATGAACATGATTATCAAAATTTGAATATTACTGAAATATATTCGAAAAAATATGAAGATCGTTAAAAAAATAAAATAAATAAAAATGTAAACACCTGTATTTCCTTTTTTGAGAGAGCGTTGTGTTGTTTAAAGAAAAGAACGAAAAATCGTTATTCCAAGAATAAAAAAATAAACTTAAGTGTCAAAACTGACGTTCATAGTGATTTCAACAAACAAGCATGATTCTGTATATCAAGGAAAAGATTGTGATTTCGTCGACATGTATGAAGAAAATTCGGTACGCCATAAAATCTAAGTGACATCTGCTCGCCATGTGAAAATCGAGACTAATTCAATAATGCACAATATAACAAATGACTCATTCTGGAACAAAGTTATTATTGGCTTTGGCCTAGAATAATAATCGTCATTCATTTCCAAAGACGTAATTATTTTAGGGTTACCAGAGCATGTGGAAATTGTCTGCAAAATTATTAATAAAGCGTTGAAAAGTATACCAAAACCATAGGTAGGAAAAATGTGTAATACTACACGCACTTACAAAATATGCCATCGTTTTCTACGATACAAAACTAGAAACGTAAAAGGGATGCAACCATAGGTACTTACAAAATGTTTCTATACATAACTGAAATATAAACACTAATATTCAGTAAAATATATGTATGTTCCCTCGAATATAATGTACGTCTTCCACCTAGAAAAACATGTGTAAACACACAAAATACAAATGCTCTCGTAGCATCGTAAAGATACGTCTCTCTAAGACAAAATACATGAAACCTATTTAAAGAAAAACATGGGATACAAAAACAAAAATATAGTCAACGACATTACAACTTTCTGGTCGGCCTGAATCATCAAAATTAAATTCCCTACAAAAAAGTTATGTCATTCCAGGACAATTAAACTTAAATTACATCTTCTCTACAAAATATTTAAAATGGTCTTATTAACACATTAAAATTCAGTCATCGATCATATGAAATAATTTACATAAAGTAATTTTCATAAATCGTTAATGCTTCATGTTGTTGGAATGAAAGAAAAAAAGGTTATTTTTCTTGATGTTTATCGATATTTCTGAGAAAACTGAAACCTCATAAATAATTGATGGGCCATGTCGATATATTTTTTTTTAAAAAAAGGCATCCGTCACTGGTAGTATGGCTGAAACATAAACGTTTATATTCAAAATCTTTGGCCA
The DNA here is from genome assembly GCF_964235325.1 of Thermobia domestica. Taxonomy (NCBI): domain Eukaryota; kingdom Metazoa; phylum Arthropoda; class Insecta; order Zygentoma; family Lepismatidae; genus Thermobia; species Thermobia domestica. Next base: position 298,723,040 of record NC_137460.1, on the reverse strand, counting down.
TATTGATTTCTCAAGGAAATCCTGCAAACCATTTGCTATGGCTGAAACCTAAAGATTCGTATTAAGGGACTTTTGGCCATGTTGATTTCTAAAAATCTCCATAGCCAAAGATAGTAATTTAGCTAATAAATTTCAAATAAGTTTGGGACATACTGTGACAGAAAAGATAGCTCTCTCAAAATTACTATGAAAAACATTACAACATACTACCATACACATAAGATAATTGCGGTTCATAAACACTAAAAAATTCACTGACGTATTACTAGACAATAAAATATACTGAAAAAACTTAACCTAAGAATACACATGCTTAGCTTCGGGTCACTATAAAGGAAGAAAAGAAAAGAAAAACTATATTTTGCGATTGATGGTAAAAATACAGTTAGCTACGGAATATCCAATGGATTAGCCACGTTCAAAGAACTGCAATTCCAGGAAATATTACCTCCCTGTAAAAAATATATTTATCCCCATGAAATATCCTACTCGAAGAAGTTACCCTACGGTCGTTTAGTGGTTTAAAGAAGACGAAATGAAAGTTAATCAGAAATCAAAAGAAAATATAATAATTAAGCATATTTCCAAATGCATATCAATATGGGAGAAAGACGACCGTTCACCATCGTAGTATCAGTTCATATAGTTATTTCTAAAATAAAAGATTACTGCTTTCGTTCGGAAGATATACGGTAAACATGGCATCATTCCTGTACATACTACTAACCAACAAGGAAATGCCTGTTTCATTCGTTTAAGGCTTATCCTATTTTCCTTTCTAAACTTTTCTCTTCGAACAAAATATATCGTGTCACATACTGGAAAATCAAGTAGGTCAAAACTGAGTAAATGACGTAAATGAGATCCAACAAAATTGCAATAAACACTTCAAAATGAAAACCACAATATAAGGTTGACACTAAAAAAGAAATTTACCATTGATTATAAGCGTAAAATTTCATATTCTACACATGAGATTACATACTAGATTTCAATTACAAATATACTGAAAAATTTAACCTAAGAATACACATGCTTAGTTACGGGTCACTATAAAGGAAGAATACAAAAGAAAAACTATATTTTGTATATATAATTAACAACTAAATGTATATATATAATAAATGTACATATAATTAACAACTAAATTTTTTTTTATCCTAGGCATCTCGATACATTCTTTCTTTAAAGATTCTAAAAAGAAAATCAAACATTAATTGTAAATCACATATAGTAATGTAATTTAGAATTAGGAATGTGGGAATGGATTCTAAAAAGAATTTTTAAAACTAAAACATTTAAAAAATGTAAGGCCAAAATATCTTCCCACTAGCTAGATATACCGAGCTGAACCACTAACTCAAAATTGCTTTTGAATAAATGGAATTTCCCTACGTATGTAGAATGCGTAGATTTCTACTAAAAATTCTAAATTCTACAAGCTAAAAGGAAGAGGAAAGGAAAATGAATACATGTTTATCACCTAACAGTTGAAAGAAAGATTAAAAGGAATGTGTAGTTCTTTCGTTTTTTGTTATTCTAAATTAAAGTGAACCTCACTTAACATCTGTTTTAATTTCTTCTCTCTGCATAACTTCTACGCAGTTGTAGTCCACCAGTAAGGTTGGGTGCGATCAATGGAACACATGTAGGCTCCCAATATGGTGAATTGAAATAATAATGTAACCAAGTATCTCCTAAATAGATAACAAACGGGTGGTCTATAAATTGTTGAACTGTAAAAGATTTGAATTATTCGCGTCACATTTGTTGTTTTCGGGTTTAGACAGGTTGATTTCTCCACTAGGTGAAAAAGAGTGATTCTTCCTTTTTTTATTAACGGGTGACAAATTAAGATCATGCAAAAGATCTGATAATTGGCCACGTGCCAAGGCCATTCAAATTTCACGGGTTTCTGAGATAGGTTCCTATAGTTAGTCCTGTCTATGGACTGAAGTCCTAAATATTCACCTGTTAAAGGGTCAACTTCAACAACACGGTCATTGATAACTTTAACACATAAAAGGGCGCCCGGTACAAATCAAAGTTTTGAGATTTCACCTTTTAATAGACTACTAATGTTGCGCTGTTTTACAAAAATTAAACTTCCTTGTTGATGCGTCGTCGTTGTTGCTGGCTGTCGTTCCATTGTGCGTTTCTTTTTCAATGATGGCTTTTCGTCGGTGATCCGCCATTAGTAGTTTGTTCGACCTACTAATCCCATCTTCCTTATCAAAGTCTTGAGATACCTGAAAACCAAAATGCTTAAAAATGGGACGAGAAAAATTAATGTTGAGACACAAACTTGCTGGTGAAACACCAAGACTTTCAACGATGGAATAGATATGTAATAGAACTACTTGCGTCAGGTTTTCGACCAATTTGTTATGTGGCTGGCGACATAATAACCTAAGGATAGATAAAAGAATTTTATTAGAGTGCTCCGTGATGTTACTAATGGGAAGGTAAGATGTTGTATGATGTACTCCTGCAGTTTGTTGAAGGTAATGATGTTGATGTTGTATGATGTTGTATGATGTTGAAGGTAATATTGTACTGCAGCATTTTAGATAAAAATTTTTTGCTATGAAACACTGCAACGTTGTCAGGAAGCACTGCTTCCACGATACCTAAATGTAGCATGCATATATGAAATAAATACTTGATAACTGGAGTAGCAATGGCGTTCTTCAAGGGATAATCTATACAATATTAAGTAAACACATCGACGGTAACCAGTGCAAAGTGCGCACCATGTTTCCCTGATGGGTATGGACCTGAAAAATCAACGGTTAATAAAGCTCTAGGTGCTGAATAAGGATTAGTGGACAAGAAACGAGCTGATAAAACAGGAATTACCAGCTAAAGCTGTAAAAGATGAACACGTTTAGTTGGTAATTTTTGGAAGAGAATAGACGTAAAAGCGCATCTGCACAAAGATTCTCTGAACCTTTCTTGAAACGTATTTCATAGTCCAGCTGTTGTAATTCCAGAGACTATCTCAAAAGACGGGTGTTCTTAGGCTTGGCCTTACCTAACCAACTAAGATTTTTGTGATCTATAATAAAAATAACATGGTGATCAATTAGTAATTGACGCCGTTTTCGGACTGCAAATATGATCGCAAGACTCTCCAGTTCACTAACAGTATAGCGAGATTCAGAAGGTGTTAAAGTTCGACTACTGAACTGGATGACTCTTTTCTGTCCATCACTGTACTGATATAAGGCTACACTGACTGCCAGGCGGGATGCATCCGATTCTAAATAATAAGGTAAATTCAAATCAGGGTGAGACAAGAGGACATCTTTACAAATATCGTCTTAATTTGTTGAAAAGATTGTTCGTGTTCTTCAAACCATTGCCACCGTTTTCCTTTTCTGAGAGTCTATAAAGGAGGTTGCATTTTTTCTGTTAACAGCTTCTCTAATCTGTTCGTTTGAAGCACATTGTTTTACAAAAGTGGCAGCTGGGACAGAAAAATTGTTATCTATTTTATCTCTCTCTTCATCTTCGGAGATTTCCTTAAAGTTAAAATTTTCAGATAAAAGATTAACGATGGTTTTCAAATTATTATATTCCATGGAAATCGTTCCATCCGAAAGATTAATTTGGCTTCTCAAGGCAGTAAGTGCATCATGTCCTAAAATGAAATCTTGATGAAAAGATTCAGTAAAGTTTTTCATAAACAAAAATGTTATCCATTTGAATTGTGACTAATGTGTAACCCCTTACTGTTCTTCTGGTTGACCCACTGAAATCCTCTAGAAGTACATCGTCAGCTGGAGTGAGTTTGGGTGACGTCACATCCGCACTAATGCGTTTCCAAAGCGCTAAATACATGAGGTTGATATCGGAGCCTATGCCCGCAAGACATTCAACTTAAGTATTACCAACTGAAACTTTAAGTTTAGCAATGATAGGGTTGGGTTGCGCATTGATATAGTGGTCTAGGCAGTGGGTGTCCGATTCACAGTCAGTTCTAGTCAAATCGGGATTATTTACACTACAAATGTGAGTGAGAGATACGAGAAAATATTTAGTTCGACCTAGTAGAATAGTGTGCGTCGCCCGTTACCCGGTCCACAGTACCGCCCTCGAATTGTTTTCCGAGTGACCAGAAATCCATTACGTCGGTTTGATCGGTTTGAGTTGTTGCTATTGTTATGAGTTTGTCTATTATTGTTATTTCTACTGTTATTATTTCTCCTTTCATTATTGCAACTACTGTTGCGTCGATTACTAAAAATTTTGTTCTTTCGTTCAGGTTTGGCGAATTCGAGTAACATAATTTGTACAGTTTTCTTTGATATACATAAGGCACGATAATATGTACAAGGATGGGGTGGTCATTATTCCAAAATCTTTGAAAAAATGTCTGCAAGATTCTTTCTCTGGAATTCCTGTTATCGTTCTTATCGCTCTATTTTGCCACTTAAATACTGTTTGTGCCCCGGAAGAATTATCCCATAATAGTATGCCATACGAAAGATGAGAGTGAAAGAAAGCATAATATGCAGTGATTAATAGACTTTTACTTACAGATATTTTTAATTTACGTAACACATATACTGCCCTTGATAATTTTTGACAAAGTTGCATAGTATGCACATTCCAGTTTAATTTCGTATCTAAGTGTATCCCTAATAGATTAGCTGAGGAGCATTCTTTTGTATCAGTTGTGGAGCTGCTGAGATGAAAGTATAACTTCTCTGTTTTATTATGATTCAAATGTAATTTATTGTGGAACAGCCAAACAGTAGAAATTATATATTTACGTTTATTGGCTTAGGAGCCATTAGCCAAAAAAAAAAAAAAAAAAAAAATTTACTGGGGAGAATTTCAAGATTTCGTACTGCTTATTTAAAATGGCAGGAAACCAGCATCTAGAGTTTTGGGACTCTTTTAGTATAACATCAATACATATAACATATTCTAACAGGTTTACTTTTTAAAAATCTTTAAGAGTGATAATTTTTTTTTCGAAATTGTACTCGACTAGGGCTATTTATTTAAAAAGGAGGAAAACCCGCAACTGAATATTTTGCACGATAACAACATCAGTAAAACATATTTCAATAGATTTAATCTTATTTTTGAAATATTTATCTCAAACAATAATTTCAATAGACACATAAGCTTACATACAGAAAGTGCCAGTTCAACTTTCAGAGTTCTTACGCACCCCCTTCCGACGCCACTGTGTACGAAGTATTTATTAAACTAGCCGTACTTCCAAACCTCTCGATACTTACCGGAAATTGCAATGAAAAGCCGTCTCAAATCACTATTCTCTCATTTTCTTAATGTTAAATGATTCATTTTATATGTTTCTACAGAAATTGTGCGCAGTTGAATGACGTTTCAAGCTTCATTGCGCAACTCTGACATTGTATATAGTGACAAATTATACGTCGATTTAAAGCTTATAAAATTTCAAGCAACTTTCATTCGAGCACTTTTTTAATACTTCTACTCTGTTGTATGAAGCAATAAAAAGAATACGTCCCCTAATACATATCGCAATTTTTCATTTTATCCTAAAGTTATGCAAAAATGGTTATTCGGAAGAAAGTGATAATAACTTGTGGCATTGCCTATAACATTAGAAGTACAATAAACAAAGAATGATTTATCTGCGTTATTTAGCTTAGAAGTTATGCGGGATAAACTAAGTGCATGTGAGAAATGCAAGATGGCAGATTATTTACTCAAAATGGCGGAAAAGCCGCAACTGGATTTTTTTTAATTTTCTGGGGGTTAGTGAGGAAGACATCACGTACAAATTCCAGCAGGTCCAATCTTTTTATTCTAAATGTCTACCTCAAACCTTATTTTGACTGCACCATTCGTAGATGTTACATGCAGAGAAGTTAAGGCCAAATTAATATAACCGCCACCAAGTTATAGGAGTATTTTTTGTAGACGCTCTGTATATTTTGTAAAGACAGTCTTTATTTTTTCGATTTATACTTTATTCTGCGACGCAAATAAGTTCTTTCTTTGGTGGGAATTGCTTCTTTCCCACGCAATTGCAAAATAAGTCTTTTATTGTTTTTTCATGTATATATTTTTAACATTCCATTGTTTCTGCCTGACTTATTAATATGCACCGTATATATTCTACAGTTATTTGGAACTGAATTAAGTGCTTTCTTTAATTGTTTATGGACAAATTGCAGTAGGTTAGAGCATATCAGAATAGACCAGATGTTCGCACAAAAGTGTGACGCGAGCCACATCGCTTTACCAGTTCGTTATCTGTACTTTCACACGCCCGAGTTATCGCAATGTCTCGTGCGTCGTGGCCAGTGGTCTAATATTAACGTCAACTCTTTTTTATGTTTTATTTGTATGTACATACAGGTGATTTAACCTGACTGCTTTTAAGAATGAACTGCCAACATTGATTATGCACCAATGCAGTTCGTATCACGAACCTCTTGGTTCCGGGAGTGTTACTCCGTGTTTCGAGGCAGCCACCACGCACGTCGCGTCAATCATCAAGTATGATATTGTGCTAAGGGACATATGCTATTAGCCGGTGAAGGATGTTTCATTACGGCTAGCCCAAATCAATAAGTCCCAGGTTCATAGATCTAGTGCGATGAAATTATAAACGCGCAGTCCAGCATTAGCATTCCACTTTGGAAACTATGTAATTTCGCTGAAGACTCGTGTCAACTTTTCAGGACTGTTAGGAGTATCAACTACATTACTACGAGGGATTATCCCGGCAACACTTCTCCCAGTGCTAATCCCCCAAGTGCGTTAATGGTGTGAGAAAAGCGTTTATATTGAAATCTGATTTATAATCTTCTATATATAAATCAAAGTGATAAAGGGCTAAAGTATAGTGAAAAGTAAAGTGTGATTTTGATAATGAAAATGATTGTAACTAGTCAGTGTTAAGTGTTGTGATTGTTTCTCCTCGTTATTCTTCTTTTTATTAGTATTCTAATAAATAAGTATAGTGTCATTTAACTCGTTGTGGTTTCGTTGTGTCTATGAATAATGTTTGTATGCGTTATGATCTAGATGACTGTCTGATCTTCCGTGAGGTTTTCGATACGAGACATCCGAACCTCTCGGCTCCGAATGCTCATCTCATCATTGTAACCGACGAGTAATTGGGGACAATTTTGTAATACCTTCTTGGAGACGTCCTTTATCGTTCTACCCAGGTAAATCCAGGTCTCAGGGGATACTCATTGGCAGGATCACGGAGGACAACGGAGAACAGACCACTTCCAGGCGATTACAAATAAATGGTATCCGAACACTGACCCGATACACTTGGCGGTTACAAATAAATGGCACCCGAACAAATACTCGAACCGAGACCGTTGGTGCTCGAATACTTACAAGATCAATACTTTAATATAGCATTTCTTTTTCAGCTTAACCAGTAATCTCAAAAAATTCTCTTTAAGGTGATATTAATCATAGCCTTTAGTAATATTTTATTTTATTTGAATTACACGTTTTAAGTTTATTTTTGTCCAAGATGGCACACCAGGAAGTAGATATGATAACTGGGATGAGTTCACTTCCCGAAGAATTAATGAGAGACAATAAATAGAATTGTGCTGAGAGTATAGAGAATTTTGCTAAATTAGAAAAGGAAAATAAAGAGACCCGTGCCGAGAATAAACAGAACTTTGCTAGATTAGAATAAAAAATAGATGAGAATGAGCAGAATTTTGTCGAGTTAAAGAGGGAATTAGGTCAGAAATTAGACTCCGTATAACAACAATGTCGCGAAAATAACGAAAGATTAGAAGAAAGTATTAGGACTGTAGAAGCTGAAACTAAACGCAGGAACGAAATCATTGAACAAAAATATGATCGCATAACACTTAAAATTCACAACAAACTTGCTGAAGTGGTCATAGTACTAAACAGGCAATCGAACTCGCCACACAGGCTAGCGTCGAAGTTAAGCAATAAATTGAAAGAACATGCTATCGTGTAGAATATACAGAAACAAGAGTTAGTAAAATTCAGAACCACTTAGGAGGTTTGAATCGGTTGGAATCAGTCCGAGATGTATGTCCGGCTAATAAGAAGCGCAGCGTTAGTTTACACATAGGTATAGATGATAAAATAGATGAGATGCACGAACGTATCGAGGAAATTTCTGAACGCGTAGAAAAGTAAGAGAAAGACATTAAGATGGTATACGAAGAAACCAAATTAATAGACTACAATACAAGAGTAAAAACTGAATCTAACGCAGAAGGTCGTGCTGAAATACGGGAAATAGATAAGATAATAAAAGAAATTAGTCGTGATATGGTAGAGCTCACTCAGGGAATAGAAAATACCGAAAATAGAGGGAAGGAATTTGATCCTCAAGTAGAGACAGATATTCCTAGGCAATTTAGAAATAGGCACTATAGTGATTCGGCTTATTCGGAATGTAAAGGCACCAACAGTAGTGACAGTGCTAGTGATGATACAGAAATCAGGGCGCAATGACCGAAGGCGCAAGCCCAATAAAAATGTTACTATCACAAATCGACAGAGAAAAAGCACGAAACTTAAAGAGGATGTTATGCTTTAAAAAGTTCAGTGTTTTCCTAAATTTCAGGGTGGTACTTCCACCAAATCAATTCACAATTATTTACAAAAGCTAGAGTTTGCTGCTCAATTTACCAACCTTTCTGATAAAACTCTGTTTAAGCTCATTTCACATTTGTTACAAGAAGTTTCGTTAAGTTGTTGTAATAACAGGAAAAATGAATTCACAAAGCACAAGCAAATCAAGCAAGCACCCATTGAAGCTTTCGGTAGAAAAGCTACAATACAATACAGGCTATCAACCTGTAAGATCGATCCCAAGGTACATAGTTCCGTACATGATTTCGCGCTTGATTAATTCAATAAACTTGTGAATTGCCACCGCAGTTTCCTGAATTTCTCATACTTACAGACGTGATACAGACTTTGCCTAATAGATTTAACACTGAACTCTTCCTTTATTCATGTACCAGTATCCGGGGATTTTTGGACGCAATTCAAAAATTAGAAACTTTACATGCTCAGCAAAATCGTACAGAGAAAAGATACAAGCAGGATAATAATTATAATGGTAATCAAAATTCCAATTTCCAAGGTAACCAACGAAATTTTTTGCACAATAATTTTAACAATCAAAGATACCAAGATCAGCGTGTAAATAACATGAGAACAGTAATGAGGTCATACGCGACATGACAATACTAGAAACAGAAGAAATTGACCCTCGCGTTCACGTGATCCGAGCAATAATGAGAAGCGAAACAGAAATCGCGACACGCGCAATAATTCTATCGCCAAACCTGAACGAAAGAACAAAATTTTTAGTAATCGACGCAACAGTAGTTGCAATAATGAAAGGAGAAATAATAACAGTAGAAATAACAATAATAGACAAACTCATAACAATAGCAACAACTCAAACCGATCAAACCGACGTAATGGAATTCTGGTCACTCGGAAAACAATTCGAAGGCGGTACTGTGGACCGGGTAACGGGCGACGCACACTATCCTACTAGGTCGAACTAAATATTTTCTCGTATCTTTCACTCACATTTGTAGTGTAAATAATCCCGATTTGACTAGAACTGACTGTGAATCGGACACCCACTGCCTAGACCACTATATCAATGCGCAACCCAACCCTATCATTGCTAAACTTAAAGTTTCAGTTGGTAATACTTAAGTTGAATGTCTTGCGGGCATAGGCTCCGATATCAACCTCATGTATTTAGCGCTTTGGAAACGCATTAGTGCGGATGTGACGTCACCCAAACTCACTCCAGCTGACGATGTACTTCTAGAGGATTTCAGTGGGTCAACCAGAAGAACAGTAAGGGGTTACACATTAGTCACAATTCAAATGGATAACATTTTTGTTTATGAAAAACTTTACTGAATCTCTTCATCAAGATTTCATTTTAGGACATGATGCACTTACTGCCTTGAGAAGCCAAATTAATCTTTCGGATGGAACGATTTCCATGGAATATAATAATTTGAAAACCATCCTTAATCTTTTATCTGAAAATTTTAACTTTAAGGAAATCTCCGAAGATGAAGAGAGAGATAAAATAGATAACGATTTTTCTGTCTCAGCTGCCACTTTTGTAAAACAATGTGCTTCAAACGAACAGATTAGAGAAGCTGTTAACAGAAAAAATGCAACCTCCTTTATAGACTCTCAGAAAAGGAAAACGGTGGCAATGGTTTGAAGAACACGAACAATCTTTTCAACAAATTAAGACGATATTTGTAAAGATGTCCTCTTGTCTCACCCTGATTTGAATTTACCTTATTATTTAGAATCGGATGCATCCCGCCTGGCAGTCAGTGTAGCCTTATATCAGTACAGTGATGGACAGAAAAGAGTCATCCAGTTCAGTAGTCGAACTTTAACACCTTCTGAATCTCGCTATACTGTTAGTGAACTGGAGAGTCTTGCGATCATATTTGCAGTCCGAAAACGGCGTCAATTACTAATTGATCACCATGTTATTTTTATTATAGATCACAAAAATCTTAGTTGGTTAGGTAAGGCCAAGCCTAAGAACACCCGTCTTTTGAGATAGTCTCTGGAATTACAACAGCTGGACTATGAAATACGTTTCAAGAAAGGTTCAGAGAATCTTTGTGCAGATGCGCTTTTACGTCTATTCTCTTCCAAAAATTACCAACTAAACGTGTTCATCTTTTACAGCTTTAGCTGGTAATTCCTGTTTTATCAGCTCGTTTCTTGTCCACTAATCCTTATTCAGCACCTAGAGCTTTATTAACCGTTGATTTTTCAGGTCCATACCCATCAGGGAAACATGGTGCGCACTTTGCACTGGTTACCGTCGATGTGTTTACTTAATATTGTATAGATTATCCCTTGAAGAACGCCATTGCTACTCCAGTTATCAAGTATTTATTTCATATATGCATGCTACATTTAGGTATCGTGGAAGCAGTGCTTCCTGACAACGTTGCAGTGTTTCATATCTAAAATGCTGGAGTACAATATTACCTTCAACATCATACAACATCATACAACATCAACATCATTACCTTCAACAAAATGCAGGAGTACATCATACAACATCTTACCTTCCCATTAGTAACATCACGGAGCACTCTAATAAAATTCTTTTATCTATCCTTAGGTTATTATGTCGCCAGCCACATAACAAATGGGTCGAGAACCTGACGCAAGTAGTTCTATTACATATCTATTCCATCGTTGAAAGCCTTGGTGTTTCACCAGCAAGTTTGTGTCTCAACATTAATTTTTCTCGTCCCATTTTTAAGCATTTTGGTTTTCAGGTATCTCAAGACTTTGATAAGGAAGATGGGATTAGTAGGTCGAACAAACTACTAATGGCGGATCACCGACGAAAAGCCATCATTGAAAAAGAAACGCACAATGGAACGACAGCCAGCAACAACGACGACGCATCAACAAGGAAGTTTAATTTTTGTAAAACAGCGCAACATTAGTAGTCTATTAAAAGGTGAAATCTCAAAACTTTTTGATTTGTACCGAGCGCCCTTTTATGTATTGAAGTTATCAATGACCGTGTTGTTGAAGTTGACCCTTTAACAGGTGAATATTTAGGACTTCAGTCCATAGACAGGACTGACTATAGGAACCTATCTCAGAAACCCGTGAAATTTGAATGGCCTTGGCACGTGGCCAATTATCAGATCTTTTGCATGATCTTAATTTGTCACCCGTTAATAAAAAGGAAGAATCACTCTTTTTCACCTAGTGGAGAAATCAACCTGTCTAAACCCGAAAACAACAAGTGTGACGCGAATAATTCAAATCTTTTACAGTTCAACAATTTATAGACCACCCGTTTGTTATCTATTTAGGAGATACTTGGTTACATTATTATTTCAATTCACCATATTGGGAGCCTACATGTGTTCCACTGATCGCACCCAACCTTACTGGTGGACTACAACTGCGAAGAAGTTATGCAGAGAGAAGAAATTAAAACAGATGTTAAGTGAGGTTCACTTTAATTTAGAATAACAAAAAAGGAAAGAACTACACATTCCTTTTAATCTTTCTTTCAACTGTTAGGTGATAAACATGTATTCATTTTCCTTTCCTCTTCCTTTTAGCTTGTAGAATTTAGAATTTTTAGTAGAAATCTACGCATTCTACATACTTAGGGAAATTCCATTTATTCAAAAGCAATTTTGAGTTAGTGGTTCAGCTCGGTATATCTAGCTAGTGGGAAGATATTTTGGCCTTACATTTTTTAAATGTTTTAGTTTTAAAAATTCTTTTTAGAATCCATTCCCACATTCCTAATTCTAAATTACATTACTATATGTGATTTACAATTAATGTTTGATTTTCTTTTTAGAATCTTTAAAGAAAGAATGTATCGAGATTCCTAGGATAAAAAAATTTTTAGTTGTTAATTATATGTACATTTATTATATATATACATTTAGTTGTTAATTATATATACAAAATATAGTTTTTCTTTTGTATTCTTCCTTTATAGTGACCCGTAACTAAGCATGTGTATTCTTAGGTTAAATTTTTCAGTATATTTGTAATTGAAATCTAGTATGTAATCTCATGTGTAGAATATGAAATTTTACGCTTATAATCAATGGTAAATTTCTTTTTTAGTGTCAACCTTATATTGTGGTTTTCATTTTGAAGTGTTTATTGCAATTTTGTTGGATCTCATTTACGTCATTTACTCAATTTTGACCTACTTGATTTTCCAGTATGTGACACGATATATTTTGTTCGAAGAGAAAAGTTTAGAAAGGAAAATAGGATAAGCCTTAAACGAATGAAACAGGCATTTCCTTGTTGGTTAGTAGTATGTACAGGAATGATGCCATGTTTACCGTATATCTTCCGAACGAAAGCAGTAATCTTTTATTTTAGAAATAACTATATGAACTGATACTACGATGGTGAACGGTCGTCTTTCTCCCATATTGATATGCATTTGGAAATATGCTTAATTATTATATTTTCTTTTGATTTCTGATTAACTTTCATTTCGTCTTCTTTAAACCACTAAACGACCGTAGGGTAACTTTTTCGAGTAGGATATTTCATGGGGATAAATATATTTTTTACAGGGAGGTAATATTTCTTGGAATTGCAGTTCTTTGAACGTGGCTAATCCATTGGATATTCCGTAGCTAACTGTATTTTTACCATCAATCGCAAAATATAGTTTTTCTTTTCTTTTCTTCCTTTATAGTGACCCGAAACTAAGCATGTGTATTCTTAGATTAAGTTTTTTCAGTATATTTTATTGTCTAGTAATACGTCAGTGAATTTTTTAGTGTTTATGAACCGCAATTATCTTATGTGTATGGTAGTATGTTGTAATGTTTTTCATAGTAATTTTGAGAAAGCTATCTTTTCTGTCACAGTATGTCCCAAACTTATTTGAAATTTATTAGCTAAATTACTATCTTTGGCTATGGAGATTTTTAGAAATCAACATGGCCAAAAGTCCCTTAATACGAATCTTTAGGTTTCAGCCATAGCAAATGGTTTGCAGGATTTCCTTGAGAAATCAATATGGCCAAAGATGTTGAATATAAACGTTTATGTTTCAGCCATACTACCAGTGACGGATGCCTTTTTTAAAAAAAATATATCGACATGGCCCATCAATTATTTATGAGGTTTCAGTTTTCTCAGAAATATCGATAAACATCAAGAAAAATAACCCTTTTTTCTTTCATTCCAACAACATGAAGCATTAACGATTTATGAAAATTACTTTATGTAAATTATTTCATATGATCGATGACTGAATTTTAATGTGTTAATAAGACCATTTTAAATATTTTGTAGAGAAGATGTAATTTAAGTTTAATTGTCCTGGAATGACATAACTTTTTTGTAGGGAATTTAATTTTGATGATTCAGGCCGACCAGAAAGTTGTAATGTCGTTGACTATATTTTTGTTTTTGTATCCCATGTTTTTCTTTAAATAGGTTTCATGTATTTTGTCTTAGAGAGACGTATCTTTACGATGCTACGAGAGCATTTGTATTTTGTGTGTTTACACATGTTTTTCTAGGTGGAAGACGTACATTATATTCGAGGGAACATACATATATTTTACTGAATATTAGTGTTTATATTTCAGTTATGTATAGAAACATTTTGTAAGTACCTATGGTTGCATCCCTTTTACGTTTCTAGTTTTGTATCGTAGAAAACGATGGCATATTTTGTAAGTGCGTGTAGTATTACACATTTTTCCTACCTATGGTTTTGGTATACTTTTCAACGCTTTATTAATAATTTTGCAGACAATTTCCACATGCTCTGGTAACCCTAAAATAATTACGTCTTTGGAAATGAATGACGATTATTATTCTAGGCCAAAGCCAATAATAACTTTGTTCCAGAATGAGTCATTTGTTATATTGTGCATTATTGAATTAGTCTCGATTTTCACATGGCGAGCAGATGTCACTTAGATTTTATGGCGTACCGAATTTTCTTCATACATGTCGACGAAATCACAATCTTTTCCTTGATATACAGAATCATGCTTGTTTGTTGAAATCACTATGAACGTCAGTTTTGACACTTAAGTTTATTTTTTTATTCTTGGAATAACGATTTTTCGTTCTTTTCTTTAAACAACACAACGCTCTCTCAAAAAAGGAAATACAGGTGTTTACATTTTTATTTATTTTATTTTTTTAACGATCTTCATATTTTTTCGAATATATTTCAGTAATATTCAAATTTTGATAATCATGTTCATATTTCAACATGTTTCAGATTTTTACGATTTGTCTATTCACATTTTAATGTTTTTAATTCAGATATCAGTATATTTTACAAGAAGACATTTACTAATTTTTATTGAGGTGTTTGATAATCCTTTAAGTCAATATTTTCATGAATAGTTATTGAGTATGCATATTTACTCATATAAGTGATCGAAACGGAACACTTAAAACATTTTACGAAAAGTATTTATGATTTTTTTTTAAAAAAAGGTAAGAATTTAAATATCCCTATAAACGCTTACTGCGCATTTTCAGTGAAGTTATCGTACAGGTGTTTTAACCATACCTCGTTTCTCACACCAGTGTATTAAAATAGAAATAAAAGAGAAAAAATCATCCCTCCGCTCCTTATCAACTCAACGTTGGAAAGCAACGTGGGACGTTCTCCAGGGGAAGATAGAATGGACTTCTATTTACGAAAAGACAGGACATAAGGAAACTCAACTACAGCACACATGTAAGAGGATCTTATTACTTCATGGAACATTTCGACTGGACACTGCTCATGCAGGAACCTCATCATGTTGTAGTGACTGAACAAGTCACTTAACTATTTTAAATAGTCCTGTTTCAGGTGAAAAACTATTGAACGTTTATGCACGTAAATCTCACACCGTATTACAATGTTTTCAACTAAATACAAATTTTTGGTAAAAAACTATAATTTTATTCAAATCTCATTTATCTGCCAGGAGTTCTCAAACTACGCAGACACTTGACGGGTCGTTCATCACGCGAGACACCAAGGTTATAGAAGTAGTTTTTGTGGACGCTCTGTATATTTCGTAAAGACAGTTTTTATTTTTTCGATTTATACTTTATTCTGCGACGCAAATAAGTTCTTTCTTCGGTGGGAATTGCTTCTCTTCCACGCAATTGAACAATAATTCTTTTATTGTTTTTTCTTATATATTTTTTAAATATTCCTTTGTAGTGAGAACATTTCAGTAAGCGACGAACCTTCTCAGTATTTCTCCCTGACTTATTACTATGCACCGTATATATTCTACAGTTATTTGGAACTGAATTAAGTGCTTTCTTTAATTGTTTATGGACAAATTGCAGTAGGTTAGAGCATATCAGAATAGACCAGATGTTCGCACAAAAGTGTGACGCGAGCCACATCGCTTTACCAGTTCGTTATCTGTACTTTCACACGCCCGAGTTATCGCAATGTCTCGTGCGTCGTGGCCAGTGGTCTAATATTAACGTCAACTCTTTTTTATGTTTTATTTGTATGTACATACAGGTGATTTAACCTGACTGCTTTTAAGAATGAACTGCCAACATTGATTATGCACCAATGCAGTTCGTATCACGAACCTCTTGGTTCCGGGAGTGTTACTCCGTGTTTCGAGGCAGCCACCACGCACGTCGCGTCAATCATCAAGTATGATATTGTGCTAAGGGACATATGCTATTAGCCGGTGAAGGATGTTTCATTACGGCTAGCCCAAATCAATAAGTCCCAGGTTCATAGATCTAGTGCGATGAAATTATAAACGCGCAGTCCAGCATTAGCATTCCACTTTGGAAACTATGTAATTTCGCTGAAGACTCGTGTCAACTTTTCAGGACTGTTAGGAGTATCAACTACATTACTACGAGGGATTATCCCGGCAACACTTCTCCCAGTGCTAATCCCCCAAGTGCGTTAATGGTGTGAGAAAAGCATTTATATTGACATCACATTTATAATATTCTATATATAAATCAAAGTGATAAAGGGCTAAAGTATAGTGAAAAGTAAAGTGTGATTTTGATAATGGAAATGATTATACATAGTCAGTGTTAAGTATTGTGATCGTTTCTCTTCGTTATTTTCTTTTGAATAGTACGTGGTGAACAAACATCGTGTACGTGAATTTCCTCCCACTTTCTTTGTTCCAACATTTCATGGATTTCTCATCATCACCGTCTCCATTAGGAAAGCCGACATAACCGTGGGACGTAAAACTCAAAGATTTCCCATTAGCCTAGCTGGCATAAGTGTGGGACGTAAAAGTCAAAGATTTCATTTCATTGTTCGCACCTTTAATGTTTGCTGGCCCCGAGCACATACTACAGACAGATAGACAGACAGACAGGAAGGCATGATATTATCAAAATTAAAACACATAATATACGTCTTCTTTTTATAATATTATTTTAACGCTAAATTATAAGTGATACGAATTTTTGTTCACTAGCTGCTTTATACAAGTCTCCAGACATTTCTTACGTAAGTTGTAACCTACTTGCAATACGAGTCGGAAAACATTCAAGAATTCCATCTGATCATTTTCTCAGAATTCAACGTGCAACGAGCAGAAGCATCATACATCATACAGGTTCGATTATATTTATATGTGTTTTTAACGTTAGAATTTCATTTCATTATCAAATACGGAAACGCAAAGTAAATACACTGTATGGAGTGCATTTATAGTTAAATGAAAACATAACATATTGTTTTATTCTTTCAGGAATAATCATTGACCGTATTATTTTAAAAATATATTTTTACTTACCTATTTTAATAAAATCGTCTGATGGTAACACTTATTCACAGCTCTAGTCATCCAACGGATCAAGCACACACACACACACACTATTACACATATGAAGTGAAAAACAGCGAAGACTAATTACAACTTCTCTCTGCTGTTAACTCTAACTTACAAGTAATCTTTTTTCAGGTCTACACACACACATACACACACGTGTTTGCCTTAGAGAATCATGTCACAACAAGTTCGATCATGCCTACCATAATCGAGGTCGGATACCAGTCATCGAAAACATATCTCGTTACGGTTTCAATACATAAGATAACATCTTTCACATCAAGACTTGGGAAAGTCACGTTTCATTTTGTTTATACAGGCATCTCTATGAGAATAAGACAGATTTTCATCCTACGTTGTGAAAACATTATCAAATGATATGGGAAGCTTCCGTTATTAGATTATGTTCAATCAATGGAATCCGATACGTTTTAAAGCATTCATATTCATCTTATCAAACCCAGGGAACGTTCCCAGGACTAAAAAGGTTTCAAACATGGGACTCTAACACTTAAGAACCCGATTTTGTATGGGTATGTGTTTCGTTATGAGACTCATATATTGTTTCTAATCCCACGTTTTAAAAAAATCATGAAATACAATATTTACCTTAGCAACTAAGATCCGTTTCATACAATCTGCTGAGAAGCCTTGATCATCAATATCATGCCTTCAGTTCACAACCTACAGGCATTTCGTTGGAATAGGACCAAGAGGCTAAATCGCTTATGCTCTTCGGCTTTCCAGGAGGAGCAGGGGTGACGGGGTTTCAAATAACTAGACAATATAGGACAAGAACACTTATGTTTCATCTTGTTTCTACATCTGGTAGGCGTCCAAGTCTATGAGCATAGCAACAGCGGGGTCCCACAACCAACATTTTCCCACGAGTGGTAGCCCTAAAAGGCTATAAGCATAACAACTAAAGGCTTGTTGAAACTTGCCTCCGAATTCTAGGAAAACAAGATATTTTTTGCTGACTCAGCCATCTATCCAGGAGGAATCTACTACGCTAACCCCCACGTGGCTAAGATGACCCTGAACCCATTCTCACCTTGGACGGGAAACACTATTGCATCCGCCAAACTCTCTGTACGTTGCACCGTCCGATTATCACCTATTCCATTCCTTCCATAATCACCTTAGACGACGCCAGTTCCAATCCTTGGTAGAAGTACAAAATGCACTTGATACCTTCTTCGCTTCACGGCTCACCAACTTCTACCGCGATAGAATTCTCGGCCTTCTCTAGGTACATCTTAGGTGACGTATCGACCTTCGAAGGTGGTGGGTGAAAAAGCGATAGAACTTTCTTGGTTACATTTATATAACACTCATGTCTTCCCTGTACTAATGTCTCAAACTAAGAGTGTAAGGAAAACAGCTCTTGCTATTAATATATAGACTTAAATATTAAGTGCAAAATTTCTGATCTCAAGTGCTTGGTAGCCCAAGTTTATGTCAATTTCCTTGCTTTTCTGCACTTGAGAGATTGGCCACAGTGATGTTTTTAGGCGTTCACGGTTGCCTAAATCTCAGACATTGCATAAATTTTACGGAAATGTTTGGGAAAATTTGCGAATTTAGAGGCGTGTCTAATTAATCGCCAAAACATTTATCTGGCCACCACCAAAACTATAATGGCCACCGACACCAAACTCTATACAAATAACAACATCTAGAACCCCGACAAAGTTACTAAAAATCATGAAAATATTCTAATATTTAATATATCTTTATCAAGAAAAACTATCAAAAATTTGATAAAAACTAGGCCACCACGAAAACTATAAGAGCCACCGACACCAAACTCAATACAACTAACAACCTCAAGAACCCGACAAATTTACTAAAGGTAATAAAAATATGGTGATATTTAATATATCTTCATCACAAAAACATCAAAACGAATATAAAAAGATGATTGCACAAATAGAAGACACCTGTGTTTCTACGCTCTCTCGTCTGAGGAAGGAGCCATTTCTGGACAGGCTGTTGACATGTGTTGAGAAGTGGGTTCTGCACGTAGCACGGTGACGTCGTCATCATTGGTTAGCATCCCATGAACCGGTACCAAAACAGCCCAAACGAGCACTGCACCAGAAGAAGGTTCTCCTATGTGTTTGGTGGCCACGGTCACCACGGAAACTATATTGGCTACCGACATCAAACTGTACACAAATATCAACCTCAAGGACAACGACATCTTTAATAAAAACCATAAAAATATCGATATATTTAATATATCTTTAACACGAAAACCTTTTAAAAATATGATAAAAACTTTGCCACCACAGAAATGGTAATGGCCGCAGACACCAAACTCTACACAAATATCAAACTGTAGAATCCCGACATATTTTCTAAAAATCATTTTAAAAAATCTGTATATTTCATATATACGTATTACGGAAAACTATCAAAAATATGATACAAATATAATCACCACAGAAACTATAACGGCCACCGACACCAAAATCTACACAAATATCAATATCTAGGACCTTGACACACTTACTAAAGGCAATGAAAATATCATGATAGTTAATATATCTTTATTACGAAAACCTCAAAAATATATTAAAAACTTCACCGCTACGTAAGCTATAATGGCCATCGTCACCAAACTCTAAGATCATCTCGACATATTTTCTAAAAATCATTAAATTATCGTGATATTTCATATATTTTTATCACGAGAAACCATAACAATATGATAAAAACCTGTCCACCACTTAAACAATAACGGCCACCGACAGCACACTCTATACCAATAACAACCTCTAGGACTCCTACATACTTCCTAAAAATCATAAAAGTAATGTGATATGTAATATATATTTATCACGAGAAATTATGAAAAATATGAACACTTGGCCAGTATGAAAACTATAGTGGCCATAAACACCATACTGTACACAAATAACAACCTCCAGAACCTCAAAAAAAAGCTAAAATCATAAAAAAATGTTGTAATATTCAATATATCACGAAAAACTATCAAAAATATAATATAAACTTGGCCACCACGGAATCTATAATGGCCACCAAAACCAAACTATAAACAAGTATCAAACTCTAAGTCCTCCATATATTCGCTAAAAATCATAATAATATCGTGCTATTTAATATATTTTATCACGAAAAACCAACTAAAATATGCTATAAAATTGGCCACCACCGAAACTATAACGAACACCGACACCAAAATCTACATGAATATCAAACTCTAGAACAAAGACATATTTAATAAAAACTGTAAAAATATCGTGATATTTAATATATCTATATCACGAAAAACTATCAAAAAGATGATAAATAGTTGGCCACTACACAAACCTTAAAGGACACCGAAACCAAAATCTACACAAATATCAAACTCCAGGACCCCCGTATACTTGCTAAAAATCATAAAATTATCGTGATATTTAATATACCTTTATCACGAAAAACTATCAAAATATGAAAAAAAACTAGGCCACAACGAAAATTATATTCTCCACAGACTCCTTACTCTACACAAATATCAAACTCCAGTTTCACGATGTATTTCCTAAAAATGTTAAAAACATATCGTGATATTTATTATATCTTTATCACGAAAATCTATCAAAATATGAAAAAAAAACTAGGCCACAACGAAAATTACAATCGCCAGAGACACCTAACTGTACACAATTATCAAACTCTAGTTTCACGATGTATTTCCTAAAAATGATAAAAAATATCGTGATATTTAATATATCTCTATAACAAAAAACTATCAGAAATATAATAAAAGAATGTTCACCACGGAAATTATAATGGCCACCGGCACCAAACAGAAGACAAATATCAAACTCTAGGATCCCGACATATTTACTAAGAATCATAAAGGTATCGTGATATTTAATATATCTTTTTCACGAAAAACTATCAAAATATGATAAAAACTTTGCCATTATGAAAACAATAACGGCCACTGACACCACTCTTTACACAGATAACAACCTCTAGGACTTCGACATATTTGCTAAAAATCATAACAATAATGTGATGTTTAATATATCTGGATTTTTAGGCTGTTTAGCATTTTAATTTCTTCCTAAATTTATATTTTCAGGCTCTAATAGATTAAACTTTAACGTACACTGAACTTTTGGTAACTTCAAACGCAAAGAAAGTGATGACTTATTATACAACCTATAACCTATAATATTAGGAGTATAAGAATAAGAAGAATAAGAATAATTTATTGTCGTTAAACAACATGATGTTGTAATAGACAACGTCAAAATTTAAGTTTGCGTACATGTAATATTTACAATTTTAATTAATTAATACAATTTCAATTAATTAAAATTGTAAATATTACATGTACGCAAACTTAAATTTTGACGTTGTCTATTACAACATCATGTTGTTTAACGACAATAAATTATTCTTATTCTTCTTATTCTTATACTCCTAATATTATAGGTTATAGGTTGTATAATAAGTCATCACTTTCTTTGCGTTTGGAGTTACCAAAAGTTCAGTGTACGTTAAAGTTTAATCTATTAGAGCCTGAAAATATAAATTTAGGAAGAAATTAAAATGCTAAACAGCCTAAAAATCCAGATATATTAAACATCACATTATTGTTATGATTTTTAGCAAATATGTCGAAGTCCTAGAGGTTGTTATCTGTGTAAAGAGTGGTGTCAGTGGCCGTTATTGTTTCCATAATGGCAAAGTTTTTATCATATTTTGATAGTTTTTCGTGAAAAAGATATATTAAATATCACGATACCTTTATGATTCTTAGTAAATATGTCGGGATCCTAGAGTTTGATATTTGTCTTCTGTTTGGTGCCGGTGGCCATTATAATTTCCGTGGTGAACATTCTTTTATTATATTTCTGATAGTTTTTTGTTATAGAGATATATTAAATATCACGATATTTTTATCATTTTTAGGAAATACATCGTGAAACTAGAGTTTGATAATTGTGTACAGTTAGGTGTCTCTGGCGATTGTAATTTTCGTTGTGGCCTAGTTTTTTTTTCATATTTTGATAGATTTTCGTGATAAAGATATAATAAATATCACGATATGTTTTTAACATTTTTAGGAAATACATCGTGAAACTGGAGTTTGATATTTGTGTAGAGTAAGGAGTCTGTGGAGAATATAATTTTCGTTGTGGCCTAGTTTTTTTTCATATTTTGATAGTTTTTCGTGATAAAGGTATATTAAATATCACGATAATTTTATGATTTTTAGCAAGTATACGGGGGTCCTGGAGTTTGATATTTGTGTAGATTTTGGTTTCGGTGTCCTTTAAGGTTTGTGTAGTGGCCAACTATTTATCATTTTTTTATAGTTTTTCGTGATATAGATATATTAAATATCACGATATTTTTATAGTTTTTATTAAATATGTCTTTGTTCTAGAGTTTGATATTCATGTAGATTTTGGTGTCGGTGTTCGTTATAGTTTCGGTGGTGGCCAATTTTATAGCATATTTTAGTTGGTTTTTCGTGATAAAATATATTAAATAGCACGATATTATTATGATTTTTAGCGAATATATGGAGGACTTAGAGTTTGATACTTGTTTATAGTTTGGTTTTGGTGGCCATTATAGATTCCGTGGTGGCCAAGTTTATATTATATTTTTGATAGTTTTTCGTGATATATTGAATATTACAACATTTTTTTATGATTTTAGCTTTTTTTTGAGGTTCTGGAGGTTGTTATTTGTGTACAGTATGGTGTTTATGGCCACTATAGTTTTCACACTGGCCAAGTGTTCATATTTTTCATAATTTCTCGTGATAAATATAAACTACATATCACATTACTTTTATGATTTTTAGGAAGTATGTAGGAGTCCTAGAGGTTGTTATTGGTATAGAGTGTGCTGTCGGTGGCCGTTATTGTTTAAGTGGTGGACAGGTTTTTATCATATTGTTATGGTTTCTCGTGATAAAAGTATATGAAATATCACGATAATTTAATGGTTTTTAGAAAATATGTCGAGATGACCTTAGAGTTTGGTGTCGATGGCCATTATAGCTTACGTAGCGGTGAAGTTTTTAATATATTTTTGAGGTTTTCGTAATAAAGATATATTAACTATCATGATATTTTCATTGCCTTTAGTAAGTGTGTCAAGGTCCTAGATATTGATATTTGTGTAGATTTTGGTGTCGGTGGCCGTTATAGTTTCTGTGGTGATTATATTTGTATCATATTTTTGATAGTTTTCCGTAATAAGTATATATGAAATATACAGATTTTTTAAAATGATTTTTAGAAAATATGTCGGGATTCTACAGTTTGATATTTGTGTAGAGTTTGGTGTCTGCGGCCATTACCATTTCTGTGGTGGCAAAGTTTTTATCATATTTTTAAAAGGTTTTCGTGTTAAAGATATATTAAATATATCGATATTTTTATGGTTTTTATTAAAGATGTCGTTGTCCTTGAGGTTGATATTTGTGTACAGTTTGATGTCGGTAGCCAATATAGTTTCCGTGGTGACCGTGGCCACCAAACACATAGGAGAACCTTCTTCTGGTGCAGTGCTCGTTTGGGCTGTTTTGGTACCGGTTCATGGGATGCTAACCAATGATGACGACGTCACCGTGCTACGTGCAGAACCCACTTCTCAACACATGTCAACAGCCTGTCCAGAAATGGCTCCTTCCTCAGACGAGAGAGCGTAGAAACACAGGTGTCTTCTATTTGTGCAACCATCTTTTTATATTCGTTTTGATGTTTTTGTGATGAAGATATATTAAATATCACCATATTTTTATTACCTTTAGTAAATTTGTCGGGTTCTTGAGGTTGTTAGTTGTATTGAGTTTGGTGTCGGTGGCTCTTATAGTTTTCGTGGTGGCCTAGTTTTTATCAAATTTTTGATAGTTTTTCTTGATAAAGATATATTAAATATTAGAATATTTTCATGATTTTTAGTAACTTTGTCGGGGTTCTAGATGTTGTTATTTGTATAGAGTTTGGTGTCGGTGGCCATTATAGTTTTGGTGGTGGCCAGATAAATGTTTTGGCGATTAATTAGACACGCCTCTAAATTCGCAAATTTTCCCAAACATTTCCGTAAAATTTATGCACTGCCTGAGAGGTAGGCAACCGTGAACGCATAAAAAACATCATTTTGGCCAATCTCACAAGTGCAGAAAAGCAAGGAAATTGACATAAACTTGGGCTACCAAGCACTTGAGATCAGAAATTTTGCACTTAATATTTAAGTCTATATATTAATAGCAAGAGCTGTTTTCCTTACACTCTTAGTTTGAGACATTAGTACAGGGAAGACATGAGTGTTATATAAATGTAACCAAGAAAGTTCTATCGCTTTTTCACCCACCACCTTCGAAGGTCGATACGTCACCTAAGATGTACCTAGAGAAGGCCGAGAATTCTATCGCGGTAGAAGTTGGTGAGCCGTGAAGCGAAGAAGGTATCAAGTGCATTTTGTACTTCTACCAAGGATTGGAACTGGCGTCGTCTAAGGTGATTATGGAAGGAATGGAATAGGTGATAATCGGACGGTGCAACGTACAGAGAGTTTGGCGGATGCAATAGTGTTTCCCGTCCAAGGTGAGAATGGGTTCAGGGTCATCTTAGCCACGTGGGGGTTAGCGTAGTAGATTCCTCCTGGATAGATGGCTGAGTCAGCAAAAAATATCTTGTTTTCCTAGAATTCGGAGGCAAGTTTCAACAAGCCTTTAGTTGTTATGCTTATAGCCTTTTAGGGCTACCACTCGTGGGAAAATGTTGGTTGTGGGACCCCGCTGTTGCTATGCTCATAGACTTGGACGCCTACCAGATGTAGAAACAAGATGAAACATAAGTGTTCTTGTCCTATATTGTCTAGTTATTTGAAACCCCGTCACCCCTGCTCCTCCTGGAAAGCCGAAGAGCATAAGCGATTTAGCCTCTTGGTCCTATTCCAACGAAATGCCTGTAGGTTGTGAACTGAAGGCATGATATTGATGATCAAGGCTTCTCAGCAGATTGTATGAAACGGATCTTAGTTGCTAAGGTAAATATTGTATTTCATGATTTTTTTAAAACGTGGGATTAGAAACAATATATGAGTCTCATAACGAAACACATACCCATACAAAATCGGGTTCTTAAGTGTTAGAGTCCCATGTTTGAAACCTTTTTAGTCCTGGGAACGTTCCCTGGGTTTGATAAGATGAATATGAATGCTTTAAAACGTATCGGATTCCATTGATTGAACATAATCTAATAACGGAAGCTTCCCATATCATTTGATAATGTTTTCACAACGTAGGATGAAAATCTGTCTTATTCTCATAGAGATGCCTGTATAAACAAAATGAAACGTGACTTTCCCAAGTCTTGATGTGAAAGATGTTATCTTATGTATTGAAACCGTAACGAGATATGTTTTCGATGACTGGTATCCGACCTCGATTATGGTAGGCATGATCGAACTTGTTGTGACATGATTCTCTAAGGCAAACACGTGTGTGTATGTGTGTGTGTAGACCTAAAAAAGATTACTTGTAAGTTAGAGTTAACAGCAGAGAGAAGTTGTAATTAGTCTTCGCTGTTTTTCACTTCATATGTGTAATAGTGTGTGTGTGTGTGTGCTTGATCCGTTGGATGACTAGAGCTGTGAATAAGTGTTACCATCAGACGATTTTATTAAAATAGGTAAGTAAAAATATATTTTTAAAATAATACGGTCAATGATTATTCCTGAAAGAATAAAACAATATGTTATGTTTTCATTTAACTATAAATGCACTCCATACAGTGTATTTACTTTGCGTTTCCGTATTTGATAATGAAATGAAATTCTAACGTTACAAACACACATATATATAATCGAACCTGTATGATGCTTCTGCTCGTTGCACGTTGAATTCTGAGAAAATGATCAGATGGAATTCTTGAATGTTTTCCGACTCGTATTGCAAGTAGGTTACAACTTACGTAAGAAATGTCTGGAGACTTGTATAAAGCAGCTAGTGAACAAAAATTCGTATCACTTATAATTCAGCGTTAAAATAATATTATAAAAAGAAGACGTATATTATGTGTTTTAATTTTGATAATATCATGCCTTCCTGTCTGTCTGTCTATCTGTCTGTAGTATGTGCTCGGGGCCAGCAAACATTAAAGGTGCGAACAATGAAATGAAATCTTTGACTTTTACGTCCCACACTTATGCCAGCTAGGCTAATGGGAAATCTTTGAGTTTTACGTTCCACGATTGGAAATCTTTGAGTTTTACGTCCCACGGTTATGTCGGCTTTCCTAATGGAGACGGTGATGATGAGAAATCAATGAAATGTTGGAACGGAGAAAGTGGGAGGAAATTCACGTACACGATGTTTGTCCACCACAAAGTTCACTTGAGGGGAACAGGATTTTGAACCTGGGATCTTCCATGTATGCGGTGTTTGTCCACCACAAAGTTCACTTGATTGGAACAGAATTTTGAACCTAGGACCTTCCACGTACACGGTGTTTGTCCACCACAAAGTTCACTTGAGGGGAACAGGATTTTGAACCAGTGACCTCCATACACCAGAGGTGAACCCTCTACCACTGAATCACTACAGGACTTCAAATTATGGTATGTGTACCATAATTATGGTGTGGTTGGCAGCCCTAGCTCCAATAGTCGCTAAGGTTAAAGCTAAATGGAATATAAGCTAAATCGGTTAAAAACGATGTTTTTTCTTTCCTTTTTTATGTGAAATAAACAAAGTATACACGTATACGTAATCACAATCAACAGAAAAAGAAACTACGTACAATTAATAAAACCAATTCACAAAGAAATATGATTTCTTCCTGGTTATGTCCTGTCTTTGGAGTTTATCCTCGCTCAATATGTATAGAACAAGAACAGGGTTCTTCTAAGAGAAACTAAAAAATGCACAGGTAGCACATTCTAGTCATTTCAATTTATCAATGAAACAGCATTACGTAATACATAGTACACAGTGCAACTAGATAGGTCTATCGTCAATTATTCATTCCCAATACTCTAGTTCAGCGTAGTGATGGGCAGTGGGAATATTAACGGTGGGAAGGGGAATATTAACGGGTAAAAAATATTTCGTTAGTGGTTCAGAAGATACTTAATGCCATAAATAATACTATATATTGAATACCATAAGAACATAGTACATTAGAAGCCGTTATTTTCTGTGTAGTATCACTGACGATACCTCAGCAATATACAAAGGACGCGATGACTGATTAGTGGAAGGTCATTATGATGATGCAGTGTCCTGCACGAAGGTCAATCTTTTACCCGGAGGTCATGGGCAAAGTGAATCTATAATAGCTTGCCATAGCCTTCCGTGAACCGATGATAACGTCCTAAGAACGGGACCTAGAGTGGGATCCAAATAACTTATGTTCCCACTGGGAATCGAATTCGGAACTCTGTGCTTACAAGGCAACGAGCGTATCCACTCATTTACTGGGAAAATTGGAAGGTAAATAGGAGTAACTTTATTTCGCATCTGTTTATTTTCATGGTAACTGTGCGGACAAAATATGGACCAGTAATAATCTTCGATAACTACAGCAGGAAGCGCACATTAATCCGAATATTTGCTTGAGTTGTTCGGATTATTAAATTGTTTGGCTTAAGAATGGAGTGCTCAAAAGCCACAAATCCAGTTGGAATCGAATATTTGTCAAGGTTTAGTTCTAATCTAAAACATAAACAGTCCGTAGCAAGAAAAAAAAAAACCTGCAACATGAGCATGTAAGTTTATTGTGAAACTACGCCCAGGGAATCAACATAACGTCTAAGTGGCACAAATCAAGACAGGAGAAATTTCGGCGTCCTCCACTGCACACTTATCTTCGAGCACAAGACTTCCTCGTTTCACAATAAACTTACATGCCCATGATGCTGGTTTTTTGCCGCGGACTGTAAAGTAACGTATATGTAGTTAAGCATTCAAAAGTAATTTGGAACAGTCTTGTATTCAAGAAAAGCGACCTGATCTAGTCCAATAATTCACAATAACTGTTTCTGTTTGAGCAAGCAGTCTAAAAATATCAACCCCGCCAGCTAAATGTCATTCGAACAAGCGCAGGGTTCGGATTATAATGGGTTTGGATTAACACGAGCAGCCTGTAGTGCTAATGGAGAAACAAAATACGAAAATGTGTAATTAAATGAACTCGAATAAAAGTAAGTCACCTTTACTAATGTCGAATAGTAATCTTCCCCAGGGTTCGATTCAAGGTCTTGAAAACATGCGTTTATGTTTGTTCTGTGGTAGGGATACGAGATTCTTGTAGCGTAGAGTTTATGGCCATTCTAAGAAACTTTAGGTGCTTTCGTGATGATACGGAAACAAAAAAGTCCGGTTATGGATGGCCAACCAGCTCTTCACGTAGACGTTGATCTTAACCCGCGAGGACTCGCATAGCGGGGAAAAGACCGAAGATGTGTTTACGTTGGTACCAGTATTCGGATTCGCGCCAGAGATTCATGAGCTGCCGTGACTTTGTTCTTTGCACCCTTCCTTACTACCCCACTGTCAAATAAACACTGTTTACTGTTTGTACGACAATAAGAGAGCTGTATTGTTTATTTTCGGTCGTTTCGAACCAATGCGAGTTCTCGCGTTACAACATTGCGCAGTCTTTTCTTGCTTGTGTAAAACATTGTAACACTTTTACTATGACTCATTCATCAAGCTCGAAATGTTGTGACTTCATTGGAATCCTGGAACTTATTTTTCCAGATGATGTTCTTGGGAAAATAGTACACTATTCTAATATTTGGATTAATGTGCATAGAAAATAATTTTCTAGAGACCAAGATGCTAGATCTAGATTTGACAGAGCTAAATGCTCTCATTGGTCTTCTTTATTTGGCTGCTCTTTTGAAATGTAACCATACCAATCTGAGGGCAAGGGCGCCGATTCTGGGGAGCCCAGGAGCCCAATCCTCATGTGGGCCTCATGTATTCTTATAAGTATGTATTTTTATATGTATGTAATTTTATTGTTATGTACTTCTTATGACTGCTCCCCCTCCCCCAAAGTTACGTAGAAATCGGCGACCTCAGGACCTATGGACTAATGATGAGACAGAAGTATAAATGTTCAAACTGACCATGTCCCTGAGCAGGTTTTAATTTCTGTTGCAAGCATTTACGCTTTGACGATATCACAAACTCTAAAGAATGGAAGAGTTTGGGCAACCTGGCGGGCACCAGGGAGTTATTTGACGAATTTGTAGAAACTTACAAGGCAAACTACTCACCAAGTAATATAAAATATTGACGAATCCTTGGAAGCCTTTCGTGAGAAATGCAAGTATAGGCAATATATTCTAAACAAGTCAGGTAAATTGAAATTATTCGTGCTGGGAGACTCCCGTACGTTTTACTCATACAGCATGGAAATATACAGTGGTAAGCAGCCAAATAGCCTCTTTTAACTTGATAAAAGCGTCAAGAGTATAGTTGAAAGGTTGATCCAGCTTGTTTCTAATAGTGGACGTAGTATAACAACCAGCTACTGGTACACGTCCATACCTCTCGCAGAGGCGCTTCTAATAGATCAGAATTTTACTCTCGTGGGTATTCTCCGTAACAAAAAATGTATTAAATACTTCCATATAAATACCTTAAATAAAAAAATCTTATGTGTACTCTACTAACAAAAAAATAAGCATTTTCTACGTGATACAATATTTTTTTATTCGAATCGGTCTAAAAGACCTAATTAATGTCTCGTTCCTGCTATGACCTGCCAAACGATACACCGTCTCAAAAACTTTGTCGCAAATGTTTCTTCAAGACAATTTAAATTTGAAAAGCAGTAGACGGCTATGGTTATGGCTTACGAATGAGTTATGACCAAACAGATCATTTCCAAATTTTTAGTTTTATGGGGGTTTCTCAGCATCTGAAATGGTGAAATATTATGACTATAATACTCGAATATTGGGTAGTTATTTATGAAAAGTTACCTTTGCCCTAAATTGGTTAATCTCTACCTCTAACTTCTAGTTCGAGCTTGAAATCCACTAATTAATTTTATACATTGAATTTTAAGATTAAAAAATTAGTCGAAAACGCTCATTTGCTGAACACCGTTTATTTCTAAGGTGTAATTTGACTAAGTAATCCCTTTCAAACTTCCGTTTAAATCTTTTCGAAAAGTTTGTTTGAATATTTCGAATAGTTTTGATTTGAAAACTTAAAGTTATAACATTTTCAGTTCGAATATATTGAAATTTT
Source organism: Thermobia domestica (assembly GCF_964235325.1). NCBI lineage: Eukaryota > Metazoa > Arthropoda > Insecta > Zygentoma > Lepismatidae > Thermobia > Thermobia domestica. The sequence goes on along the minus strand of NC_137460.1, from coordinate 298,692,425 downwards.
CATTCAAAATTTCAGTTTGAATTTTTTTGAATTTTATTGCTTTGTTGGAAAAATTTTTGTTTCAATTTTCTAGTTCTAAAATTTGGTTTGAATTTTTTTGGTGTGAAAGTTTTATTCCAAAATATTGATTTCATTTTTCGAAAATTTTAGTTTAAAATTTTCAGTTCTGCAATTTCAGTATGAAATTGTTTGGTTTGAAAAAAAGTGAAGTCGAAAATTTTTATATCAATTTGCTATTTCAAAAATTTTAAGTTTTTAAAAATTTGTTTCAAAAATGTTTAATTTGAAAATTTCAGTTTGAATTTCTTTCTTGTTTGAAACTTTTGAGTTCGAAAAATTTTAGTGTCAAATTTTTACTTGAAACTTTGTAATTACTGGAAATTAGTTAAAACTCAAAATTTAATCGAATAGTTAAAAACCATTTATTGGTTAATCGAATGGTTAAAAACGTTTATTTTTGATCGAATAGTTAAAACCGGATAAGGTTTGACGGTTAACCGTGGAACTATTCCCTCTTTGCACTTATTTAAAATTTTTGGCACGTACTAAAATATTTTGAGATGATGATTTAAACTAATCCGTCAGGGTTATTTAAGATTTAATCACACGAGCTAACACCGGGACTAAGAATGTGACCATAAAGTATCATATTGCTTCGCTGATTCTCACTTATCTAAAGCTTAAGAAGTGTGCATTAAGGTACGCATATTCTCATTATGTGTAAATAAAATAACTGCAAATTATAATTTGAAGAGCTCACACAACGTCTATGTAGAGCATAAATCCTAAACAGCACAATAATTTAAGTTAATATCAAAGTCATATAAGCTCTCATCGAGAATCAAAGTCATAACCTTCGGAGACTAAATGTAGACAGTGCATGCTTATAACGTAATAAAGAGAATACGTGAGGTTGGAAACCTTTCCAAATTATATGTTTAGTAATTTTAGGTAATCAAATACTAAAGTTAGTTCTGGAGACCATGACGTTGGTTCAGCGAAATTAATCCACCAATCACGAAAATTTAAAGTGTTGTTTAATGCACCCTTACCGTATAAAAGTCCATATCCTCATCCACATACAGTAATAAAGAACCAATCAAGCTTACAATTATTACACAATATTGAGAATATTTTATTCAGAACAGTGCTTTTGGAACAGTTTAAATTAAAACTGACGAGTTTTGCAACAACTACACCCTTACTAATTAAACTATACACTCAGGTTTAAGCAAATAATAAATGTGACAATATATATTTTTTTTAATTTTAATCCACAAACGGAAACGAAAGGTACTAACTAGGTCCGACATCACCCTACCCCTTCCTCTTTTACCTTCTCAAAGAATAAATGTATCCTTTCAAAATAATCGATTACACATTATTTGATAAATAAACTCGATATTCAATAATGTTCGATATGTTCGATATTCAATAACAAAAGGAAGTCAACGATACTGACAACGAATACGTAAGCACATGTAAGACAATATAGCTGACGTTTGCTTTTAAACATATGATTATAAGTCAGTACAAAAAGTAGGTTTTTAAACTATCCAATCCAGAAACGAATACCGTATAAATTATTGTTGTTATTTAAGAGGTATACTAGCCAGTCCGGTATGGCTCCTGTTTCTCATCTATGCTTCTCAAATAAATGTATGCTTTCCTGGATACACTTTTTGACAATTGAATATCGTGGTTCGAGTCCCACAAGTACCACGAATGAAAACTATACCTTAACAAAAAGTTTTATATTCTTACCAAAGTTTTCGATTTTCATATTAATACTGATACTAATGCATACTATTACTGGGATCTACTAATTCATAATGTAATAAACCATCAAGAAAGAGATCAAATATGATGTTTTGGTAATTTCACACTCATATAAGGAAACGAAACAAGCTCGTATGTAGGCGTGCTGTCTCAGTGGTAGAACATTCACTTTCGGTGGTTGGGGACCTTGGTTCGATCCCTGGTCCTGTAAGATTTTGATGGACATCGAGTCCGTGGTTTTTTTAGGGATTCTTCTGCTTCCTACCACTTTCTTCATTCCACCATTTCATTCATTTCTCAGTATTACTGTCTCCTTTAGCCTAACCGGCATACTCGTGGGACGTAAAACAGAAATATTTTCATTAACTCGGATCAAATACCTCTAATTCATCCACACCAGCGTTAGTCCAAAGATATAACATCTCATCAAAGAGATAACAAACCTCAAATTTTATTCCAATAAAGGGAACGGAAATGAAAAGCATTCGTAAACCTGTACTAATTCATAACGTAATAAATCATCAAGAAAGAGATCAAATATCATGTTTTTAATACTTTTATACACGTAAAAGAAAACTGCAAAGAAAACCACCATAACCTCTGTTCCAAAAACCAAATTCAATGGCGTCATACAAACGGATTAGCTGGGCCAAAGTACCAATGACTTAATCGCAGTAGCGTGCATGACCCCTGAGTAAGCATTAGAAAAATTTCAATATGTGACGCAATCCCGGGCCAATGCATCTCTAACTCATTCGCACTAACGCCATGGGGTATGGGACCCCTAAATTGGACAACCAAGAGTGATACAGGGTCAGACAACTACTACTCCTACTACTAGTGCTGAAAAAAAAATTTGACACTTTGTGATTGAAATTTCTTCAATCCCTTTGAGACTACATAAACTACCGTTTTCCAAATAAAGACTTTTTGTTTGATGGTTCAGTTTTAAACCCTGCTTCGTGGAATGCTGATCAAAATGGCGTTGCCATACCCCGGTTATCCAAATTGTTGAACCAGTCAAATAATGGCGTTTCTTTCGTGGTGAAAGAATTTAGTTTGTACAAGAACAATGCTTCTTATATGCCTCCAGTTGTGCAGGATTTTAGAAAAGCTGTGGAAGTAATACCGATATCAACTGTAAAATGTGAACGTGAGTTTAGTGCCATAAATCAAACATTGAACGATCTGAGGAATCGCGTGAAGATTGTAAGACTTAGCAAACTTATTTTTTGTATATTTAAATGGTCCACCTTTGCGTTTCTTTAATGCCCCAAAATACGCAACAATTTGGATAAAATTGAAGCGTCACAGTGCTACAGACAATCCTACTGGGAAAAGACGAAAGGTAAAAGAAAGTTCACATGTATCTCATCATTTCAACTAAAACGTAAGTAATGTTGTCTTTTGAAAAAGACAACTTTAGTTTGTTGTATGTACGTACTATGTACGTAGTTTGTTTTGCTCTACCTTTACTACATTTTCTGTTATTGTTTTCTTACTTTTAATAATTGAATGTTTTGCTTAGCTAGATTTTGAATTTGAACATAAAATATTACACTGATTAGAGGAGGCTCCAGGAAATATTTTTGGCCATCTCACAACTTTGTAGCTCCACTGCCCATAATGTATATGCAGATGCACAACACATTGTGATCCACCTATTGTCCAATGGTAAATTATCAAATCAAACCCTGGATTTGGGAAGTTATTGGCCTGGGCTGTTTAGTAGGTACCATCCTGGCGTTTGCCTGCCAGTACTGGGGAAAACTGAAAAACCTTAGTGTTGATGTTCTTCAGTGGAAATCGTCCTCCCTTCTTTCCTTACAATCAACTAATTATTGTTTTCTATCTCTGGGTCAGAAAAGTTACCAGTAAACAATTTGACAATTCACTGTATTTGGAAGTTATTTATGAATGTCCCAAGTAGCTTGTATTTTTGTCACCTTATTGACTTGTCTACTTTGTTGTAATGGTAGTCGTACTTGATTTTCGTGTTCTGTTACAAGTTCATATCTCGAAAGAGTTGTTATTTAATGAAAACTGCCAAACGCGTAGTATAGCGTTAATACACGTCGAAACTTCTTTGCATTTAACCCTTAATGTATAAGAGGAGAATTGTTTAAATAACTACCAGAAATTTTGCGTACGAAATCTCTCGATAATTTAAAATAAAAAATGCTGCAAATATTTCCTCATAAGATATTCAATATAGTGTATTACGAAAAGGGAAGAGATCTTTGTGCAGTTTTATTATACGAATCCACTGATTGTAAAATGTACGGAAAAATTGGGGATGCCCTTAATTTACCCATTTCATGTCGAGAACAAAACCCAACAAACCCCTGTGGGAATGCTAACCTGTTATACAGTAGTACTGAATAATTCACTTGAGTCGGGCGTGGGAAAATTTTCAAAAATTTTCCCACGGGAACGTTCCTTGGGCGCTGTTGCTAAGCTGGTATACGAATGCTCATAGTCTTGGACGCCTACCAGTTATAGAAACAAGGTGAAACATGCCTTTTTCGTGTTCTCGTCTTGTATTGTCTAGTTATTTGAATCCCGTCCCCGCTCCTCCTGGAAAGTTGAAGAGCATAAGCGATTTAGCCCCTTGGTCCTATTTCCACGAAACGCCTGTAGGTTATGTGTTAATTGGTAACGTATATAAAGTCACTTTTGCAGATAGACTAAGTATGAAATTACATTAATCGAGCTTAGGAAAGATGTGTTAGTGATTGTATGTAGTTATAATTGAACTACCTAATGTTGAGCAAAGTGATATTAAAACGTAAAAAAAAATATATATGTTTTGCTTTCAACGGGAATCGAACTTAGGCCGTAAATAAGAAACAAAAAGTAAATCTATAAATAAAGCTTATTATTATTATTATTATTATTATTATTATTATTATTATTATTATTATTATTATTATTATTATTATTATTATTATTATTTTGGGGGAGTGAAAAGTGAAGCAGACAACTAACCTTGATTGTAGCTTCGTTAACTTACGACATAAATATTCTGTATACAAAAATCCATTTTGGTTGGAGATGGGATCGAATTTGGTACTTCACGATTTTAGAATTGAACTAGTCCTTGCATAAAAAAAATAATTTCACGTAAATAGCACTTCGCATTGATTTTCGTTTCACGACAGAAAAGAAACGAATTAACTTAATGTCTTAAAATATTCAATGCTTTCTCACCGAGAATCGAACCCGGACCCCAAGGATCGTGGTCCTTCGTAAGTGTATGGGACATGTATAAACAAGATGAAACATGATTTCCTCTTCGTCATCCCCTTCCTCCATCGTGCATGTGTGCACAGATATCTGTATGCATAGTGTCATTAGTCTCTGTTGATCAGCTACTGAAGTAACATGGCTATGTAAATCGTAAGTTACTTTATAATACTGACAAACTCTTATTAACTGGAAATATTTGTTTTCATAGATTTCGAACATAATTGAACATAGAAACGTAAGCAAGATTTCATTTAAGCAGACGATTAGAAAAATACGAATTGTGGGAGATTAAGAATGGAACTGCGAACGAATACTGTATCTGAAAGGATACCATTCCATCAGGTACCATAATTACCATATATTATTGCATATAAATGTTTTGCCCCTCAATATAATCAGTATTGTACAAAGGAATTACGTTTGAGAACATTCGAGCATTGGCCTGTTTCAACAAAACAATGTCCGGATCAATTAAGTGATGCTGGATTTTTTTACACGAACAAAAGAAACCGAACTATATGCTTCTATTGTGATGGTGGATTCAAAGATTGGACTGATAACGATGTTCCATTGATAGAACATGCAAAATGGTTTCCTAATTGTCCATTTCTTTACCTTAAGAAGGGATATATGTTTATTAAACAAATACAGGAAAAGTGCTCTGATATGCAAGTATTTCGCAGTGCTCCGAATGATGATATACATAAAATGTTAGTAAGAGTTGCAATAAGGAACTTACCTTTCAGTATAATACAATTTGAAGTGCGATTTGAATAAAGTTCCATTACATACTTTTTCTTTGTATATAACTGTAAAAAAGTACATGTACATATGCTAAAGGTATCAAAACAATATGTATTTATACAAATAATTTACGTATGTGCTATTATGTATATCAATCAGGGTTTATTATTGGTAATGATGCAATAGCATCGTATTTTGAAAAATGGAAATTCATGTATAACATATAAAGGAATGAAGATTAACTTATCTGAACGTAACATGCACGATCTTGAATTTACTAAATTGATATAATCGTAAGCAGTGGAGGCTAATGTTAGTGTTGCAGCGTTGCGCAACTACCAAAGTATTTCAAGAAAAAAATATTATTATCAATAGTAGTAAAGAACAGAAAAAATACTTTTTAATACTCACATATATACACTTTAAATAACATTTTTTACTTCTGTAACTGTCCGTTCCGTTAATCCGTTTTAAAAAGCGAAAAATAATCCGTCATGGAGTCTCTAATTTATATTGTGTTGCAGCGAGCATACAACGACCAGATTCCTTCAGCGCGGCAATTGGAGCAAATGTTAAGTCTCCTTCCCCTATCTCAGAAGTTAAAGGGACTGGTCGTTGCAGTGCTTCTGCAACACAGCACGATTTCCAGTGAACGAGAAGGTTTTTCGCGCTAAATGAGATTTCTGAATTTTCTTTCACTAGCAATTAACAAATGGAATTAGTTTTTATGCATTCATATTTTTAAATTACGGGACCATACTGAAGTAAATCAATATAATGACAATTAAAAAAAGTGATTGCAGAATTACAAAATAAGAAATATCTAGTAGGGGAGAAAACAAATGAAAGTAGACCCGCATTTACAAGTTAATTCTCAGCTTATATTGATAATGAAGGCTTCTTCTACAGTAATTTGTGAATCAAATATTAATAAGTCAGTATGTAGAATCGCTCCCCCCCTCTGTGGATAGTATTTTAGTATAAACATATTTATTTTATGAAATAAATATATTTTATACTCTTGATAATTTCCACATAAAACTGTATGATGGGGAACATATTGAATTTGGGACTAGTTAGCAATGCTCAGGAGCGTAGCAATGGGTGAAGGAGGGGCACCGGGTCCGGATCTCCCAAAAATTTCGAAACTTGACTAACATTTGTAGACTTTCCTAATGAACTATACTTGTTTAACAGAGAAACGATTGATGTAGGCTAAATATTTTATTTTACGCTTCATTATGTACTCTTTCTTTTCTTATAAAAATAATCGTTCTATCATTTTTTCTAGAAATATAGGTGACAGTAAGTAAAAATTACTTATCGTCTTTTCGGGTGCAGTATAAGACAGATTCGATATTACGTAGACGTATTGGACCTCCCTCAAATACTTTGGACCCCTCCCAGTTAACATTTCTGGGTGTAGAACTGGCAGTGCTGTTTGTTTTGATGTTATTTGATTTTTGGCTTCTCTTACATGCTGATACTTCATCTCGCGGGTTTCGAGGTTTCCTTTCCAGAACATATCACATTGGTAAGCATTGTTTCACCTCATGTGGAAGTATATTGTGTTCATCGTGCATTGCGTAACAACCAAGACGGATGATTTGGAATGTAGTTTTTTTCTTTTACGCACATGTGTGTGTGTTGATGTATGAATATGTGACATTCGGAATTTATATACCAGTATCTCTTTTGTATCAGCTGTTATGGTTTTTAATTATTAGGTTTAATTTTATTGTGTGCGCTTTAATTCTGTAAATAACCTACAAATTCTGAATGAATTGTATGCCATGACTTCTGTAAATAACTTACAGAAAACATTGACCAGCTTTCAGCTGAGGAAAAATTTGCAATTAAGGCTTAGACAAAACAAGTAAAGGGCAATTCAGGAGAGTGCTCGAAAAAAAATCCAGTTTAAATTTACAGGATATCTTATGGCAGTAGTGTTCTTTGCACCAGATACATTTCCTCAATTTATTTTAAATTTTCCTGGATAAACTGTGAATAAAGTGTGTTCAGTGTACATTTTTTTATAACACTAATCTCTGCTACGAACTCTCTTCAATCAACGCTGAAGAGGAATTCGGATCACTGTCAGGGACTGAGTTTGCTAGAATGAATCGTTCGCAATAATCTAGAAAAATTATTTAGTGAATCTACAAAGCTTCTGAAATTAATATTTACTGTACCTATGGCGTTAGCAAAAGACGAAAAGTTTTTTCAACATGAGAAAAAATTGACACTTTCAAGGAATTGAATGTCCCAAGAAAGATTATCACCATTGGTTATGCTTTCCATCGAAAAAGACCTGACAATAAGAATACCAGAGTTCAACCAACATGTATTAGACAGATTTGCTCCAATCAAAGAGAGGAGAATGAACTTATTAATTAAGGTGATTAATCGGATAAAATGTTCTGCATTTTTATTTTTTAAACAACAATTTAATTTAACATGTCACATAGCATTTGCATCTCAAGTTATGCTGATTAATCAATGAGTCAACTTTATATCTTCTGTCTCTTATCGTTCGTACTGCAACACCCTAAACCACAATTCACCGGCCGCCACTGATCGTAAGTGTATAGGACATGGATAAACAAGATGAAACATAAATGTTCTTCCTCCTCCTTGTCATATTAAATGTTGAAATGATCTTAATTCAATGAAAACCAAATAAACTTGTATTAGACTGTATAGTGACACATTTGAACAAGTGTTTTGTGTTGGTAAAGTTCTTGTGTTTGGAGTAAAGTAAAATTTAACAGAATGGGAAAAATTTGTACATTTGATTCCACTTGTTTTGGACTACAAACAAAAAACTCATAGATTCAATTATGGCTGATTTATTTGATAATGTACAAACAGTCAAGTTTGACGGAAAGCGATACTCTTCCGTTGAAGGATATCAATGAAGTGGACTTCTGTTCATAAAGAAGAACAATAACATATTTTTCATTCATAGTGAGCAGTGTAGTACTAAATCTAGTGCATTTAATAATAATAATAATAATAATAATAATAATAATAATAATAATAATAATAATAATAATAATAATAATAATAATAATAATATAGTAAAATTAAAATATTTCATTATTTTCATGTAAAATTTGTATTGTGTGATCGTTAAATACATTTAAATATGATAGGATTTTTAAATTAGTATACTAATGCTGATATTATTCCGATACCTGTCTTTTAGGAATTAGGAAACTTCATTTAGAATGGTTGATCTGAAAAGAAACCGTACGGACGTCTTTTTTACTAAGGAAACACAGTACACTTATCTCTATTGCAGCAGTCTTTAGTTCGATCACAGTACAACGTACGTTTACGGTGAACAAAATTGTGTTTGTAGATTTTTTGAATTCATCAGAAAGTCCACACGGTGTGAACCGTAATCGAATCAGGGACCCCCAAAAGTACTGGGTGTAAAGCCTCTACCACTGAGCCACCATACTCTTCTAACCTAAAATGTAATAGGTTTGTACATCATGTAAAAACCCCCCGGAAAAATAAAGATCGGATCGGATTAAATATATTCTTGCAGAACTGATTTCTTGTTATCTATTATCAATTTTGCTTTATGACAATTAACGTTAAAACCAAAAATGATTTCTATCATTACCAATTTGTAAAGAGGTTTAAGAGAGGTGATACGACATAGGCTATTCTCGGAACGGTGAATTGTTTTTAAAGAAACCAGTTCTCGATCTTACCGTTTTGGGTATTGATTCTCGAAGTATTCTCAAAAACTTTTGTCGTCTCACCTCGTTTTGGAAATGTAAGTACAAAATGTATGCCTTGATTTTATCTAGACGCTATAAGCACCCTTTCGCTTTATTAATATGACACCCGTGCTAATCACTAAAGCATCAAAATTTCAGTCAATTAGACGGATAGACATAGTCTTTTCATGTGGCTTCTCGTTGCATTGCATAGTCTGGAAGTCAATATTCACATTGCGTTGTAGTATAAAAAAAAGACAAGCATACAATGCAAGATTATGAAGAGGTTTGTATGTTAATTACTTGTTTTATCACATTGCATGAAGAAAGAAAGAAAGAAACAAAGAAAGAGAGAGAGAGAGAGAGAGAAAGTATGTGTGTATGTATGTGTGTATGTGTGTATATGTGCGAAAGGAGAAGAAGGACGGAATGTGATAACATTTGCGGCTGCGATATCTCATTTCTGAGAAGTGTGATTATAATAATCTGTATTCGTTCACAGAGGACGACGATGTTACGCAGACCAACGGGAAAGACTAAAAGAAGTTTTTTATTACTAGTTGTCGTGCACTGTGCCAGAGTGCTTACTTCTACAGCAGTCCCTAGTTCGACATTCGATCAAGTAAGCTTATAATGAACAACATCGTGTCCCTGAGTTTTCATGTGCTGCTCACACATTCTCATTCTACTAATTATTCAATCATTCATTTTGTCTTAATCATCCGTCTCCCTTAACATAATGGGCATAATCGTGGTACGTTAAACTGAAATATTTTCTTACGCTTCGAGCGTAAGAAACATGTGAACTGTGGATCAGTGGTAAAGAAACGATTTATTCTTTCAGATGGGTACTTAGTGTAGTAGAGCAATGTTCCGCAACCCAGTGCATGCGGTCCCTAGTTCGATCTCCGAACAAGTAAGCTTATAATGAACAACATCGTACACTACATGTAGTTCTCCAGTCGCAAGGCGTACAAGATAATTTTTGAATGAAATATAATTATTGAATATTGAATTAGGGATCACTAATTTTTTCGAACGGCCCCCAAAAAGAGAAAACTATTAAATAGAAACATAAAGGTTACCTACGCACACACGATGTTTGTACATCACAAAGTTCACTTGACGGGAGTTGGGATTGAACCCGAGTCCGTACAGAACAGTTGAGGTACAATTCGTGTTCATTCCTGTTGTTCGTTTGCTGTGATGAGGATTGCTAGTGGTAAAAGCATGCATCCATCGTTTTGTTGGAAAGGGCGTGGGAAGTTGGTGGAAAGTGCCGTAAAATTTTACATTGCCCCCATAGGAAAATATCTAGATGCGACACTGCCAATAATAATAATAATGAAGCTCGGGTACTGTTCTTTATTTCAAAACCAGCTGTTTTTAAACTTCTTTCCTACAATATCTGTTACTGGAACTATCAGTATATGTTTGTATTTCATCCTTATACAACACAAGACGGTATATTGAATGTGGGTCCCGAGCTTAAATCTTATAGGCCGTTTCCAACCATATTATCTCGCCTCCAGGAAAACTGGATTACAGGGCAGTCTAAAGCAAGAAATTTATATACCTTTTGCTAAAAAAGTCTTTAGTTCGCATTCTAGTAGCACATGTTTAGTTTTTTTAACGAATCTGTATAAGACGAGACCTACAAGTGACATAGGACAAAGTTGACCTTAACACAAGGAGTCGAATCTGGTATCATTGTAACAAAACAAAAAAATCCTAATGGCTGACTACTTTAATACTCATATTTCATTCTCATGTAATAAAGTATTTGAACTTGTGAATATGTATCAATTACAGCTTTGAAGTCAATAATGTAGCAAAATGAAATGAAATTGCTAATTTGGCGTTTCACTTTATAAGGTCTGGGATCGAACCAAAGACCCCACAAATCTAACGTAGTCTTGTGAACACCCTTCTATTTCTAACCGTATAGTTTGCTATTTTGGAAATCAAATGATGATCTAAAGCATCACCAGTAGCATCATCGTCAAGGGAAAAATACCTTTGAAACGGAAGAGGAAAAAGTAGTATTTCCTATAAGGAAAAAGAAACGTGCAGTATGGTCCGATACATCTAAAAGCTTATTATGAATCATAAATCTTTCTGTCTTTGTTTTTTTAAGGTAAATGTTTGTCTCCCTTAGGCTCAATGCTAAAAACAACAAATTAGAATCTCAGTTCACATGTAAAGAGCAACAGACATTAAAAAGTGACTTGTATCCATCATAAAGTTAAATGTTTCTCTTTCCTTTAGCCTCAATGCTGGAAACAACAAATTAGAATTTCAGTTTACAGGTAAAGAGCAACACACATTAAAAAGTGACCTGTATCTATCAAAAAGTAAAATTTTTCTCTCCCTTTAGCCTCAATGCTGGAAACAACAAATTAGAATTTCAGTTTACAGGTAAAGAGCAACACACACGTTAAGACAAGTGACTTTGTATCCACATTAATTTAAACACCCCAACAATACATCTTGCTTCTTCCAGCATAAACAACAAATCATATATTGTTAGATATACCAATTCAAAGCAAGGTTCACATTTATTAAAATAAAACATCAAATTTTATCTACAGGGAATTTAAATTCTTTTTTCTTTTTATTTTTAGTATATGTATATATACACAAATATTTACAATTTTTCTTTCATTTTTCTTCATTTCGGCTTTTTATGGTAGTGCAAAAATACCTCATCTTTCATCATTTCTTTTTCTTCTTCGTTTTCTTTTTCCTTTCCCTCTTTTATCATTTCACTTTTGTTTCGCATACACTTATCATCTAAATCCATTTTTTACCATCAAAATCATTTTATGTACACTTTCTCTTTCTTTTTCCTCTTGATAAAGTTCTAATAGCGTCACATTGACACAATCATCACATGTATGCCATCTTCTTCTTTTAATCAATTTATTGTTTGGACACTCACTAGAAATATAGTACACTTTTTGTTCCCTCTTCTTATTTTATCTTCACAATATTCTACACTGGACATTGCAACACTACGTGGGGTTGGCATAATCTTTTCTGGAGATAAAGAAATACGGATTTTTATTATCAGAAAATATAAATTAAACTTCAAAAAGTACACTTATTTTAAAGCAACATACTATACTTATAAAATGATTTCTCTTCGTAATGGCAAAGAACAAGAAATAAACCCCCTACATATACTAGCAATAATAGTAAACTAAATAGCTAGCTATGAAAAATATAATAGAATGCTTTAAACTTCAAAAATTACACCTATCTTATAGTTATACATTTGTTTTCCCTTACTCTTTTTTCTTAGTGTATAGCATGAATGCATATTTATGAATGCGATTATTTACTTTTTATGAAAATAATAATCGTATTGATCAAACCCACTTACTTACCTACAAAAATATCTGAGTTTGTGTTCGTTCAATTATTTTATCCTAAGTATTCTTGACATTCTTTCATTGTCTGTACACTTTCTTAGTATAATAATAATCTTGATATTTTAAAGAAGATATAAAAATGCTGAATAAAACAATACCTATTCATTAGTTTTCTTTTCTCTTAACCACACGATAACAGTAAATATCACAACTTCATGCAATTTAATTATTCATTCGAAAACTCCAGTTTAGTTCTTCAAATACTACAATAATTTATGGCTCACATAACTGCGGTGTTGAACAAAACTTTAAACTATATTTACTTAGCACGAAAATCAAAGTTAACTTTTTTAAAAAAAGAAATTCGTACAGTTGATACTATAAACTATCATTTTCTATAACAATGATATTCCTATACTAACCAATAGTTTTCTCTTCTTTAAAGCAAATAACCGTACCGCTAAATATTCCAACTCTATGCATTTGACTTATGCTTGTAACACTCGAGTTCAATTCCCGGTGGTAGCTTATATAATTTCAATTCCTCGTTTGAATCATGTAAATATAGGTTTACATCTCATACATCCTTTGTATTGAATGTTATTAATATCTTTAACGATCCACAGTAACTTATTCGTACAGTTTGAATCTCTAATGTTTGTATATTGCAACAAAAAAGGTTTTACGATTAATGTATTCCAATGGACAAACAGCGTATCTGTGGGTTTTTCTTCGTTTATCTTTACCTAACTTAAAAATAAAAAAGAAGCAAATGCTTTACCTAAAAGAAATAAGTAACTATTAATATTATCATACATATTCTAAAAGACGAAAAGCAGTTGTGGGTCTTTTTTTATCCGAAAGCAAAATATAAACTCACCTATTCGTAAGAGAGAGAGAGAAATGCTCTTTGATCTGTTTCGTCTTCGGACCTGGTTGAACGTAGAAAGTCTTGCTTCAGGTACTTTCCAGGATCTCTTGAAGACGTATCCTCTTTTAAAGTATACTGTAAAGAAACAAGAATGAACCGTTAATTTACGTGGTGAACATGAATTTGTTTCCTGAAAGAAAACAAGTAATTATTTATTTTCTTATATATTTTAAATAAAAGTAATTATTTATCTTTTATTGAAAACAAATATATAAAACTTACCTGTTGCTAAAAGATAGATGCGTCACACTCCTTTGAGCAGTTCATATTCTAACAGGTTTAAACGCAAGATTATCCTGTTTTCATTTCTTCTTCTTCTTCGTCTTCTTCATATATATTTACATATATACGCATAATGTTGAGTAAAATACTATATAGTTCCATATACAGGGAAAGGTAAGGGAAATGTCTAAGTGCTACCTTTGAAGTGCAGTGAAATAATGAAAAGCAAATGAAAAGATAAAAGAGGAAAGCACAGAAGGGTTTTGAAAGTAATTATTATTAAAAGTAAAGAAATCACCTTACATTTCCTCAGGGTGATAATAATGGCTTCTTGAGGAGTTTTGTAGAGTGCAGCAGCGCTCCTCTCCCGCTGCTGAAAATTAATTACTTTCAAAACGAAAGTCTAACATTAAAAATGAATCGAATGACTCCATTAAAAAATTGAAATCTATTGTACAGGTTCATCATCAACATCTTTAAACATCGCAAGTTTACTTTTTAAAAAAGAATGAACTACATACGTGTGAAGATAAATATTAAACCAAGACAATCATAAACACAAGTAAGAAGTGTTAACGTGATGTTCTCACATCAAGTGACGTAATGCTGAACAACAAAAATAGCATATATCTAAAGAAAGAAACACTGACCTATCCTATATACAGAAGGAGTAGCAATGTAATATTCTGTGATATAATACATGATGCATTTTTACATAACTCTGCACATGTTGACTTACTCTATTAAAGATGTACCTACAGTTATATCCGGCTAATCGATTCTGTAACTGTATCTGATTACCCAAACCTTGAAAAATTGTACAAATCTGAAATTTTTCAGATGAACCTTTAATGCGGAAAAAGGTTGCATCACGTAGTGGCCAATAAGTTTTGATAAGTGATGACGCTACGGATAAAACATACTATGTCCTCCTAACTCTAGCAACGAAAAATGAATCTACAGATTAACTTGGAATCCGTCAAGAGTCGAACTCAAGTTTCCTACACAGAAAGTACGTGCACTAAATGATTTGCCACGAATATGTATTGCTTTCAGCACGTAGTGTCAAAGAATAAGAAATAAATTCCTACATATAATAACAGTAATAGTAAACTAAATAAAAAACTTGAATAACACAATGCTAAACACTATACCTAAGGAAATATTATATAA
The DNA here is from genome assembly GCF_964235325.1 of Thermobia domestica. Lineage (NCBI taxonomy): Eukaryota > Metazoa > Arthropoda > Insecta > Zygentoma > Lepismatidae > Thermobia > Thermobia domestica. The sequence continues at coordinate 298,677,219 of NC_137460.1, read as the reverse complement.
AATTCATTATATTCTAAAAGAATCAGAATATCTCCGACGATATATGAGACAAAATCTGAGCCATATAATCTTCCTGTGCACACGAAACAGAAAGTATTCTACAGTTTACAAATTTTATTTTTCGCATTAACTTGAGAACAAAGAAATTAATCTGTTTTTTGTCACGTTATCTCTGGAATAGTAATAATTTGATAACTTGCCAAATCGTCAGTTGTCATTTGTCAGTTGTCGAGCGCGGACGTGTTTTCGTGAAGCTCGTAAGTTCAGTGACCTACGCAATGGGAATCTCAACCGAGCAGTGGAGAGCTAGAATTGGCTTGTTTTGTAGTGCCGCGAGAAAACTTCCGATCTCAAACTTTCCGAAAATGAAAGCATCACGGGCGTTCTTATCTTACGGTTTTGTGATTCTCGCACTATTAATTATAGGAGGGATCGAACCCCACCCCGGCCTCCCGCAATCACAAAAAAGTGGAAAAAGTGAAATTGCCGAGATAAAAGAAATTTTGAACAACCTCGTCACCTATAATGAGGTACTGGTGAAAGAAGTGAAGCAAATTAGTGCTACAATGAACTCACTAGTGAACAGAGTGAGTAGTGTTGAAAGTGATCTCGAAGTTGTGAACCGAGAACTAAGGTATCTTCAAGATCACGCAAGGTACCTAGAAGATAAACTTGATGATCTTGAGGGTCGATCGCGACGACAGAACTTAGTACTTTTTGGCATTCCGGAAAAAGATGGTGAAACTTGGGAGGAAACTGAGAAAAAAGTCAGGGACACAATAAATGATCGATTAAAAATCTCATTAAGTGATGATGACTTACAACGTGTGCACCGTACCGGAAGGAAGAGAAATGGCAATGCGCGCCCAATTGTCTGCAAATTCTTCTCGGACAAAAAGAAAGAGACTGTCCTAAGAAACAGGAACAAACTTCGAGGCACAAATATATATATTGAACAAGACTTCTCTTACAGAGTTCGCGAGAAGCGCAAAAAACTAAATCAGCACATGATTAAGGCAAGAAGAAACGGCAGCTTTGCATATCTTCAATATCGCTATCTCTACATTGATGGCAAGCGTTATAGTCTGTACGACCTTGAACCAAACACGCGAGAGGCAGCGGTCCCCAGAGAGAGAGAAGGGAAACACCACCAGAACACTCAATCCCCGCGGCGAAGGCAGACCTAAATAATGGACAAAAAGAGGAAAAGAAATGTTCAACCTCCATTTCGAATGCAACGGCAGAGAGCGAAAACGCATTTCCACCCCCTCCAGCTCTAAGGTCATCCACCCGTCAAGCGAGTACACAAGAACTCTATGAACAGAAGGACTATCCCCTTCTCAAAACTCCTCCCCCTTCCCGTACGGAATATCTCGTACGGAAACAATGAAATAACTGAGACAAGGCTCCGGTAGAAGACCAAGAAAGTGTAAGTATAGATAAAGACTCTCTAAAAATATTCTATCAAAATGCTCGTAGCTTACGTGGTCGAACATGTGATTTCTTTTGTGGTGTATTAACTAACAATTACGATCTAATTGCAATCACTGAGACATGGATTAACGAATCTCATTATGATGCTGAGTTATTTGATAACAGATATACTGTGTTGAGGCAAGACAGAAACTCTGTCAAAACCTGTAAAACAAGGGGTGGGGGTGTTCTTATTGCAGCCCTAACTAAATATTGCATGTTCTTATTGGACAGGTGTGATGATAATTATGACTGCTTGATTGCCAAAATAAACAGTGAGGGGAAAACAATATATATTTGTGTTGTGTATTTCTCACCGGGATCTAATATTGAATTGTATAATGATTTATTTACTCGACTTGAAATTAATTGTCCTCAAGGTTGTCCTGTTCTCCTGATTGGTGATTTCAATTTATCGGAAATAAACGGTACGGAATTTAATTTTGAAACAAGCTCTTCTAAATGTAAGAATTTATATGAATTTATGTCCTATTATAATTTACAATCATTAAATAATGTTACGAACGAAAATAATCGTACATTAGATCTGGTTCTCTCTAATATAACGAATATAGAAGTCAGTAGGGAATATTGTCCACTAATTCCAGAAGATGTACACCATCCATCCTTAGTAATAAACGTGATGCAGCAGGGGACCGCGAAGATTAAAAAGAAAACTAATATATCAGGATATAATTTTAGGAAAGCTAATTTCTTAGAGTTGTATCTTGAATTCTTATCTATTGACTGGAACTGCCTAAAGAAATATGAAAACGCCAATGACCTAGTTGATAATCTCTATTATATTATTTATAGTGTATTTGACAAGTGCGTGCCACTTAAAAACAACTCAAGAACAGCTTATTCGTGCTGGTTTACACATGAAATTATCAAAAAAATCAAAACTAAAGCAAGGTATCATAAAAAATACAAATATAATAAAGAAGTAAATTATCTCAATAAATTCAATGAATTGCGTAGGGAAATAAAGAAAGAAATTAAGCTGGCATACAGAGCGTTCATACAAGACTCTGAAAATAACATTAATAACAATGCTAATGAATTGTGGAATTTTATAAAAAATAAGACTAAGCATCTTCTTGGGAGGAAATTAAATTACGAGGGATGCGAACTTTATCATAATGATGAAATAGCCAATGCTTTTGCACAGTATTTCTCGTCAGTATATGTGCCAGATACAGGTTTCATTGACATTCCTACGAACAATTTATTAACTTATGTAAGTAACAAACTAGAGTTACTTACCATTGAGGAAATCACTCAATCTGAAGTAGTAATGGCAATCAAAAAATTAAAGCCCAGAACTGCTGTTGGCCCTGATGGAATACCTCCATATATCATAAAGGGTTGTATAGATGCGTTTGCATATCCGCTAAGGATTGCATTCAATCTCGCTTTAAAAACATGCGTTTTTCCGGATAAATGGAAATCATCTATAGTTTACCCAATACCAAAAACCAATGATAAACACGAAATAAATAACTACCGGCCTATATCAATTTTACCTACTTTTGCAAAGATATTTGAACAAATCTTATACCGACGGATAATTGACCACATCCAACCCGTAATCTCACCTTATCAACATGGCTTTATCCCACACAAATCAAAAACAACAAACCTTGCCCTTATCACATACTTTATAGCAAATTCGTTAGATGTAGGATGCCAGGTTGATGTAATATATATAGATTTTGAAAAAGCATTTGACAGAGTCAATCACAAGGTATTATTACATAAGCTAGGCGAATATAATTTCTCTTCTCCCTTGATCAAGTTCTTTTCATCATATTTAAATAATCGTAAACAAACTGTTATCTACAAGGAATATAAATCATCTGAATATATTGCATATTCTGGAATTCCGCAGTGCTCTAATCTAGGTCCGTTATTGTTCCTTTTATTCATTAACGATCTCCCTGATCATATATTATTAAGTAACAAATTGCTTTTTGCTGATGACCTCAAAATATATGGTAGGATAAAGACCATCCATGACTGTCTCGATTTACAACGTGACATGGAAAATATTGCTAATTGGTGTTCTCTTAACAAACTTACAAACAATATAAACAAATGTAACATTTTATCGTTTACCAGAAACGAAAGTCAAATAGAGTTTGATTACTCAATGAATCAGATCTTACTAAATAGATTAAATTCAGTCAAAGATCTTGGAGTTATATTTGATACGAAATTGACATTTAATAGCCATATAGAGAGCATAGTTAACGAATCTCTCAAGATGTTAGGGTTCATAATTAGAACTGGAAAGGAATTTAAAAATAGTACTACACTAACAAAAATGTATTATGCCTATGTCCGATCAAAACTGGAATATGCTGCTGTGATTTGGAACCCATCACAACAGCAATACAGACACCAAGTGGAAAAGGTCCAATCTAAATTTATCAAATACTTGATGTACAAGACAACTGGAATATATCCATATTATGAAAATTATCTAACATTAATAGACAACTTCTGTATCCTTACACTTGAGCAAAGGCGAAATGTGACAGATTTGATTTTTCTCCATAAAATATAAATAGTACAAAACGAATTTAATTGTACGGATCTCATATCAACATTAAATTTTCATGTCCCGACACTTAAAACTCGTGCTAATAACTCTGGTCTGTTTTATTGCAAAAAAGCAAGGACCAACGTATTATTGAAATCACCAATTTCGAGAATGTGTTCTACTTACAACAAAATATGTATCAAACACAAAGAAATTGACATCTGCAATATGAACTCTATGTTTAAGAAAACTATTGTAAATGTATTATGTAATACACCAACACTATAATTGGGCTTATGCCTGTTGTGTTGATGGCAAATAAATAAATAAATAAATAAATAAATCGGTACTGTAATAGGAAAAGAAATTTTCTCAACTGAAGAATATTTTTTTCCTGGCTGTACGTGCACTAAATGATTACCCACGAAGGTGTATTGCTTTTTAAGATAAACAAGAAAAGGTAATTTAGATGACGAATTACAATAGTTTTGTGTTACGTTTCTGAACAAATCTGAGAAAGCGGATAGACCTAGCAATGTAGTATTCTGTGATATAATATATGATGCATTTTTACATAGATCTGCGCATGTTGACATCAGGTCCGCAATTTGAATTACACTATTAAAGATGTATTATCTGTCAGGAAAGTAAATGTAAACCTATTTTTTGAGTCTGGCATTCCTGCGCTCCATCCGTGGAGAGTATGAGAATTAAATCAATCAAATGTTTACTGAGGGGCAAAAAGAAAAGTTTAATCTGAATAAGACATTGCAGAGGAGCACAAGCTGTGAATACGAATAGTGCATAGTGTAAATAAAGGACGATACCGAAAGAGAAAGCCAGAAACTACTGTTGAACTTAGAAAAAAGAGTAAAAATTGTCGAAGTGGGTACATAAAACACAATTACAACAAATACGCCGACAACTAAACGTTCACCACGCCATGATCTTGGTGTAGTGGTTAAGGTGCTGGCTTACAAATGAAAAGGACGCGAGTTCGAATCCACGTCAAGGACGTTTTTAAAAATTTTGTTAATAATACATACAGCTCATGAGATATGGTAAAAGAGGTCGTATTTAGTCTTTCGTAGCAATTAATATTGGTAATGTTTAGTACTGATAATACTTTTTGTCTTTGCGTATTGCTTTTATTCTCTTCTTAATTTTGAAAGAGAAGAATATCCGAACAAATGCCACCAAAATTCCTCATATTTTGAATGTAAACGCCATTTGCAATTAGTAAAGAATAAAAATTGAACGTTCCGATGTAGCTGCAAAAAGTAAAAAGAAAAACATGGAAGTGGAGTGTTCGAATCCATACTCATGGTTATTAAAAATACAATTTCTACATGCTACCTCCCGACCACGTTTCTACGTTAGCAATTAGGAGGTTTGTGTTTAGGTTAGGCTGGTCAATACGTTTTGCAAAGGGGCCCGGTTTAGCTCTGACGCACCACAGGTGCGAGCAGGGAGCAAAACACCTTTTCTCTCTCTCTCTCTGTGTCTATTTATCTATCTATTTGTATTTATATATATATAACGCTATTTGTGAATGCCATAACCACCCTAATTTTCAGCGGATTGAGACAAAGCTTGGAACAAACATTAATTGTTGAAATATCTTGATGAGTTCGTTAACAAGAATAAACAGATGAAAATGTTCAAAATGGTGGCCCATCAAACTCTTAAAAGCTTCCAAGGGAACCAAATTTCGCCCATAAATAGGTATTCAGAAAGTTTGAATAACTTTTCCTCTTTTACTGAGATATTTGTGTGCATGAACTTATTGAAATATTGGACCCGATTAATCGCATAAAGAAGGTTCACGCCCTTTCGCTACGGTCAGGATTTTTTTGTTTGTTTGTTTGCAGGAGGGAGTTATTTTCGTATCGGAACCACATGATTGTTAGTGATGGTATGAAATTACACATTGAAAGTGAAGTAACTTGTGAAACGTGTTATTTGAAAGAATAATATAATAAATGTGCTTTCCCCTAACACAGAGAACTGTAAATCATGTATTTCAAGTTCGGGAGCGTGAATGGCGAGGAGTGTTATTTGATTTGCTCTTTAGTAACACATTGCATTGCAAATAAAGGTAGGCAACATTAGTGGTAAGTAAAATATTAATATCATTATAATAATAATAATAATAATAATAATAATAATTATTATTATTATTATTATTATTATTATTATTAATATTATTAATAATAATAATAATAGGTGTTGTTTGTGGTAAGGCAATATCTTCCTCAATTCTTCTTCAAACGTAATAATTGTAACGCCATATCTCCCTTAGAAACAAAATATTAGCAATTTATATCGAGAGAACGGGAAATTGTAGAGTGATGGGAGCAACGTTGGACAGTATGCACTCATAGTAATAAGAGAAATAAGCGATTTCAATGCAAAATGAAGGAAGAGTCATTGTCATGGGTAGTCATGGAGCCACGGCAGAGCCCTCTTTAGGCAAAATGTCGATAATATATATCGAGAGAACAGGAGGTGATAGTGAGATGGGACCAACGTTGGACACTGTGGACCCATAAGGCTCATCGACAGCGAAAAATACGAAAAGAGTGATTAGCTGTAGCGAAAAGAAACAATACTTTCTCTCAAATGGATAAAAAACCAAGCCGAGATTGATTCGAACTCGCATGGACGGCGTGAAAAGTCAGTGCTTTGTCCACTTTTCTCTTAAATGACTCACCCAACGTGTTTCAGTAACTTACTTATTGATAATTTTACTTGCTTCACTCGTTCAACTTGCTTTTTCTAATAACTTATAACGACAGAGACACGAACACAGAAACATAAGGAACAGTTAAAAATCATAGAAGCTCTCCCGCCGGGAATCGAACCCGGGACACCAGACACCAAAGTCGCACGTGCTAGCCGCTAGACCAGAGGGGAGGGCACTGCTCACTCTCTGTGTCGTTAGGGATTAGGACCACTGTATTGCCAGCTATCACTTCTGTGAGTTGTATACTATGATCACATGTTTCTTCTTTGCTGGAAGAGTTAAACCTACATTCTATGTAATACATGAAGTATTTAGACCTACATGCTCTTCATATAATGTAATAAAATGGTCATGCTGGGAATAAAGAAAAGAACATTCCTTGGACAAAACGGAAACTATTGGCATCAGAAATATTTATCTACGAGGCGTGCGCAGTAGGATATTTGTAACATTCGCTCCCATGAGCAATTATTCTTATTTATTTTCAATATGCAACGTTAAAAATTATTTTATATTAGAATATTTATTTTTGGCAGTCAAAGTTTCTTTTTTTAAAGTAAACATCCCTTCTCCTAACCTCCGAGAACCATTGCCTTGCATCGACCACCCACTTTCACCGAAGAAGGGTCAGTAAGGTTCCCCCCTACTCTGGCTGAGGGAAGCACACCACCCAAGTTGAAAAACGTATTTTTTAAAATAAAGCAGAAAACTGGACAATGGTCATCTACTCTAAACTACGCCATCCTTCACAACGGATTTTCTTTTAAAATAAACCAGCCACTAACACAGAGAGTTTTTAATTTTTAAATTTTCTAAGAACAGAAAAAAAAAGATTTCTGTTGGGAGTTAGTTGAAAAGCACTCGGGGAAGTTGTTGGTGCAAGAACGTGGTTGTCCAAAGACACCCAACCCGAGACCCTCAGAGTTCGTGTACATATTTTTTTTTGTGTGTATTAAGTACAAATCAGATTGTGCAGCTAAATATATATAGTGGTGCTTTGTTAAGGTAACTCGCGTGACAACTTACATGACATTTACTCGCTCCAGAACCATTTATATATATAGAATCTATATTTATATCATTCGCAATTTTTTTCCCGCAATTTTCAAATTCAATATATATAAAAGAAAGAAAGACAAGATGATCAGTAGGAGATACCAGTATTGGGGAAAACCTTCCAAGAATCCTCGTCTCGAGAGGAGGTAGCTTGAGGATCAGAAGAGACTCATCTGCCAGAGATGCAGCCGTCGGGTTATGAAGGAAGGACTTCTATGATCCACGGTGTAGTGTATTGCAGGAGCTACATCGCCTGCAGTGTAGTGCGGTGGATTCGCATCACTGAGGTAAATACATCTATAGTGGACGATCCAAAGATACAAGGCAGCGGCGAAAAGGTAGAAGTTTTAAACATTTTTCTCCCCTGTTACGATTCAAAGCCGAAGTACTTTGGCCGATCCCATCCGCTCATCTATAAACTCTGTGTAGCATCAGGTCGGAATAATTATCACCATTCCAATTTTCTGTCGTTGGACGGAGTGAACGATTTATAAACTTTATTTTTTTTAATTTACGTACAATAGCCAGGATGAGTTTTATACATTATTTTTATTTTATTATCATGACCATGAAGAATATAATTGGAATTTCTGCTATGATTAATTAACGTTATGTAATATATTTAAAAATGGAATTATAGCTTATTGTAAAGAAGTTAACAAACAACAAGGGTTTCAAATCTCCGTTCAGCATTGACAACATTTTTTGTTGTTGTTGTTGTTGTAACATGAATTTATCAATTATACTGGTATTCGTTTTAATCCTGGTAATGCAGTGTTGTAAAAATATCAAATTTAAAATTATTGAATAGGCATTACTTGCAAAGAGAAAAGTTCTTTCTTTTTTTTAAAGTATGTGGTTGTAAGCTCACTGTTCCTAAAATATGAGAAATGTGTCAACAATATATAGCCAGGTCATATAAACTACGAATACGAGTAGTGTTTAATGACAAGAACATGTAGTCAGAAGTTATGTCCAACGGTACGTGGTTCATATAGACCGAGTGATAGAGAGTAAATAAGAAAAATGAAATATATATATTACGGCATCACATTATTAATTAGCATGACTCAGATTAGTTTAGATTAGGAATATTAGGCTGAGGCGTATCCCCGAAAAATAAATATTTAGAAACCCAGAAATTCCCCAGCTGGAGTACTTGGCCAAATACTCGTTTAACCTCCCTAATTACCACCATGAATATTTGTTTAAATATATATATTCTGTGTATGTGTAAATGTGTATGATAATACCGTATATTATTATTATTATAGAAATAGTTGAAATTATTAAATGTCTTGTCTTGAGGTGATTTATTTTTTTAATGCTGAATATGTATATAAATTTGCTTATATAATTATTATATAGACCAATGCGTAAACAATAAGGTTTTAGAAGTGCACGTCTGTCCTATCTTCTTTTCTATATATTTTTTTGTGATTGTTCTCATCTTGCTAGCAAGTCAAAACCTATTTATTTTTCTAAATTCAAAATTACCTAATTTTCTCTCGATAATTCACCCCTTTCTACGTTCATCGATTTCTTTTTATAGTTCTCCTTGAGAGATTTAATTTGTGTGTAATGAGTACTTTTATATTCGCTAAAACGATTATTTTGCTATTGTGTTAACAAATCATAAAAACAGAGGATTCATTTCAATCTTTCTATGTAACTGCCCTAAACTGTCAAATAATATTGTTCTAGAAGTGCTCCGATTTTGTAGTATGTGATGAAAAGAATAACAAAAATAGTCAAACTACTAACAGGAAGCCAAAATCCTTCAGACTTCGTGAATAGTACCTATTTTATAATCAGTATAGAAGGATCAGGTTACTGAAATATCCTTATTTGAAGTGATTGAAAACATTTGTTTAATTCCTTAAAAAAAAATCTTTTATTTTTTTTAGAAATCCATGTCATTGTCATTTTGTTAACTAATCTATGATTTTTTTTATTCATTTTTTAAACTCTTAAAAATAAATTTAATTACTGTTACCTAAATTTCATGTAACTATTGTCATTTGATGCATTGCCATTTTAACTTTCTACCCTCTCCAAACTTTGGTAGATCATTTTTTTTAACTGTTGTACCAACATAGTGAGAGACAAGCTGAGCTGACCGTTTCAGGCTTAACAATCAAATTTACTCTTCTTCATTTCTTTTTTTTCTAAATTTTATTGACTCAGCAATCGTTATTATTATTATTATTCACTTACTGCATGTGGGATAGTCAGCACAGCCCGTCTCTTGAGTACCAAACTAGTATGTTATGTTTCTTTCAGCTTTGCAGCATGTGGATATTCTGCAAATATTAACCGGCGATTTCTATACCTAAACTTTCGAAATAACTACGCGCCTACTTTTCCTAGAGCCCTGGTTACACCGTTTTGGGGAAAAAGTAGAATATCTATTAGTTAATAGTATCACTTTTACTTTCTCTTTTATCTTTCGGAGAACAATAATCAATTTTAAACTTGGAGACCTGGAGTTCGAGCCCCGTGGCATTAACTTCAGCTCTCCATGAGCTACGTGCATCTCGGTATGATAATTAACGCATCCATTCTCAGGAATTGAAATCAAATTCATCCCATCATAAATCTGATTCTCCTATAATAGTCTTTTTACATATTTCAGAATAGTTACTGTTTATTTCAGTAAACGAAGAAAGGGGTGTAAAAAAGCAAATATGTCGCGTCAACGAGATCGATCAGACTTGACAGAGGCGGAAGCAGATGTGTAGTAATACAACAACTTCGTTAAATTGATAATTGGTTCTTTATTCTGTAGTAGATCGTATCACAACTTTACGGGAGAGCAGAGAAAGACTTACTAACGGTGTCATATTGTAAGCTTTAGTACCACGATCATATAGACACAAATGGATATAACTGTGAGTACTACAACTTGGATTTAACGAAAGCCGTTTAGATATTCAGGGCCTTATGCAGAGTCATTCTGAAGCGTGATTATTACCGTACTAAAGAGTTCGACTAACATATGCTTCCTGCAGTAGTGAGGCTTTTAGTATAACTCTAATTATACGTCAAAACGACTCTGAATAAGGCGGTCAGTGTTTTGCAGGGTTGTATAAAACACAAAAGGTAAGACACAATACAATTCTTCATACCTCAGCTTTCAGTAACTAGATACATGCAATTTCTGGTTAGATACTGATACTGAAACTGCTGTCGGATTTTAATACATGACGTATTGCAGGATACAAAATGCTTTGCATTATTTGTTTGTTTATAGACAGCTACTAGCTTAGTGTTTTGAAAGGTTGTGTATAAACTAGGGATAGCCAATTCCGGAATTATTACTTTCCGGACTCCCGAAGGTAAAACCGGACAAATTCCGGAATTCGGAAAATTCCCATTTTGGAATAATTCTGGAATTCGGAAATATCCGGAATTTAGAAATTTCTTATTTCGTTAACATTCCGGAATTCGGAACAATCCGGATTTTTTCGAAATCCGGAGCTTTTCTAAATTCCGGATTCTTCCCGAGTTCCGGAATTTTTCTGAATTAGGGAGTTTAACTGAATTCCATAATTTTCCGAAATCCGAAAAGTGAAAGTTCCGCTTCCAAAAAATGAATTTATTTTCGTTAATATGAATCGTGGCGGAAATAAGTCTTTGACCAGGTCATGGCGACTGCTTTGAAAGAAATGGGGTGTATGAGAATTCAGTCTGTCATATTTGTAGTTTCGTGTGGAGAAAAAGCAAACTTGTGAACCAGCGGTTTAAGAAAAACTCAAGTTATTAATGTAAACTTTGCCGACATCATAAAAGAAATACGAAATACATTTTGAATCGAAGAAATATAACATACAAGTTTGCAAGCGGAGACAAAGAAACCTAACGTAACCAGACTAAAGACGAATCGTTTACCGCGTAGCGATCAAGGTCAAGCTGTTTTCGAGGGCAAGTTTCGAGTTGAGTCGAGTTTGATAATGGCTCGCTCGCTCGTTCAGTTCGTTTTAACTCGTTTTGAAATAATGGCCTGATTAGACTGGAAAGCGAAAGCCATGAGAAATGTAAGCAGTAATGTGGAATACTTTAGTGTTGCTCACGACAGGGGTGCGTCTCGTCTCGTAATTTTAGTGCATCTCGTGGGGCAATTTTAGTGTATCTCGTCTCGTCTAGATAACGAGAAGACAAGAGTTTTTTTTTACGAGACAGCCTCGAATGTCGTAATCACCAATATAAGTATATACTGTAGTTCTTAAAATCAAGGCTGAGACCTACACTGTCGAATTCTTGAGCCCAAGCAGAAGACCAACTCGGGTAGTGATATCAACCGGCTCGGCTCGGATCAACTGAGCGAACAGCTCGAGTCAGCTCGGTTGGGATGAGCCGATGACCCGAGCCGGCTCAGTTAGAACGAGCCATCGACTCAGCTCAATTGAGCCGATGGCTCGAGCTTTCTCGGTTGGGATGGGTCCCCTACTCGGCTCATGTGAACCGGTTCAAGCCAGCTAAGTTGAAACTAGTCCATCGGCACGTTTCGATTCAGCAGAACTAAGCCGATGGCTCAATTCGGCTCGGTTGGGTGAGCTGTTGGCTCGGCTCTCTTCTCGGTTCGGTTCGATAGTGAATGAGCTGTAAGCTGAGCCGCTCGAGCCGTTGAGAAGCCTAAACCCGGTCCCAGCTGTTTTGAACATGTTTGGCTGAACCCTATAACTTTTAACAATTTTTGGCTCGAGCCCGAATACTTGCCCCTTCGGAACTCAAACCCAGAACGTGACCGATGTCCTTCCCTCCTGAAGACTTCTCGATGAGCGAGATCGACAGTCAATTGGCTTTTACTATTCAGATACAAACCGTATATCTTTTAAAAATTATACAGGGTGTTGATATAATAATAATAATAATAATAATAATAATAATAATAATAATAATAATAATAATAATAATAATAATAATAAAAAGTTTTAAACTTGCCGTTGAAATTTGGCAAAATTTACTTAAAAGTAGAGATTTCGGGGAAAGGGTTCCGTACCTTCAAAACACACCTCTGCAACTACCAACATTTTAAACTACAACGTTCCGTTGAAGTTTCATGTAGAAAGTATTCTATTGTATGTTTTAAGGAAAATAACTGTAATAAATATAACTGAATATTACGCAACAGTAAGGCATATAATAAACTAATTTTTAGGATATGCAGAAATAAATATAAAAGCTTTGCTACAAAATACCTACACAGAGCATAATTCAATGAGCTCTGAAATATAATGTAACGAAATAGCCTATGAGATTCAGTCTACAGAGCAATTGTTACTTAAAGAATGGACATACACTATTTCGAGAATCGAGACAAGACGGGAAATGTTTACCATACTTTTCGTCTCGTCTCGATTCTCATCTCCAAAGAGAGACGAAAATTTTGAGTTACCTTGACCCGTCTCGAATGTAAAATGTTAATTCTCATGTTATTTTATTTGTTTTAGAAACGAGATGAGAAACTCCTCTTCTCGTGAGCAACATTAAACCAAACCGAAATATTCTTCCCAAATGTCACGTTTCTGCTTGTAATGGTATGACCTGAGCGATAATTAGCTCCTAGCTTTTTATCTTCTACGAGATAATAATAATTATTATTAGTTTATTATTATTACTATTATTATTCCTGAAGATATGATAGTTCAAGTATTGAAACATCCGAGTATTCAAATATCTGAATATAATAAAACGTATGTTATCGCCGATCAATCGCCATCAAAAATCCTAAAGTAAAAAAAATACAATGTGCAATCGCACAAGCACCTTGAACACTAAACCGCGATCGCTACGCGGTAAAAGATTCGTTTTTAGTCTGGTTATGGTAGGTTCCTTTGTCTCCGCTTGCAAACTTGTATGTTATATTTCTTCGATTCAAAATGTCTTTCGCATTTCTTTTATGATGTCGGCAAAGTTTACATTAATAACTTGAGTTTTTCTTAAACCGCTGGTTCACAAGTTTGTTTTTTTCTCCACACGAAGCTACAAATATGACAGATTGAATTCTCATACACCCCATTTCTTTCAAAGCAGTCGCCGTTACCTGGTCAAAGACTTATTTCCGCCACGATTCATATTAACCAAACTAAATTCATTTTTTGGAAGCGGAACTTTCACTTTTCGGATTTCGGAAAATTATGGAATTCAGTTAAACTCCCTAATTCAGAAAAATTCCGGAACTCGGGAAGAATCCGGATTACTTCGAATTCCGGAATTATTCCAAAATGGGAATTTTCCGAATTCCGGAATTTGTCCGGTTTTACCTTCGGGAGTCCGGAAAGTAATAATTCCGGAATTGGCTATCCCTAGTTTATACACAACCTTTCAGAACACTAAGCTAGTAGCTGTCTATAAACAAACAAGTAATGCAAAGCATTTTGTATCCTGCAATACGTCATGTATTAAAATCCGACAGCAGTTTCAGTATCAGTATCTAACCAGAAATTGCATGTATCTAGTTACTGGAAGCTGAGGTATGAAGAATTGTATTATGTCTTATCTTTTTGTGTCTTATACAACCCTCAAAACACTGAATATCTAAACGGCTTTCGTTAAATCCAAGTTGTAGTACTCACAGTTACATCCATTTGTGTCTATATGATCGTGTTACTAAAGCTTACTATATGACAGTGTTGGTGAGTCTTTCTCTGATCTCCCGTAAAGTTGTGATACGATCTACTACAGAATAAAGAACCAATTATCAATTTAACCAAGTTGTTGTATTACTACACATCTGCTTCCGCCTCTGTGAACTCTGATCGATCTCGTTGACGCGACATATTTGCTCTTTTACACCCCTTTCTTCGTTTACTGAACTAAACAGTAACTATTCTGAAATATTCTACTGCGCATGCCTCGTAGATAAATATTTCTGATGCCAATAGTTTCCGTTTTGTCCAAGGAATGTTCTTTTTCTTATTCCCAGCATGACCATTTTATTACATTATATGAGGAGCATGTAGGTCTAAATACCTCATGTATTACATGGAATGTAGGTTTAACTCTTCCAGCAAAGAAGAAACGTGTGATCATAGTATACAACCCACAGAAGTGATAGCTGGTAATACAGTGGTCGAAATCCCTAACGACACAGAGCGTGAGCAGTGCCCTCCCCTCTGGTCTAGCGGCTAGCACGTGCGACTTTGGTGTCTGGTGTCCCGGGTTCGATTCCCGGCGGAAGAGCTTCTATGATTTTTAACTGTTCCTTATGTTTCTGTGTTCGTGTCTCTGTCGTTATAAATTATTAGAGAAAGCAAGTTGAACGAGTGAAGCAAGTAAAATTATCAATAAGTAAGTTACTGAAACACGTTGGGTGAGTCATTTAAGAGAAAAGTGGACAAAGCACTGACTTTTCACGCCGTCCATGCGAGTTCGAATCAATCTCGGCTTGGTTTTTTATCCATTTGAGAGAAAGTATTGTTTCTTTTCGCTACAGCTAATCACTCTTTTCGTATTTTTCGCTGTCGTTCACAGTTAAAGTAACTGACTATTCTTATTCTTTCTACGAATGATGGATCTTCTCTTTGGCTTCATGTCAAACATGCACACGTAATGAAAAACGCTGTCGATAATAATAATAATAATAATAATAATAATAATAATAATAATAATAATAATAATAATAATAATATCAAATGTTACTAGCTAACTCGTGAGTGTATTTCGACAATATAATTTTATATTATTATGTGGAAATAAGTAAGGCTGGCTGCCGCCCCCCCCCAATAATTTTTTTCGATGAGCCTTACGGGTCCACAGTGTCCAACGTTGGTCCCATCTCACTATCACCTCCTGTTCTCTCGATATAAGTTATCGACATTTTGCCTAAAGAGGGCTCTGCCGTGGCTCCATGACTACCCATGACAATGACTCTTCGTTCATTTTGCATTGAAATCGCTTATTTTTCTGATTAATATGAGTGCATACTGTCCAACGTTGCTCCCATCACTCTACAATTTCCCGTTCTCTCGATATAAATTGCTAATATTTTGTTTGTAAGGGAGATATGGCGTTACAATTATTACGTTTGAAGAAGAATTGAGGATAATATTGCTTTGCCACAAACAACACCTATTATTATTATTATTATTATTATTAATAATAATAATAATAATAATAATAATAATAATAATAATAATAATAATAATAATAATAATATTTTACTTACCACTAATGTTGCCTACCTTTATTTGCAATGCAATGTGTTACTAAAAAGCAAATCAAATAACACTCCTCGCTATTCACGCTCCCGAACTTGAAATACATGATTTACAGTTCTCTGTGTTAGGGGAAAGCACATTTATTATATTATTCTTTCAAATAACACGTTTCACAAATTACTTTACTTTCAATGTGTAATTCCATATCGACACTAATAATCATCTTGTTCCGATAGAAAAATAACTCCCTCCTGCAAACAAACATACAAATAAAAAAGTCTGACCGTAGCGAAAGTGCGTGAACCTTCTTTATGCGATTAATCGGGTCCAATATTTCAATAAGTCTCTGCACACAAGTATTTCAGTAAAAGAGGAAAAGTTATTCAAACTTTCTGAATACCTATTTATGGGCGAAATTTGGTTCGCTTGGAAGTTTTTAAGAGTTTGAAGGGGCGGCATTTTGAATATTTTCATCTGATTATTCTGGTTAACGAACTCATCAAGATATTTCAACAATTAATGTTTGTGCCAAGCTTTGTCTCAATCCGCTGAAAATTAGGGTGGTTATGGCATTCACAAATAGCGTCATATATATATATACATACAGATAGATAGATAAATAGACACACAGAGGGAGAGAGAAAAGGTGTTTTGCTCCCTGCTCGCACCTGTGGTGCGTCAGAGCTAAACCGGGCTCCTTTACAAAACGTATTGACCAGCCTAACCTAAACACAAACCTCTTAATTGCTAACGTAGAAACGTGGTCGGGAGGTAGCATGTAGAAATTGTATTTTTAATAACCATGAGTATGGATTCGAACACTCCACTTCCATGTTTTTCTTTTTACTTTTTGCAGCTACATCGGAACGTTCAATTTTTATTCTTTACTAATTGCAAATGGCGTTTACATTCAAAATATGAGGAATTTTGGTGGCATTTGTTCGGATATTCTTCTCTTTCAAAATTAAGAAGAGAATGAAAGCAATACGCAAAGACAAAAAGTATTATCAGTACTAAACATTACCAATAATAATTGCTACGAAAGACTAAATACGACCTCTTTTACCATATCTCATGAGCTGTATGTATTATTAACAAAATTTTTAAAAACGTCCTTGACGTGGATTCGAACTCACGTCCTTTTCATTTGTAAGCCAGCACCTTAACCACTACACCAAGATCATGGCGTGGTGAACGTTTAGTTGTCGGCGTATTTGTTGTAATTGTGTTTTATGTTCCCACTTCGACAATTTTTACTCTTTTTTCTAAGTTCAACAGCTGTTTCTGGCTTTCTCTTTCGGTGTCGTCCTTTATTTACACTATGCACTATTCGTATTCACAGCTTGTGCTCCTCTGCAATGTCTTATTCAGATTAAACTTTTCTTTTTGCCCCTCAGTAAACATTTGATTGATTTAATTCTCATACTCTCCACGGATGGAGCGCAGGAATGCCAGACACGAAAAATAGGTGTACATTTACTTTCCTGACGGATAATACCTACACTTATATTCGGCTAATCGATTCTGTAACTGTATCTGATTACCCACACTTTGAAAAATTGCTGAATTCTGAAATTTTTCAGATGAATCTTTATTGCGAGAAAGGTTGCATCACGTAATGCTCAACAAATTTTTGATAAGTGATGACACCACGCATAAAAAATATCTATGTTCTCCTAACTCTAGCAATTCCTCAAAGTCAATGCTAACAGGGGTAATATAAATCAAAAACCATCGCTGATAACGGGCTTGCGTGTACAAATTTCTAATTTCGATATCGTTTTTTCTCAATATAATGGTACATACTCTTTCAAAGGAACATATGACTCCATAGTTCCCTTGGTACAACTTAGATTTTGTAAAGAAAGTAGCTGGAGTTCCATCCGTCCGCAGGATAGGAAAATGAATTGAATAGTTATGTAACAGGGACTTCATTTGAAATTCTATTTTAAAACAATCATGAAAAGCGTAATTCAAATGATAATTCGTATAAGAATTTACATAATCACTATCTATAGCATTTAGGTACCATATTAGAGGTGATTAAATTCCCCATTCATTATCAATTCTTTGAAAACCCTAGTGTAGAAGGACTATGTTTGATTATATAAGACATAAATCTACAGCCTAACGTGAAATTCGAATTACATTATCTATCATCAAGAGTCGAACTCAGGTTTCCCATAATATAAGCACGTACATCCACGAAAAACAAATGAGATAATTAATTCCAATACCAATACAATTAAAGAAATAACTATCTAAGTTACGAAAATAACATTTAAATAAGCACTGACATAATAATCAAAACCATTACTATTAAACTATATAAACACTATGATTTCGTTCCGTAATGTTAAAGAGCAAGAAATAAAGCCCTAAATATACTAGCAGTAATACTAACTAAATAACTAGCTACGAAATATATAACACAATTCTAATCACTATATTCAGGTAAATATTACATTTAAAATTTATTCTATTCTACAAGAATCACAATATATCTCAATGCTATACGATACATGAATCTACAGATTAACTTGGAATCCGTCAAGAGTCGAACTCAAGTTTCCTACACAGAAAGTACGTGCACTAAGTGATTTTTGCAAATTTAATATTAATTATTTTAGTTCCTTGTTTTAAAAAAATAAAAAATCTTATCATTCTTAATTAAACAATTTCGAACTACATTATTTATCATCAAGAGTCGAACCCAGGTTTCCCATAATATAGGCACGTACACCTTGTCTCAAAAAGGTTGAGCGCATTCTTTATTGGTGTTTTGAGGCAAAATTTTCTAAGTCCAACTTCGGGTATCTTCGGAAAAAAGTAAACCAGGTTCGATCCACCAAGCCAGCCTTTGCAAACGGGAAAAAGTTTGCAGATGTGTTTTCTTCTTTTAAATATAATAAGACTTATTATCAAGTGTTGAAAAAATGCAACATTGATTGAAATACATAATGATGCAATATTTCGAAACCTTGTATTTATGTCAGGACATGCTTGTTTGTCATTTAGCTCTCCATACGTAATGGAACATTTAGATACGTAAACGAATCTTTCCATATGTAAAGGAATGAAAGAATGCTCAAAGTTAAGACATAGAACATAATTATCGCCTGAGTACTAAAATAATAGTCAATGTAGAACAGAAACAGCGTTTGTAGTGGATGTGAATGTCATAATTTTCTTGAGAACCTTATATATCGCTAGAAGCATGTTTCCAGAAGCCCTTGTGGTAGCTCACTGGTAAGTTGTCGGATTTCAAATCATAAGGTTATATGTTCAATTCCCATCTCGGTCAATGCTCCTTTCAAAATTATATTTTCCGCAATGCATGAAAAATTATATAAAATAATTACATTAAAATACATCAGTTGTATATATATATATATATATATATATATATATATATATATATATATATATATATATATAGCATAATCATTGCAGAACATAGGAATTATTATGTTTAAAATATAAAATCTGAGGCCGTGTCCAAAAGATACAAGTGCACATTTGAAGTGCGCTTATTTCCGGAAGTGACGTCACCTAGTGTGCGTCAAAAGGTCCAAGTTCACAAGTGTGCGAGTGCATAGTGCGTAGTGTGCGAGGATGTACACTATGTTAGTATACTTGTGTGCTTAATATGGCGATTTGTCGTAGAATGACCTAATAAAATTTTAAAAGGCATATTCTTAATATTTTTGTTTAAGTAAATATATTTGTGGACTGATTTTATAATAATTTACTTGATAAACATACAAGTTAGTGATTTTACAAGTCGAATATAAAAATATTACGCAAATAACAAATGTATTTACGCTATGTTCTTTGAGTATGCAATAGAATTTAAAATAGTATAGGGAAAACAAACAAATAGTTTCTTTAATAATGCTATAAAGACATTTGTGCTTAAATATTACATGGTTTATGTAGCTTAATTGAAATAATTGCACTATCGGTAATGCGGCTATTTCACGTAAATGACAAATTTTAATAGTGTATGAATTAAAATATTAAGTTCTAGCATAGTACACATAGATTATTCATTTCTCTATAGCTACAGCTAGAGCCGCAGCCGCAAATGTTAATTCATAGACACATAAGTCTAATTTTATAGTTTTGATTCTAAACGAATTCCTTTCAACGCTACCATATTTCCTTGCACTTGAGAGAGACTGTAATATACCAATTACCGTACATTGTGTATTTTTGACAGGTACCGAAAAGTGAAATACAGATCAAAAATTCCTTTCTCCACATTTATCAAAGATTTCACAAATTACTCCTGGTAAGTCTTTACTATGGCCATTTCATTTTTTTTTTATTCTTCGATTCAGCGATTTGATCTCTCGGTTCCGGTTTTAAGAACTTGCCTCTTCACCCATATACTGTATATAAGGTAGTAGCTAGGTTGGTTCCTTTTTGTACCAAAGTATAATATTTAATTCACATAATATTGCCGAGCGAGTGTTAGCGAGTGAAGGCTGGTTGGAACCCCGCAGAGCACTTTCTTTTCCGTCTTCGTTATGAATCGGTTCATTGAACGATTCATTGAAAGAAATGTCCAAAGTAAAGACTTGACTTCATCTTAATTCATATAATCCCATTACTGTACCCAGTATTAAACGATTATGAATAAATAATTTCTTCCGTATAGTTGAACAATGAGAGCCATTACATTACATACTGTATTTTTTCATAAAACCGTCTCTTAATTTTCATAAAATTCTTATTATATTTTTAGTAGTTTATTTTACGTTTATATTTCGACGAGGGGATTTGTTTCGTTACTGAGTAACCATTTTCGCAGTGGGAAGCATGTAGGAGAGAGTATATTTCAAGAGAGATGTAGGGCGCCGAAAGCGTAGTAAAATGCACGTAAATGTTGAAGTGTATACAATATACAGAACTCCATTCAAGCGGGCTTATAAGATAGTAATCTCACTTTTTTTTGTTATTTTTACCATACTACTTTAATTAGGGTTATCCGCCTTGAGTATGCATTATCCTTATAAATTGGTATTTCATAGCGACATAATAGCTTTTTCCTGTAATTTTGGTCCTCATGTTGTTCAACTTTACCATTTCTTTTTTTGTCATCCTTCTATGTGTTAACTTTTGCTGTAGATTAAGAATACGGAGACGCTATTTCGATGATTTCCAGGTAAAATCAATGAATTCACAGTGAAAGAATATCTAAGGAACTTCAATATTAGCGCAATATGGTAGAAACAGTTCAATCAGTATGCCTGAACTGAAAGAATACAGTAGAACTACAACAATTATACTGTCATTGTTGTGTAATCTACCGTACAGGAAGCAATTATACCGTACTCAGTATCAACCCTCTCCCAAAGTAGTTTTGTGCCACATTATTGTAAATACCGCTCCCCTCGGTGTCCTAACGCTCTTGTACGTTGCCTACTTTCAGTTGCAATAAAATTCCTAAACTAATTCGCAAAAGTGTCTTCAGCGCCCTAATCACCAGTGCTACTCTTCTTTCGGGAGATTATTAAATATTCCCTCCACAAGCATGCCTAATAAAGTAGAATGTCGCCAATAGTTTAGTGTTTTTTATGCTGTTACGAGTTTATTGTGCACATAAGACAACGCACACACATATTATATATGTATTGCATTTATGCTCCGCTCTTATTAATCTGCGCGTGAAATACCCAAAATGACAAATATTTGCAGGCACGGCAAAGCTGAAGCTGTTGGCATACATGAAAGAAACTCTTAAGTCATTTTATGGTTACCCCATATAGTCAATCTGTACGGTTTATTTATCTTTAATATAACTGGAAAGTCATTCATCTAAACAAAAAAAAGCATGCTAATTTTTTCTAGTACGCGAAATTCTCCCTTCTTTTGTTATCAATGTTCCATATTCCACCACAACGAGGCGCTGTAACCAAGTGCTGATCAAAAGCTAATTTTACGAAGTGTACACTATTTAGTGTGCACTCCATTTGTAGACTTCGAGTGTGCATCCTCGAAGTGTGCACTATGCACTTTTGGACACGGCCTTAGATAATTTTCACAGTAGGTTGGTATATATATGAGAATGTTAAATGCAAGTTAGGAAAATCGTTTAATAGCAATAAATAAACTATGTAGTGTATTTATTTGCAGCTATTTGTCATACAGATGTAACTTCTCGATATTCCCATTACAGCATGTCATTTACATTCGTGAAATACAGTATATTCCTACGGATATAGAAAGTGTATAAACAGAGTATCCAAAGTCGGATCCTGCTTCAAGACACATAACTTTTCCCGATCCCCTTAACGTCACGGGAAGAAACACAATTTCTCTTTAGAACGGAATGTCGTTACTTAGAGTCTCATTCGAATACGTTGAATATGCTTTTGTATATTTCTCTCTCTCTCTCTCTCTCTCTTTCGCTTTGTTTATGTGTGTGTGTGTGTGTGTGTGTGTTGCAGAATATCCCAAGTTGAATACAATATTTGTAAAGTGTATGAGCATCAGTTTCATGGAATACCGGAAATTGAAAGTCATGTTTCTTCAGGTTGGATTTGCGTGTTCATGTTAGCTCACTGGTTGAGTACGGGCTTGTTAATGAGGTCGTCTTGAGTTCAAAGCCTGCACAGAGCTATCTTTTTTTGTTAGTAGAATTGCACAGCAATCGGATACAAGGAGTGGTTTACTTCTAGAAATATTTTCAGAAGCGTTTAGGTAGCCCTGAAAAGGGCTGTTTTCGGGAGTTAAGGTGGGGACATTAATATTGTGTCCAAGACCCTTCTGAATTTATTACACGCCCCATTCTTCTGGGCATGGAATCTATTAAATGGGTGACAAATCTACCTCCTTCCCCTACCTCCAGCCATGCTTCGGAAACAAGATGCCATAGGTCATCCTGAGTTCTTGGTGGATCTGCCCCAGGCCAACTGTCCCTTAGAGTACGCTTCATTTCTGCCCACATATTTTCCATGGGATTGAGGTCTGCTCCACGTGGCGGCCAGTCAATTAAATCAATCTCAGGCTGCCCTGCGAGCCATTCCTGAACCACACGGGAAGTACGTATTGGCGACTGGTCTTGCTGGAACTGAATTACACTATCAGGCTGAAATACTCGTACAGATGGCATCATGATATTACTCATAACGTTTAAGTACTGAGCACTGTCCAGATGTCCTTCAATTCTGTGAAGCTGTCCTGCTCCGCGACTGGAAATCCAACCCCAACATGAAATAGATACATGGCCACTGCGATTTCAAGCAGCCACATATCCAGGGTCATATCGGGTGCCTCTCGGACGATACACAAAACGGCGTCCCTCATTTGATGTTGTGAATGTGGATTCATCTGAGAAAACTACGTTTTCCCAATTGCGACCACATACGCCTCTGCAAACGCAAGACGGTAAATTTTGTGGTCATCTGAGAGTTTTTCCTTCACGGCAGCAACACGGCCATGTAACCCAGCATGACAAAACCTTCGCAGAGCTGTATGTTTACTACCAGGAAAGAGAGAAGCTTCCCTTAGCTGTCTAGATGTCCTTAGTGGGTCTAACCGGGCTTCGTTTACTAATCTCGCATCTTCGGATTTGGTTGACACATGCGGACACCAGGAGATCGTAAATTACCAGTCTGACGTGTAGCACCATATTTCCGAATCCATCGCCTTCCTGTAGATGCCTGGACACCTACTCGCCTGCTAGCTACAGTTGCAAAATAGCCTTCCAACTCCCAAAAAATAATTACTGCTGTACGTCCATCCATAGTTACCAATGTTCTGAGCTATGAGCAGGAAGCAATAGGTAAATCTAGTACCTGATGTGTGGTTCCCCTTGCACGACACACCTATTGTGGGGAACGACTTGGCCAACGACTCGCGAAAGAAATCTGAAAATGGTGCGCCGTAATAATAATATTAAAAACAGTTTTATAAAGGAATATTAATACATACGAAAAGCTGTTTAAGGAATGAATTGTTATACTGACTTTACACGTATAAAAACATATACCATATACCAAACAGATTGAGCGATATGATAACAGCTGTATTGAGACGAACACTATCGAAGTCCAACTTCGGGTATCTTCTGAGAACAGTAAACTAAAGCTGCTGGTTCGAACCTCCAAGCCAACCTTAGCAATCGGGAAAAAATGTGCAGATATGTTTTTCCTTCTGTTAAATATAATAAGACATGTCGAAATGGTATTAAATGTAGAAAGAAAGTAAAATTGATTGAAATCCTTAATGATACAATATTTCGAAATTATATATTCACACTCTCGTTTCGTCATTGTGATTTCCATACGGAAAAGAGCATTTACTTATGAGCTAAGTTATATTTAGAAGCAGCTTCCGAAAAGCGGTAGTAGTAATCGCATGACTTGGCCTCACTTTTTGGCCCCTGGGTCCCTGCCCCAGGACCCATGGTCCCTGGCCGGGGTCAATGACCTAGGGGTACCTAGGACCACCCCCTCTAAATTTTGGCAGGGGTACCTTGGCCCACCCCCTAAATTTTGGCAGGGGTACATAGGACCACCCCCCTTAATTTTTAGAAATTGCCAAATCTAAAAATTTGGTATGGTAGCCTAGGACCATAGTATGTACCTCTATTAGTATTGGGGGTCTATGTCGTTCCCTTTCATGGGTAAAAAATTGCCAAAAATTCAAATTTCGGGGGTTTTTGACCTAATTTATCCTCTTGGATGAGGTGTTATTACCCTATATGGTTATATGGGCGTATACAGGGGTCCATTACCTTTCATAAGACATGGGTATATTAATGCACCCCTTTAAATTTTTGGGAGGGGTACCTTGGCCCACCCCTTCAATTTTGGAAATTGTCCAATTTCAACATTGGGTATTATAGTATAGGACCCTAATATGTACTATGATAAATTTGGGTGGTCCACCTCATTCCCTTTTAGGGGTACATAGGACCACCCCCCTTAAATTTTGGAAATTGCCAAATCTAAAAATTTGGTGTGGTAGCCTAGGACAATAGTATGTACCTCTATCAGTATTGGGTGTCTATGTCGTTCCCTTTCATGGGTAAAAAATTGCCAAAAATTTAAATTTCGGGGTTTTTTGACCTAATTTATCCCCTTTGATGAGGTATTATTACCCTATATAGTTATATGGACGTATACAGGGGTCCATTACCTTTCATAACATATGGGTATATTAATGCACCCTTGAAAAATTTGGGAGGGGTACCTTGGCCCACCCCTTAAATTTTGGAAATTGACCAATTTAAACATTGGGTATTATAGTACAGGACCCTAATATGTATCATGATAAATTTGGGCGGTCCACCTCGTTTCCTTCCAGGGGCACAAAATTGCCAAAGTATAAACGTAAGCAATACGTTATACCACGTGTTTGGTCTTTTGGCCCAATTTAACCTCTTGGATGAGGTTCTATTACCTTATATGGTTATATGGTTATGTATAGGGGTCTATTCCCTATCATAAGACATAGGTACATTTGTGCACTCCTTTAAAGATTTGGGAGGGGTACTTTGGCCCACCCCTTTAATTTTGGAAATTGCCCCTTTTACATGTTTGGTATTATAGTATAGAACCCTAATATATGTTACTATAAATTTGGGTGGTTCACCACGTTTCCTTTGATGGGTACGAAATTGCCAAATTTTAGTACAACCACGTGTTTGGTTTTGGCTCAATTTATCCCCTTGGATGAGGTCCTATTACCTTATATGGTTATATGATCATGTATAGGGGTCCATTCCATATCCCCTTAAATTTTGGAAATTTTCCAATTTAAGCATTCGGTATCATAGTACATGACCTCAACATGTATCATGATAAATTTGGGTGATCCATCTTGTTCCCTTTCATGGGTAAAAATTACTAAAATATAAACATAAGCAATATGTTGTACCATGCGTTTGGTTTTTGGCCCAATTTCTTCCCTTTGATGGGGTTCTATTACCTTATATGGTTATATGGTCATGTATATGGGTTCATTTCCTATCATAAGACATGGGTACATTGACGCACCCCTTGAAAAATTTGGGAGGGGTATTTTGGCTCATCCAGTCGGTTTTAGAAATTGTTTAATATAAGCATTTGGTACCATAGTACAGGACTTCAATATGTACCACTATAAATTTGGATGGTCCACATCGTTCCCTTTCATGGGTAAAGAACTACCAAAAATCGAATTTCGGAGGTTATTGACACCTATTTAGCACGTTATATGGTTTATTACCTTTATATGTTTATGTTCCCTTTTAAATTTGGGAATTATCAAATAACAAAATTCGGTAAACGTTTTCTAGGACCCATTGGTGTTCCTCTTATGGCCAAATATTCAAAATTTAAATGTTATTGACCGGTTTTATTATTGAATAAGTACAAGATTTATTACTTTTTTTTCATAAGACACAGGTGTATTTGTGTACCAATCTTAAATTTTGGGAGGGGGTACATTTCTTATTGTCGTATCAATAATTGGTAATTGGATAGTATATCATTCATTGGGTAAATCATTGTCAAATATGAGTATGATCACGTGATCAGTTATTAACCTATGATGGGATTAGGAGTCCAGGACATTGGTACATTAAAACTTTGTAGTATAATTTAAGAATTGTCAAATGAAATTACGTCATTGGTTTTGATTATTCACGCCAAATATAAACGTAAGCAAGACGTTGTACCACGTGATTGTCCTTGATGAGGTAGTGTACAGGGATTCATTTCCTTTGTTGTGGTACTTCTTAAGTTTGAGTACACACACTTCTAGAAAACAGTTGGTTCTACTCAGGTAAACAATTGACGGACATTATTGACCTTATTGAACATATAATAATATGATTAACTCTAAGACTTAGGTATATCAGGAGAAGTATTCTTTAAATTTGGGAATGGTGATAAACAGAATTTTAACATAAGGCGCGAAATTAGAAACAATACATTGAACTTTAGTCACAGCTCATAGTCTAAGATCATTGGTGGTGATTGATTTGAAATCTGATAGCTATCCTTATTGAATCTTATGACTCATAGACGAAAGGCAATACATGCTACAACACTGGCAAAGTTATTGTTAATGCAATTTGATTGGTTGATCACTATCTTTCCTGCAATCTGATTGGTTGATCACTATCTTTCGTGCAATCTGATTGGCTGATGATTTTCAAATCTTTGCTGTATTCAGTTTTAAGTTTTGTTTAACATTTAAAAATCTTGGTTTCGTTCAACATTTTGCACTCACTGATAAATATGATCAAAACCGTTTATTTGTTAATCGAATAGTTAAAAACCGGATAAAGTTTGACGGTTAACCGTGAAACGTAAAATTTTTTTAGTTTGAAATTTTTTTTGCTTGAAATTTTTTTGTTTGAAAATTTTTTCGTTTCCAAATTTTTTTTGTTTCAAAATTTTGTTTGAGATTTTTTCGTTTGAAATTTTTTGTTTGAAAATTTTTTCGTTTGAAATTTTTTGTTTGAAAATTTTTGTTCGAAAATTTTATTTAATTTTTTTTTAAATTTTTCGTTTCCAAATTTTTTGTTTGAAATTTTTTGTTTCAAAATTTTGTTTGAAATTTTTTTCGCTTCAAAATTTTGTTTGAATTTTTTTTTGTTTGAAATTTTTTGTTTGAATTTTTTTCGTTTCAAAATTTTGTTTCAAAGATTTTTGTTTCAAAGTTTGAGTTGACATTTTTAAAAGTTTGTGCATTTATTAGTAAAGAACCGGAACTGTTTAGAACAAAAACCTTTGACAACATTGTGGTGCAATAGTACACGTCAGAACCTGGGGTTGTACTTGAAATGAAAAAACACAATTCATTGAAATGGATCATTTTATTACACTCCACATACATCCATACCAGATAGTGGTTTTGGATATTGTCGATACAATATATTTTGAACTTCTTGCACTAGTTTGTCTTTAGCATATAATTTTATTTCCAATTGAAGTCTTTTAAGGTCTATTGCAATATCAATTGGTGGAAACTCAATGTCCATTTGATCACAAATAAACTGTTTATCAATACAGGTATGCACTAGCCGGAACTGTTTAGAACAAAAACATCTGGCAACGTTGTGGTGCAATAGTACACGTCAGAACATAATAATGCAACGTCATCAGTTTTGCATCATATATAAGTATCGTTCGAGTTAGTATTCATGATAACGTCATCATGGCTACTTGTCTGCAGTTTCTAAACACACGTGATGTGATGAAATCATTTACCAAGATTACTGATTTACAACAGAATGTACCTTATAGAATCTTAGCTAGCCAAATGATCCCTACAAAGTTTGGATTAAGAATCGTAGTGAAGCTTGAAAATGATAAGAATATAATTTTACCAGCAAGATATTTACCCATGGAACCATCAAAACAAGAAGAACTGCTGCGTTTCTTAAATACTGGATCTGTATCTTTATGTTACAAAGGATTCTTGGGTCGAAGTCATCAATTTGAATTTAGTACACAGCCGGATTTGTCAGCAATTGTGATGAAATCATGAATCAGCACATTCCTTTGACGTCAGACATAGTTGTATGAATTTGGTTGGTCGGCATGACGTCAGTAACTGTGATGAAATCATGAATTCAAACGTCAGCACATTCCTTACCAATGACGTCAGTAATAACTATAAATCAACCAATACACTGTCATCCCACGAAATCATTTGAGCAAGTGCTTTTCTGGAGGAAAGATGTGTACTTCTAACGATAAAGAGTTCATCTTCGCAAGCTATTATCCAATAAATATATTTCAAACAAAACATGTGATGATTGGTATCAGTGCTAGAACATTTGAACCAGTAATTCGATTGGGCAAAGCAGAACAATTTGGTGTACAACTGACCTGTGAAGAATGGCAAATATTATGTTCACGAATCGACCAAATGAACGATTATTTTCATGATGAGCTAAATGTGACCATAGTCAAATCATTAGGCTCAAATCATGAAGTGGTGATGCGTACAGTCCTCGAAGAGAAGATGGTGCTGTTACGTAAAAAGAGTACATTTCATGTCCCTCGCAACGTGGTGTATCTAACACAAACGGAACGGAACAAATTCATCAGCGTATTTCAGTGTGTGAAACATGCAGTGGAAGTGTGCAACAAAACTAGTATATTCCTGAAAAATTACTATTTTGAAAAATGTGTTATGCATATTGTACAACATGTATCTAGATATTGTGATGGTTGTCAACATCGTTCGTGGGTGCATACCTGTATTGATAAACAGTTTATTTGTGATCAAATGGACATTGAGTTTCCACCAATTGATATTGCAATAGACCTTAAAAGACTTCAATTGGAAATAAAATTATATGCTAAAGACAAACTAGTGCAAGAAGTTCAAAATATATTGTATCGACAATATCCAGAACCACTATCTGGTATGGATGTATGTGGAGTGTAATAAAATGATCCATTTCAATGAATTGTGTTTTTTCATTTCAAGTACAACCCCAGGTTCTGACGTGTACTATTGCACCACAATGTTGTCAAAGGTTTTTGTTCTAAACAGTTCCGGTTCTTTACTAATAAATGCACAAACTTTTAAAAATGTCAACTCAAACTTTGAAACAAAAATCTTTGAAACAAAATTTTGAAACGAAAAAAATTCAAACAAAAAATTTGAAACCAAAAAAAAAATTCAAACAAAATTTTGAAGCGAAAAAAATTTCAAACAAAATTTTGAAACAAAAAATTTCAAACAAAAAATTTGGAAACGAAAAATTTTAAACAAAAAATTTTAAACAAAATTTTCGAACAAAAATTTTCAAACAAAAAATTTCAAACGAAAAAATTTTCAAACAAAAAATTTCAAACGAAAAAATCTCAAACAAAATTTTGAAACAAAAAAAATTTGGAAACGAAAAAATTTTCAAACAAAAAAATTTCAAGCAAAAAAAAATTCAAACTAAAAAAATTTTACGTTTCACGGTTAACCGTCAAACTTTATCCGGTTTTTAACTATTCGATTAACAAATAAACGGTTTTGATCATATTTATCAGTGAGTGCAAAATGTTGAACGAAACCAAGATTTTTAAATGTTAAACAAAACTTAAAACTGAATACAGCAAAGATTTGAAAATCATCAGCCAATCAGATTGCACGAAAGATAGTGATCAACCAATCAGATTGCAGGAAAGATAGTGATCAACCAATCAAATTGCATTAACAATAACTTTGCCAGTGTTGTAGCATGTATTGCCTTTCGTCTATGAGTCATAAGATTCAATAAGGATAGCTATCAGATTTCAAATCAATCACCACCAATGATCTTAGACTATGAGCTGTGACTAAAGTTCAATGTATTGTTTCTAATTTCGCGCCTTATGTTAAAATTCTGTTTATCACCATTCCCAAATTTAAAGAATACTTCTCCTGATATACCTAAGTCTTAGAGTTAATCATATTATTATATGTTCAATAAGGTCAATAATGTCCGTCAATTGTTTACCTGAGTAGAACCAACTGCTTTCTAGAAGTGTGTGTACTCAAACTTAAGAAGTACCACAACAAAGGAAATGAATCCCTGTACACTACCTCATCAAGGACAATCACGTGGTACAACGTCTTGCTTACGTTTATATTTGGCGTGAATAATCAAAACCAATGACGTAATTTCATTTGACAATTCTTAAATTATACTACAAAGTTTTAATGTACCAATGTCCTGGACTCCTAATCCCATCATAGGTTAATAACTGATCACGTGATCATACTCATATTTGACAATGATTTACCCAATGAATGATATACTATCCAATTACCAATTATTGATACGACAATAAGAAATGTACCCCCTCCCAAAATTTAAGATTGGTACACAAATACACCTGTGTCTTATGAAAAAAAAGTAATAAATCCTGTACTTATTCAATAATAAAACTGGTCAATAACATTTAAATTTTGAATATTTGGCCATAAGAGGAACACCAATGGGTCCTAGAAAACGTTTACCGAATTTTGTTATTTGATAATTCCCAAATTAAAAAGGGAACATAAACATATAAAGGTAATAAACCATATAACGTGCTAAATAGGTGTCAATAACCTCCGAAATTCGATTTTTGGTAGTTCTTTACCCATGAAAGGGAACGATGTGGACCATCCAAATTTATAGTGGTACATATTGAAGTCCTGTACTATGATACCAAATGCTTATATTAAAACAATTTCTAAAACCGACTGGATGAGCCAAAATACCCCTCCCAAATTTTTCAAGGGGTGCGTCAATGTACCCATGTCTTATGATAGGAAATGAACCCATATACATGACCATATAACCATATAAGGTAATAGAACCCCATCAAAGGGAAGAAATTGGGCCAAAAACCAAACGCATGGTACAACATATTGCTTATGTTTATATTTTAGTAATTCTTACTCATGAAAGGGAACAAGATGGATCACCCAAATTTATCATGATACATGTTGAGGTCATGTACTATGATACCGAATGCTTAAATTGGAAAATTTCCAAAATTTAAGGGGATATGGAATGGACCCCTATACATGATCATATAACCATATAAGGTAATAGGACCTCATCCAAGGGGATAAATTGAGCCAAAACCAAACACGTGGTTGTACTAAAATTTGGCAATTTCGTACTCATCAAAGGAAACGTGGTGAACCACCCAAATTTATAGTAATATATATTAGGGTTCTATACTATAATACCAAACATGTAAAAGGGGCAATTTCCAAAATTAAAGGGGTGGGCCAAAGTACCCCTCCCAAATTTTTAAGGGAGTGTACAAATATACCGATATCTTATGAAAGGTAATGGACCCCTATACATGACCATATAACCATATAAGGTAATAACATCTCATCAAAGGGGATAAAATCGACCAAAAATCAAACACGTGGTATAACGTATTGCTTACGTTTATATTTTGGCAATTTTGTGCCCCTGGAAGGAAACGAGGTGGACCACCCAAATTTATCATGATACATATTAGGGTCCTGTACTATAATACCCAATGTTTAAATTGGTCAATTTCCAAAATTTAAGGGGTGGGTCAAGGTACCCCTCCCAAATTTTTCAAGGGTGCATTAATATACCCATATGTTATGAAAGGTAATGGACCCCTGTATACGTCCATATAACTATATAGGGTAATAATACCTCATCAAAGGGGATAAATTAGGTCAAAAAACCCCGAAATTTAAATTTTTGGCAATTTTTTACCCATGAAAGGGAACGACATAGACACCCAATACTGATAGAGGTACATACTATGGTCCTAGGCTACCACACCAAATTTTTAGATTTGGCAATTTCCAAAATTTAAGGGGGGTGGTCCTATGTACCCCTAAAAGGGAATGAGGTGGACCACCCAAATTTATCATAGTACATATTAGGGTCCTATACTATAATACCCAATGTTGAAATTGGACAATTTCCAAAATTGAAGGGGTGGGCCAAGGTACCCCTCCCAAAAATTTAAAGGGGTGCATTAATATACCCATGTCTTATGAAAGGTAATGGACCCCTGTATACGCCCATATAACCATATAGGGTAATAACACCTCATCCAAGAGGATAAATTAGGTCAAAAACCCCCGAAATTTGAATTTTTGGCAATTTTTTACCCATGAAAGGGAACGACATAGACCCCCAATACTAATAGAGGTACATACTATGGTCCTAGGCTACCATACAGAATTTTTAGATTTGGCAATTTCCAAAAATTAAGGGGGGTGGTCCTATGTACCCCTGCCAAAATTTAGGGGGTGGGCCAAGGTACCCCTGCCAAAATTTAGAGGGGGTGGTCCTAGGTACCCCTAGGTCATTGACCCCGGCCAGGGACCATGGGTCCTGGGGCAGGGACCCAGGGGCCAAAAAGTGAGGCCAAGTCATGCGATTACTACTGCGGTCATGTTAACTCAGTGGTACACCCCCGTTCAGGTGAGATTCTTTTATGATATTCTACTTTCTTCAATGCATAAACATTATGTAAAATAGTTACATTACAATTGAATATATATATTCAATGAGTTGAATATATATATTCATATCATTTCACGACATAAGCAATTCTTATCTTTAAAATATAACCTTTGAGGTATTGACAGAACGTTGGTATGTTATATGTGAATATTAAATACAAATTAAGAAAATCGTGTAATAGCAATAAATAAATTATGTAATGTATTTATTTGAAGCTATTTTCATACGCAGGTAACTTCTCAATATTCGCATTACAGCTTTTAGGTAGAGCATATCGAAAATCGGATCGTGGTTCAAGACAAAAAAACTAGCTAGCCCCAAACTGTCACGTAAGAAATTCACGAATCGCAAAAGTAAAGTGAAGAGATTGAGAGCGGTAATACCTTAATCGCTCTCTCTCAACTCTCTCTTATCTGCATTTATACATATAAAAGTGTATGTATGTATGTTCCAACATAACTCATGTATGCCTAGAGCAGGGTTTCTCAACCTGGGAGTCGTGGCCCCTAGGGGTCGCGAAATAAGCGGAAGAGATAAATATAGTTAGAATATAATACCGGAAATTATTTTTAAATATTATTTTGAATTTTGTTCTAATAGGCATACTTTTATTTTTATACATACCGTAAAAAACAATAAAAAATAAGTCTACTGAACATTTTCAAAGGGTGCAGAGTTGTTTAAAAATGAATTTAAATGAAAGAGGTATGATATGAAACTAATGAGAATTGTATATAAAAATACTAGAAAAATACATATGCAACAAAACCTGCACATTGAAATACAATTAAAATTGAAACCTAATGAGATACCTAAGCATGGTGTAATTTCACTATAGCAGCAATGCCCCGTTCAATCTTCGCCACGAACATTATGAAGCCATTTTCAACTGATAAGCGATTTCTTGTCTTTGTTTTAATGTTTACCATGAAAAAGAAATTTCGCGCAAGTATGATGTAGAAAATGGAATTATTACTTTTAAAGCAGCAGATACCAGACCAAGATATTCTTCTCTCCTCATCAGGCAGAACTTGTCCAAGTCTTCGTTACCGAAAACCAGTTGCAAAGACTTGTAGCGTAATCATTCTATTATTTGGTCAGGAAGTAGAGGTCAGATACGTTAATGGCCTCTTCAATGAAGGAGTTTAACATCCATCTTGAACCAGCACCTTCGTCTTTGGGAATATAGATATTACAGTTACTGTATCCACTGTCAATGCCGGGCGCCGAAAAAAGGGGCACAAATTTCGGAGGAAGTGTGTTACTCATGTTAGGAAAGTGCATGTGCACATGTATAAAATAGAAGGAAAAACGTAATAAAATGTGCTCAAAATCAAGGAAAGGCAGGGTTTACTTTCGAAAATTTTAATGAGCATCATGCCAACCATGGTGGCGCTTCGCAGCTAGTCTGTCGACCTCATTCATATGTACGGAAACATCGTCGTATACTCTCGCCCCGAGTGCTGATTTTCCATGCCACGGCACTGTTCACTATAAACAAGAAATGGATTCTACTATTATAGAAATAGGTATGTTAAAAAACCCACACAAGCTTATTATAAAACACAAATTATAAAAGGGTTGCTGGCAAGAGGATGTGATAAAAGGAGATCGTGATAGGAGTTAGATTGAGAACCACGGCCTAGAGTAATTTTAACCACATTTCTTATAGTCTGAAAAAGAGTGCTGTCGGGTTACCTATGGTGAATGGAAGGGGGAAACATATAAAAGATTGCTAGAAAATGATCGGTATTAGTGTCGAATTCATAGTTTTAGGGGTCGCTTAGATAAATAGTGTGACTTTCGATTTCGCTTAACTCCGATTAAGATCTCATTAGTAGGGATGGGCACGAGCGACATTTCTTTGAAACTCAACTCGACTCGAAACAGACATCTTTGAGGTCTACTCTAAGACTCGGCGCGAAAAATATCCTCCAACTCGACTCGGATTAGAGTCAAGTCGAACCAAAACGAGCCAAATCCTGTGTGTAGTCCTACCTAGACAATATATAGACAATATAATTATTCTATTATCAATTATACTACTATTTCTACAAATAATAATAATAATAATAATAATAATAATAATAATAATAATAATAATAATAATAATAATAATAATAATAATAATAATAATAATAATAATACAGTGAAACCTGTCTTCAGCGGAATCTAGCGGGACTCGCAAAAATTTCCGTTAAAGACAGGTTTCCGCTTAATAGAGATAGACCTTTCCGTTAAAAAAAATATATGCTTATAACGGACATAATGAGAAAATATATTGATGTACGCAACTTGTTCAATTACAGTACTTTTTCCTTCTACGGATTAATACCCAAAATAACTTAAAATAAACACAAAATATGCTGTGCACACATTCCTTTATTTTTCCCAATAGTCAAGCAGGATTTTTTGCATACATTGCTACTACTTGGCTGCGGTATACTTCACGACACAGAAAAGCTTTCTCTGGAATTTTGAAAGTCCTCTGAACTCTTTCCTCCTTGTTTTCACGACACGTGATGGCGACATATATAACTTCTGCTTTACCTCAATTCCTTTTTTCCAGAAATATGTTTTGTCAGTTTTCTTCTCATTTTTGTTGCTGCCGCTAGTTGCTACACAAGCGGAACAGAAGTACGCCAACAAAGAAGACTGACAGCTGACATGCTGCGTAGGACTAGCGAAAAATTGTGGGAGCTGAATATGAATAGTGATTGACGAAGGTCAACACTGCCCATAAAGATTTAACAAAAGTACGAAGTATTTGTCGCAGACAGTATATGTTTACCTTCTCACAGGATGTTTAAAAATTTTCTAAACGATGTAGTCTGAAACTCAGAATTTTCCGTTAAAGGTTTATTTTGCTTTCCGTTGTCCGCATAACACAGTTTCCTCTTAATGAAGGGACTTTTACATGTCTTTTACTCCAAAATCCATGGGACCATGAAATATTTCCCTTTGGGACAGTTTTCCGTTTAATAAAGGGCCCGTTGAAGGCAGGTTTTACTGTAATAATAATAATAATAATAATAATAATAATAATAATAATAATAATAATAATAATAATTATTATTATTATTATTATTATTATTATTATTATTATTATTATTACACCGTATATAAACATGAACGATAGACGGTTAGTAAAGAAATACTAAAACCTAGTTGACTGCCGACGTCGGTAGTCATTAAGTCTATAAGGCAAAGACATCGTTCATTATCCTAAGCTGTAAGCGTCGGTGGACTACAGACGGTCAACTATTGATCTCACACCAAAAATTGGTGGCCCCGCAGCGACAATCCGCGGTGACCCCAGTTCCATTTTTAAAACTTTACTACCAGCGGCAGAGACGCTATGAAACGACAACGAAGCACAAAATGACTCTCCCAAAATATGTTAAAATGCCTATATGTGTGATTTGTTTATATTTAGGTGAGTCAGAAAAACAAAACAAATATCCCGGGGTCGACGCGGAGTATCAATATTACGATTAATAGGCACGTGCCCTTCTGACTTCCTCATGGAAACGATCATAAAATTCTTGCTTGTTTAGTGATAAATCATTGATGTCTTAATTTAGCCAATCAGACAAACCTCTACATCTCGAGTTCTAGGACGTGATACCGTGAATCATTTCAGATTTATTGCTTTCTGGTGGAGTACTATCTATGTGCAAAATTTGAGCATAATAGCTGACATGCAACTTCGTTGCCTCTTACCTTTAGTACAATTTTAAAGAGAGATGGTGTGGGTCAATGAAAATTTGATCCACGACCCACCATGACCCACTATCACCCACCACCGAAATGACGTATTGGCCCACTCTGACCCATCATCCATCGCATCCACTCTGTCCCACCACCAACTATGAACCACTCTGAACAATTGCGACAAACTCCGACCCACCAACACTCATCGACATCAACTCTGACCCATGATCCACGTCCTCTTCTCCGTTGACTAAAGAGCTTACACTTGAAATAAAACAAGACTGTGAAATTATCACTTATCGGAGTTTGAATTCCTACCGTCAATCGCTCAAGCACCGCTTTGTTACAACACCGGTGAATCTAACCTTTACGATATACAATGGTAAAGTGTTTCTCATCTTTCAAATTAAGATGAATTTAAATTTATCATATATAATTATTTCTTTGTTGCCTTACAGACACATTTCAGTAGAAAATAGGATGAAATTTGAAAGTCTCAAATCAAGCAAAAGTAGACCAACGTAAAAAAAGAAAGAAAAACTAATTTTGTTTATAATTAAGCACCTGGAGTGCCACTCTTCATCTAATTCACCCCGAAAATTATGGATTCGACACTAACGTCGGTCTTTTTTTTATAATTTTGATGTCAGCCCCTTTCATTTCTCCTAGGAGAGCAATCGGATACTGCCACCGTTAGAACTAAATTTGGTCTTAAATGACATTAAAATTGCTACCAATTAATTTAGCGACCAGTGTTGCATTTAAAAGCTCGGCGCCCCTATGCACTTTTGCTCTTGGCGCCCCCAATAACTACAAATTTCTCCGCCCCTTCATCCCTAACTTAAAAATAAAACTTAATTCGAATATGCTTAATTAGTGAATTTATTACAGTTAAATACCACTCACTACATGCTACAGCTAGAACTACGTAACAAAGAATAACAAACGTGAAACATGTTCTGAATTATTTTTAGATTTCTTACGCTATTATTAAACATATTAGAATAGTAAAAGAGGATTGTTCATGAAATAGTATACTTGCTCTTGATTTTTAACTTCTTCATACGGAAAAAATAAAATATTATTCAAGTTTTAATCTTTGCACTCTGCAAATATGTTGCCCTCTAGGCAATAGGACTGCCGCGTCGCGACAAAACGCTGTAACTCGAGTTACATTGTTTTGTCGCTATAAGCATTTTTGAATTTCCCGCACCGATATTTATGTCCACCAGGCCCAGCATTGAGCTGAGCCAAATACTTTTGAAAATATACCAAAGAGAATTTCGATGTAAGTAGGAAATTAGCCGGTCTGTAGCGCATTTACGGCTCTTTTTCTCGAAACTGCTCCGCCAAAGTTACAGCGTTTTGTCGCGACAGGGCAGAAGACTAATGTGAAACGTGGACTAATGTAGACTAATGGGAAGTGGGCATTGTTAGCGGCGCTGAAAACTTACGATTCGATTCTAATATCGGTTGATTTCGATATTTTTATGTCGCTACGTAACCACCCCGGGTGCTAATGGGAGCTTCATTGGACTTGAATTGAAAGTAGAACTATTCACCTAAGGGTCCACGAAGCTATGGATTCAATACTAATAGCGTTTCTAGCATTTTTCATATGTATCCCAACAGTACTCTTTTCTAGACTGCAAAAAATATAGTTAAAATTGCGCTAGATACATCAGAATTATGTTGAAACACACACATACATCCACTTTTATATTCTGTATAAATAGAGAGCGAGCGAGAGAGAGCGATTCAAGGCATCACCACTTCCACATTGTAAAAGCATATCAGGAATTGAATTGAAAATCTATGTAAAGACTTTCTGCTGTGGCATGCTTCATAAGGACAATTCCAGTCTGCTCACGTGACCTTTGGGGTTCATGAATTTCTTGCAAGCGTTGCAACTTTGGATTCTCTGTTTAAACCATCTGTTTATGCGTCGAATAATTTTTCAAGAATATATAATGCTGTATTATGAATGTGGAGAATTACCCTCTATATGACAAATAGCTGCAAATAAATACACTATATGATTTATTTATTGCTATTGAACGAGTTTCCTAACTTGTATTTAACATTCTCATATATATAATACCGATTTACTGTGAACACCTACCTATTTCAGATGTTATATTTTAAACATAATAATTACTATATTCTGCAATGGTTATGTTATAATAGATATCCCCCTGGATAGAAGGCCGAGTCAGCGAAAAATGATCTTGTTTTCCTAGAAATCGATATCATTTCCTGGAATTGGGAGGCAAGTTTCGACAAGCCTTTAGTTGTTATGTTCATAGCCTTTTACGGCTACCACAGGAACCCGTGGAAAAATTTTATGTTGGTTTGTGAGAACCGGCTGTTGCTATGCTCATAGTCTTGGATGCTCATACTCTTGGACGGCTATCGGATCTTCATCAGAGTCCTATGAGTTATCACGATCGAAGCTTCCCAATTGATTGATTGATTTTCGTCTTTTCGTTATGTATTGAATAGCTATTTTGCATAGCATAGGGTAGACCTTTACCCCCAATCCTTTGATATTTAGTGATCGAAGCACTCCAATTTGATTGGTCTTCGTCTTTCCCCGATTCGTTCCTCCTGAGAAACCGAAGAGGATACTTAATGTCTTAAAATATTCAATGCTTTCTCATCGAGAATCGAACCTGATCACTAAATATGCTTTCATTTTGAAAGCTTTCTCATCGGAATCGAACGCAAAACCAGTACTTCACGATTTAGAGTTGAAATAACCCTATTGATTTTAGCGTAGTATATGATATACATTGTTCGACGCCCTTCATTTCGAAGCACTATAATGCTTTCAAGTGTTCAATGCTCCCTTTCTCACTCTCTATCATCGAGAATCGAACCCGGATCAAAGTGGTATTAAAACATAAATAACAAACATAAAAATAAATTTAAAAAATACATCATCACATTATTATTATTATTATTATTATTATTATTATTATTATTATTATTATTATTATTATTATTATTATTATTATTATTATTATATTGGAGAAGTGAAAGTGAAGCAGAAAATTAACCTTGATTGTAGCTTTGCTAACTTACGATATAAAGACTCTGTACACAAAAATTCACTTTGGTAGGGAGCTGAGATCAAATTTGGTACATCATGATTTTAGAGTTGAACTAGTCCTTGTATTAAAGAAAAGAATTTCACTTCGTTTCATGGCAGAAAGGAACGAATTAACTTAATGTCTTAAAATATTCAATGCATTCTCACCGAGAATCGAACCTGAACCCCCTAAATATGCTTTAATTTTGAAAATTCTATTACCGAAATCAAAACGCAAGACCTGTACTTCACGTCTGTTCTTGATTGTAGCTTTGCTAACTTACGATATAAATGTTCTGTACACAAAAATCCACGTTGGTAGGGAGCTGG
The DNA here is from genome assembly GCF_964235325.1 of Thermobia domestica. Taxonomy (NCBI): domain Eukaryota; kingdom Metazoa; phylum Arthropoda; class Insecta; order Zygentoma; family Lepismatidae; genus Thermobia; species Thermobia domestica. The sequence goes on along the minus strand of NC_137460.1, from coordinate 298,637,151 downwards.
GATCGAATTTGGTACTTCATGATTTTAGAGTTGAACTAGTTCTTGTATGAAAAAAAAAGAATTTCACTTCGTTTCACGGCAGAAAGGAACGAATTAACTTAATGTCTTAAAATATTCAGTGCATTCTTACGGAGAATCGAAACTGAACCCCGTAAATATGCTTTCATTTTGAAAGTTCTCTTACCGAAATCAAAACGCAAGACCTGTACTTCACGTCTGTTCTTGATTGTAGCTTTGCTAACTTACAATATAAAGACTCTGTACACTAAAATCCACTTTGGTAGGGAGCTGGGATCGAATTTGGTACTTCATGATTTTAGAGTTGAACTAGTTCTTGTATGAAAAAAAAAGAATTTCACTTCGTTTCACTGCAGAAAGGAACGAATTAACTTAATGTCTTAAAATATTCAATGCATTCTCACGGAGAATCGAAACTGAACCCCGTAAATATGCTATCATTTTGAAAGTTCTCTTACCGAAATCAAAACGCAAGACCTGTATTTCACGACTGTCCTTGATTGTAGCTTTGCTAACTTACGATATAAATGTTCTGTACACAAAAATACACTTTGGTAGGGAGCTGGGATCGAATTTGGTACTTCATGATTTTAGACTTGCACATCATCGGAACCGATTTCCCCAGAGGAACGAATTAACATAATGTCTTAAAGTATTGAATGCTTTGTCATCGAGAATCGAACTCGGACACTAAATATGCTTTCATTTTGAAAGATCTCTCTCACAGGAATCGAACACAATACCTGTAGTTTACGATTTAGACTTGAATTAATCCTTGTATGAAAAAAAGAAAGCTTTCTCATCGAGAATCGAACCCGGATCCCAAACGATCGTGGTCTTTCGTAAGTGTATGGTACATGTATAAACAAGATGAAACATGATTTCCCCTTCGTCATCCCTTCCTCCATCATGCATGTGTGCACAGATATCTGTATGCATAGTGTCATTAGTCTCTGTTGATCATCTGCTGAAATAACATGGCTGTGTAAATCATAAGTTACTTTATAATATTGACTTTCATAGATTTCGAACATAATTGAACATAGAAATGTAAGCAAGATTTCATTTAAGCAGACGATTAGAAAAATACGAATAGTGGAAGATTAAGAATGGAACTGCGACCATATTCTGTATCTGAAAGGATACCATTCCAACAAATGCCAGAATTACCATATAGTGGTGCATATAAATGTTTTGCTCCTCAATATAATCAGTATTGTACAAAGGAATTACGTTTAAGAACATTCGAACATTGGCCTATTTCATCAAAACAATGTCCGGATCAATTAAGTGATGCTGGATATTTTTACACGAACAAAAGAGACCAAACTATATGCTTCTATTGTGCTGGTGGATTAAAAGATTGGACTGATAACGATGTTCCATGGATAGAACATGCGAAATGGTTTCCTAATTGTCCATTTCTTTACCTTAAGAAGGGATATATGTTTACTAAACAAATAAAGGAAAAGTGCTCTGATACGCAAGTATTTCGTAGTGCTCCGAATGATGATATACATAAAAATGCCAGTAAAAATTGCAATAAGAAACTTACCTTTCAACATGGTACAATTTGAAGTGAAATTTGAATAAAGTTCCATTACATACTTTTTCTTTGTATATAACTGTAAGAAAGTACATGTACATATTCTAAAGTTATCAAAATAATATGTATTTATACAAATAATTTACGTATGTGCTATTATGTATAACCTCCAGATGCATTAGCATCGTATTTGGAAAAATGGAAATATATGTTTAATATATAAAGGAATGAAGATTAATTTATCTTTACGTAACATGCACGATCTTGAATTTACTGAACGGATATCATAATCGTAAGTGTATAGGGCATATATAAACAAGACGAAACATGGTTGTTTCTCCTCCTTGTCATATTAAATGGTGCATATGGCCTTAATTTAATGAAAGCCAAATTAATATGTATTGTACTGAAAAGTGGCACATTTGAATAAGTGAATCGTGTTGGTAAAGGCATTGTATTTGGATTTAAGTGAAATTTTAACAGAATGGGAAAACTTGTACATTTGATTCCACTTGTTTTCAGACTACAAACAAATAACTCAAAGATTCAATTATGACTGATTTATTTGATAGTGTACAAACACAGTCAAGTTTGACGGAAAAAGAACTCTAAAGTTAATGGGTGTCAATGAAGTGGACTTGTGTTCATAAAGAAGCGGAAAATATTTTTCATTTATACTGAGCAGTGTAGTACTAATTCTAGTGCATTTAATAATAAAAATAATAAAATAGTGAAATTGAAATCTTTTATTATTTTCACATAAAATTTGTATTTTGTTATCGACCAATACGGTAGGATTTTTAAATTAGTATACTAATGTTCTTGTTATTCCGATACTTCTCTTTTAGGAATTAAGAAACTTCATTTAGAATGGTTGGTGTAAAGAGAAACCGTACGGACGTCTTTTTGTTTCGATCACAGTACAACGTACGTTTACGGTGAACAACATTGTGTTTGTAGATTTTTTGAATTTATCAGAAAGTCCACACGACACGAACTGTAATCGAATCAGGGACCCCCAAAAGTACTGGTTGTAAAGCCTCTACCACTGAGCCACCATACTCCTCAAACTTAAAATGCAATAGGTTTGTACATCATGTAAAGACCCTCCGGAGAAATAAAGAATTTTGGTAAATAATAATATTGACTTATTTGCAAATATCATACTTTTTTCATAAATAATAAAGGAGGAAAAACATTATGAGAGGTAACGAGAATAGAAAAGAGGATGGAGTCAATGTTTCTTTCAGAATGGAACTTTGCTCTCTGAAGTAACCTTTCCCCTCCGGAACAAAGATTGTTTTTTAGTTTAACGTCTTGTGGGATCGCTGATAATAATAAATGAAATGGTGGAATGAACAAAGTAGAAGTAACCAGGAGAACTAATACTCACAGTTTTTTTTGTTTACCACAATTCCCTATTAACATGAACTCGGATTGAGGCAGGAACCTCAAGCACCAGAAGTAATCACTCTAGCCAGGCCCTTATCCACAGGGATGATGAGCGTCCCTAAAATTTTCACGGTAGGCTTGCAAATGAACTAAAATATGATTGAATTGCGTTTCTCCTAAATTCCACTCTCCTCCCCCTACATTTTGGACTGGCTGTTGCCAATCTACCATTGGGACTCCATTATGACCGTTGATCCATTATGACCGTTAAAAAAATTAAATTGTGATTACTCATCACTCTTTTACAAAAAGTTACGAATACTGTCAGCGAACTTTCCATTGTGATAATACCAAGGAGACAGTAGACAGTATGGCAAATGAGGTAATGCTTAAAATTACTAATATTTGGCGAACATGGGCCCATGATTAGCAACCAAAATTGGTATGTTCATGCTCCCTTTTAGAAAATTTTGTCCCAACTGGACCTGATTCAAAATGTTAGTGGTTACATTAGATAGTATTTGCAAAGATGTGATCTGCACAAGAGTAACATTGTACATTTGTTTGGAATTTTTACACTTTAATAAAAGTAAAAGAAACGAAAAATCGTCTTAGACGTTCATTAAGTAGAATCACTTCGATCAGGAAATCTTAATTTTGTGAAAAGTTAGGTACCACCCCTAGGCATTTGCATGGTGTGTATGAGGAAAACCCAAAAAACCCTCATTCAACGTTACTGGCCTAAAAAGAGTGTTACATTTTGACCAAGTGTCACCACAGGGAATCGAACCCGGCACCGTTCGCACTGAAGGCACATCGTGCTTAAAGTTGTTACAGGAAATTGTTATTTATTGTGGATGTTCTCACTGCGATACTCTGAAGTGCCTAGTTTCGAATTTATTGTTATACTGTGTTGAAGACAAGCAATGAAAGGGGGAGCGAAACGTGTCATTCTCAAGCTCACGTAATCGTAAGCAAAAGAAACACTGACCTTTCCTATGTACAAAACAATCACACTCAATCAACCACAGCTCCCGTCAAACGAACTTTGCGATGTACAAACATCGTGTATGCATGAGTAACGTTTATGTTCCTATTCCATTGATTTTTTTCTGCTTATTGAACGATCCAAAAGATAGGTTATTTCTTATTTAAATGCTTCTTTCGGCTTTCATACTCTATCATTGTTTTTATTTCACGTTCACGTTTTATGAGAACTAT